>NC_046290.1:68602456-68967456 GCF_004115265.2 Rhinolophus ferrumequinum
AGAAAACAGCAATAGACAGTATGTTAATGAATGGCTTGGCTGTGTTCCAATAAAAAACTTTATTTACTAAAACAGGCAGCCACCCACAGGCTGTATTTTCCTGATCCCTGATCGAAACCATTGCAAATGCCATTTAAGCTAATAAATGGATTTAACCTTTGGCATCTCATGAACTGTGTCTTCTGACTTACACACATGGAGAATAAAAATACCAATGAAAGGTTAAGAGCACTTTGATCTTTGTTCCTTAGTTATCTATTCAGTTTTCGTAAGTAAGTGGTCACAAACGAGAGTTCTCTTATTTGGAATATTGTATTTCCAACTTCTCCATCTCAGCAAATGGCAATCCCTATGTGATAGTTCCTCTAGGCCAAATACACTGGAACCTTTCTTGGCTCCTCTTTCTCACACCCTATAAAAAATATGCTAGCAAATCCTGTTGGTTCTACCTTCCAAATACATGCAAAATCTGGTCTTTTCTCACTATACTCATCTTACCACTCTGGCCCAAACACCGTCCTCTCTTTCCTGGATTATTACAGTCGCTCTCCTTACTGGTCTCTCTTGCACCCTGGCATAACTAGAGTCTGTGCTCCTTACGGCAGCCACAGAGATCGTATTAAAACAGAAGTCAGATCTCATAACCGTTCTACAAATACCCCTTTCAGAGCTTTCCTGTACCCCTCACATTTAAAACCAAAAACTTTATAGTGACCTCCAAAGCGCCCCCTTCTTTTTTTCCTGCAATCGTTTCTCACTCTTTTATCTCTCATCCCTCATTTCTGTTATCAGTCATTTTAGGTATAAAACAATAGCAAACTCTAGTTCTGCCACTTGCAGGGTACAAATCTTAGGCAGGATACTTAAACCTTAGTGAGCCTCAGTTTCTTCATCTGTAAAATGGGGATAATGATTGTTCTTATCTGATAGGATTCTGGTTAAGTGAATTGAAAAGTGTGAAGACCAGGTACTTTTCAGTAAATATATTATTATTATTTCTGCCCTGAAGTACATGAGTTAAGTCATGTTATTGAGGAACCAATGCAAAGCACTTATATGATAAATACCTTAGCATTGTTGAAATAAAGAATTACAGAGGATCAAGCTGAGCATGAAGAGGGCGACTACAATAACAATGCTTTAGTCAGGACTGCATCGTAATTTTCTAAAGCACATTATAGAAGCAGATTACAATCTGTGTTTGTCTCCTGCTTTATTAAGAAAATCTATGTAGAGGCAATAGGATTTGAAGAATATAGTTCATTGAGTAGGGAGAGATTTGGAAACAGACACTTAGATCCTATGAAGGCACCATTCTAGAAATGGTGCTATAAACAGATGAAGTAATCAGAACTTCATCTTTATAATTTTGTCCTTAAAATAATCTAGTAATAATAAAAGAATCGAATAGGTACACTCTACTAAGAGAATGGTTATATACCTTTAGGCACCAAAAAACCATCTGCTAAACATGTAAAACAGAAATTTAAAGTGAAGTTGGTTGAAATACAATTATAGATGGATATTTGGTATATCAATTAGACTCCGAAGGGAAATATATAAAGCATCTGAATATATCAATCAGCAAAATAATTTAATATATAGTTAACATATAGTAAATACAATTAATATCTATGTAGATACAAAATTTCACATTTTAAGAAGAGACTATGCATTCTTTTTGAATGCATATAAAATATTTGTAAAAAAAAAATCATAGAGCTAGACATTAAGAAATTTCATTTAACTACGATAGAGTTTTATACCATGAAGAGATGTCATGGAAAACTTAACTGCTTAGAAATTAAAAACCATTCTTCTACACAACTTCTGAAAAAAGGAGAAAAATAGGAATTGAAATTATAAATTATCTAGGTAGTAATGACAAAGAAAATGCTTGCTAATAAAATCCTTGAGACCCAGCTAAAGCAATACTTAGAGAAAAATTGATAACCTTAAAATCTTTTACAATGAGAATTAGAATAAAAGTTAGCGTATATAAAAATTCAGCTTACTAAATGAAAAAAAGAGCAATCAAGTCAGTGAAAAGGAAGAAAAAAGATAAAACCTGAAATTAATAAAATAGATTTAAAAATATAAAGTATAAACAAAATAAGAAACCATTTCTTTGAAACATCCATTAAAATGGATAAACTCATGGCAAGCCTAGGGATAAAAAAAGTACAAAAATATATGTTAAGTATTAGAAACTGTAAAGAAAAAATTTTAGACACTGTTATATGCAAATCTATGTAAATAAATTTTATAATCTTGAGGATATGGGTGATTTTCTAGAAAATACTTAGCTATCCTAGTTGATCGAAGGACTGAACAAACCATTGACTGGACAGGCAAAAAGAATTTATATGTTGAATGCACATACAACAAACTTTTAAAGATGAGACTTATTTAACCAAGAAAACATATGTCAGAAAAAGGGCTAATGTATAAAAAAAAGGTCCCACAGGCTACCGAGAAGACAAGCAACCCAAAAGAAAAGCAAATGAAGAGTATTAATGTTAAACTAACAGAATGAGAAAAGTTCAACCCTGTTAATAATCATATAAGTTAAAATTAAAGAAAAAAAGGTATACCATATTTTTACACCCATTAATTGGGCAAAACATTTAAAAGGGCCATAATACACAGAGCTTTTAAGGATGAAAAGACGTACATTGTTGGTGGGAGGGTTTAGTGCAACAAACTTTTTAGGAAAGTTATCTGGAATTACCTTTTAAAGTAAAAATACTCATATCCTTAAAATTGTGCCAGATTCTATAGAATATTGTGTAAAAAGTGAATGACTGAGGTAGGTCTACGTGTCTTGCCCTAGAAGTGTTGTCATTTTGTGTTAAGTGACAGAAGCAAACTGCACAGTCATTGTAGAGTGTGATCCCATCTTAATAAAAATAAATAACAGCAAAATCCCTATACTTGTGTGTCTGTTTGGTTATACACTTTTGTATGGGTATAAAAGAAGTTGGAAGGAGGCATATTAAGTTGTAAACACTGGTCCCTTGGAGAGGTAACAGTGGAGAAGGATGACAACAGATTTTTGGTATATATCTAAGTTGTTTTATCATTGAAGAGATCATCTATTATTTTATAATTATTAAAAATTAATAAAGAAATAAATAAACAGTAGCACTAACAAAAACAATCCCAACACAAAGGATCTTCTACCTTCTGATGTAAACCCCTAATGTTCTAGAAATCTCTAGAGGGGTTTACCACACAATGCCTGTAATGGATAAATTTTTAATTCCTATTTCTCTGCATTGCAGCAGTGCTATTAAGAGAGCCTGATTAATTAATTTGGGAAATTTGGCACACGTTTTGAAACAAACAGCCAGATTTGCAGGGGGTCATTCTTCTATTACAGTCGGTCTGAAGATATTTGTGGAAGGCAACCATGCATATCTTTCCACATTAGCAAGAAAAGTGATTTTCTTTGCACTTATTAGCCACCAGAAAAATCCTCTTTGTTTCACTTATTTTCAGATTTATGTAGTCTGAATTAATATTTCAATAACCCTATTCAAGAGCATTTGGAACCATTCCACATACGTGTTGCATTCTCTAATCAAAAGTGCAGAACACATTCTTTGAAGGCACAGATTGCTCTTTGCAGATAACGTATTCTACTTAATCAGGTATAAAGGGACAAATCTGACGTACACATTAAAGGAATAGCTCTGTCTTAGCATGCAAATGTCACCCCACCCAACAAACCTGAGAGCATTTTTAAAGAGAAAGGTATATGAAAAATAGTGAGTCCATTGCTGCCGTACCTTGTGCCATCCTCCCACCCTCAGCTAATCCAGTGTTAAATGAAAACATTTGCCATGGCAACATCGATTTACAAAGGGCAAATGATTTTTCTGAGAGAATGGAGTATTTCCTTTCATAGATCTCAAATGTGCACACAGCTAACGCTTTAATACCCTTGTTTAATAATTTTATATAGAGAAAAGCTTTACTTCATTATTTTTAAAGGTTTTTATTTGGAACTAGAACCCCAAACAAAACAACAAACTTAACGAAAGCAAAATAGAGTTAAATACAAGCAGAAAAATACCACTAAAATATTTCAGCCTCCACCATTTATGGAAATGAAAATTGCTTCATCTGGTAAGCTGTACTGAACTGTGGTTAAATCCTTCGCTTCCAGCTGAATGATCATTTTGCTATAAAAATGCATGTTCTCTGTTTACCTCACTGTTTCTACAACTATGTTATTTATTATAAACTTTAGCTTCCCCATTTTAAACCTGTTGACATGTTAATTTTTTCTCCTTAATATATTTTTATAAGTACTAAGGCAGTACTCACAGATATTTCACTGTTGTGGTTTCATCAACTTGCCTCAGACTTCGAAGGCAGACACAGTAGATGTAAGAAAAAAGATAGATTGGCAGTCTGGGTAAATGCAAGTATTAAAGAGGTGACTATAGTGAGGTCAAACAAGTTTAGAAGTTAACAAATAGTCTCCGTATTGTTTTTCTGCTGCCACCACCACTCCATAATACAAAATGGAGAAAACTGTACTCAGGGGTGAAGAAATTGAGTTCCCTCCCTAAATAGCTCAGCGCTGAGAGTAAAAAAGTTTATCTTAGTCAACATGAATTCTTGGACTCTGCCAGAGGGTATATACTGGTCTGTCTTCTACCTATCATTTATTTAATCAGCAGTATTAAAGTTGGGTCTAGAAACCTGTGGCTGTTAGGTGTAAGGGGACTTGAGTCCTTCAATAATTATGTCAGGAGTTGGCTGAAATAAATAAGGTATTTAGTATAGTTACTTCCCCACAACATTCACTTCTCACTTTGGCTTGTGATGACCTGAAAACCTCCTACAATAGCCACAGAGATTTCAAGTACCACTGAAGCAAATAAAAGCCAAATTTAGCACTCTTTTACTGTGTTCAAGTCTGCTGCTGTTGGAAGACTCCAAGTTTATTGGAAGTTTCTGTGTCATTTATTTATTTCCCCACTTCCTTTCTTTCCTCAACATGTACATATTTTCCAAGATCAAAAATGTCATTTGTCCAAAATAAGTTTACAAATATATAAATCCAAGAGAGTTTCCTTGCATTTATTTAAAAACAAAAACAAAAAGAACCTTCTAGAATGTGCTTATTGTGGTTAAGAACTTTATAGAGAATAGAAAGAAATTTGCAAATGTGTGACTCACTGTTATGAAGGAAACATTAATTAAATTAAGAATGATCTTGTCTCTTCATTTCAGAAGTTCAGGAAATCATTGACTGAGAATGAGCTTTTTCTTCGAGATAAATTCAAACCTACTAGTGAAATCCAAAGATATCATCACATAAATATTAATGTTACTAGAGTTAATTCAGGCATATATAAATTTTTTTAAGTAATTTTGCTAGGGCAGTGAAATGTAAACAACATTGAAATGATTTTTCCAAGTATTCCCTTTCTAAATATCAGTCTGCCAGACCATTTTCTCCCCTGGGCTTTATCAAATAACCTATGTCACCATTTTGACACCAATATACAGTCAGTCACTATTATGTACCTAACCTATTGTGCATTGCAATGAATAAAATAGCCTTGTTAGCTAACCATTATTGACAATATTACTTCTATGGGTTGGGGGAAGTCTGAATTCCATCTGAGTATTCATCACTTCAGGAACAAATCTCCATTTGATTTCATGTCCATCACATCATTGAAATACTATCTGCATCTCTATCTTTCCTGAGATGTACTGTCAAGAATTTAAGTTCCTTAAGAAAAGAACTTGTCTGTCTTGTTCACTATTGTATTCCCTGACCTAAAACAATGTCTGGTGTCCAATAAAGATTAGTTGAATAATTTTTTTTTTTTAAAAAGGAAGGAAATATTCTTTATACCAAGAATATTTCCTGCCCCTCCCCAGCACCCACAAACACACACACCCCAGTGACTGGATTTTTTTTATTGTTTCCGCATTGATCACAAGTTATGAATCCCCTGCTGCCATGTTCTTTATATGTAAGAAATAGTCTTAAGTTCGATGTCTTTATTTCAACTGCTACCTAACTTTTTACTCTTGCATGATTTTTTTCGTTTTTATCAGCTTATTTGAGATACGATTTATGTAAAAATAAAAATTCAACCAATTGTAAGGGTACAATTCATTGCATGCAAACAAATGTATGCAGTTGTGTACCTACCACCAAAACATGATAAAGGACATTTCCATCACCCCCAAAAAATATTCCCTTTGACTGCTTCGTTCTCCCCGCCATTGTTTCTCCCCGTGCCCCATCTCTGGCAGTGGTTGATCTTTCTTTCACTATAGTTTGATCTTTTCTAGATTTACAAATAATGTAATTACAAGAGTATATAGTGTCTGGCTTCTTTTCATTTAGCATGATGCTTTTAAGATTAATCCATGATATTGTGTTTATCAGTAGTTTGCTGCTTTTTATTGTTAAGTCATAGCTGTCTGGACTGGAAATCAGATAGGCTGGCTCCAGAGCTGGTACTTTTGACTATTATGTGATGATGTTTTTCAGTCCATATAATTTCCTTAACAATCATCTCTGATAATGCTATTCTCCTACTCAAAAATCTTCTGTGACTTATCATTCTGACCAAATACATCCCATAGTCCATATTCTGTTTTTTTCCAATTCTTTGCTCTATGGTCCCCATCGGTGCCACTTTACTTTTTAGTCCACGTGTTTGCTCCTTCCTGAATTCCCCCATTTTCTACCACCCATAGCCTGTTTGTTATTCCTATATGCCTTTGAACCTCCTGACGTTATTCTTTCTGCCTGTTCTCATTTCTTTGCCCTGCTTCTTCACCTATTGAAATCAGACCCCGTTAAGTTACAGAATGTGTGTCCCTTTCCCTATGAACCTACCTGTTTCTTTCAAACCAGTCTCATCTGAGTGTCATCATTAGTACCATTCTTACAGACCTGTTGTCTTGTCACTTACAGTGATTAATTTTCATGTTTTAAATATCTCACACAAAAGGGTCTCTGAAACCAATGACTGCATCTTATATTCATCTTGGTGCATATTTTGTCAGTTTATGCTCATACTGAGCAAACATACATTTGTAAAAGAAGCTAGCGCATACCTGTGTTGCAGCCAAGATATTGTATACATAACATTTTGTACTGTTTTGCATAGAAGATACTTAGTGAATATTTGTTGATTAATACGTCTTCCTTGAACCTATATCTAGCTGTTTCTTCTGCTCTTGAGTGTATGTAGGACCGGAAGTTGGCGGATGAACCATCTGATGTAATAAAGATTGCCTGTTAAGGCCATATTCCCAGTACCTTGCAGAGTGCCTAGTAAATATTTGTTGAAGTTAAATATTTATTGGTTGTGTTCTCTGGTCAAGGCACAAAGCACATTAGCAAATACAGATTGATTAGGCAGTTAAGTGTCTCATCGCCTTGGTTAAAATGGTTGGAACCACATTAGACTGCCTCTCTATTAATCTAGATTTAAATTCTGGGTGTCTACAATTCTTTTGATTTCTCCCTTTGAAATGTCTTTCAAATTTGTCTCTTTTCCGTTCTGCCCCAGAGACCCTGATTCCTACTACATTCCCTGTCCACAGGCTTTATTCTCACTGTGTTCTGCTCTTTCCTCCCTGTCTGCGCTGGGTAATGCCTTCCCAGCTTTCAGATCTCAACCTGAGCATTATTTTCTAAGAGAAACTTTTCCTGACCACCTCCCATTCTCCACATCCCTCCTACGCTACCTTTACCCCCACCCCTTGTCACAGAGCTGTCACGGCTCTCATATCACCTTCTGCCTCTTTTCAGGGTACCGTTCACAACTGCAATGTTATACTTTTTCACGTCGTTACTCAATTCATGCTTCTGTTTCTTCATCAGACTACAGACTATATGAGGGTAGGAAACACATCTGTTTCTGCTCCCTATTGTATCCTCTCTGTCTAGTCCGGGGCCTGGTAGTGGTAGACTCAGTGTATTATTTGTGGGATAGTTAGACACATGGGACATGTGGCTAGATGAATGGATGGATTTCCACTGTTACTCTCGTATTATAGACTTAACCCAAATGGATAGTGACACCTCCTGGTTTGTTTCCAGACTCCATTGCCTTCTTCCTCCTATTCTGTCCTCGTTGCTCATTCTCATTCCATCAAAGTGTTCTTCTAAAAGACTACACTCATGATTTCATGCCCTATCCCTCACTCACTGGCCATGACTGACATACGTCTAAACAGATCAAATCTAAATTCTCCTTATCTCCCAGTCCCTTTTATTATCTGGCTTTATTTGGTCTCTCCAACTTTGTTTCTCAGAACTGTTAAATGTCACCTCTGTGCCTATTAGTCCAGTTACCCCATTGCCCCTACGTTCACCATACTTACTGCAATTTCTGGGTTTTGTTCAACCTAAGTGCAGCCCAAGGGGTCTTCCTCTTACCTTTATTCATCTGAATTCTTCCCCTCCTATGTAGAGACACAGCTTCTCTGTTCAGGGCCTCTCAGATGCTAAGAAAAGCCTAGGTTACTTCCTTTTTTATGAGGCTTCCATTTTATCATTTTTTTAAATATTAAGTAATGGCAAAACAGGAGTATAAAAGCAGGGAAGTATTCTGTGTGCTGGATATTCTCCATTTGCCTCTCCAGATGTACTTTCCAGTCTTCTTCAGCCTGCTCCTGGCTCCAGGGGACTCACCTTCACGGATGCCATCAACAGGCTTCCATGATCCCTGGCTTCCCATTGGCTGTAGCCAGTGGGAGGAACTGGCAGAAGGTTGCTAAAAAGCATGAAGATGAGGTCAAGGCACTTATTCCTTGGCTCCTTCTCTGATTGACAGGCACTAGGTTTCTCTCCCTATGCCATAGCTCCGGTCAGCTTCTCCTATGGCTAAAGCAATTTCTGGTTTTGATAACTTCCTCTTCTTGCCTAATTCTTTTGTGGTAACCGCTTGCTCCTTTATAAATCCCTGGAGTGTTTCACCGTCCCATACATGCTTCCCTTAACTTAGCCCACAGCATTGCTCTTGATTCCTTGATTAAATTCTCCTCAGTTGCCCTTTTTGTGCCTTCTGTCTTCTAAAGGAAATTTGACTGACATATTTTAAATATTAAAAATAGCAAATTGATACTTTCATTATAAAAATCATTCACTGCAAAATGCAGTACCATTCACAAGAAAATTACAGGTTTGTAAACTATATTAAATCCTATGCATTACAAATGGTGGGATCTGGACACAAGTTGACAGTTGTTAAGATGTGTCATCCTTTCTCAGTCCTGTCTGTGTCCCTCCCTCTCTATGTAACCTTATTAGGAGAAAAGTCCCTCCTAATGTTAGGACCAGCCGAATTGCCCTCCTGCCGTATGATTTGACAGGTCCTATCTAGGACCCAATCAGCCCTTCTGATCTCTTTCTTCTCTGAACTCCTATTACTCTTCTAGTCCTTAACACAAATCTCAGCACTGCACAATATCCTAGTGGTAACCTTCATCTCCTTCATTAGATTCTAAAGTTTCTGAAGGAATAGAATTTGTCATACCAATTTTTATATCCCAAAAGCAAAATACAGCAAATCAATATATATGACTATTTGTTGTTCAGTTTTTTGGTTATTGCATTAATTGGTTGGTAGGTTAGTGTCAAAGATTCCAGGGGACGAACTGTGTCTTTTATATATTTTGAACATTTTAATTGAAAACTTCTAATATCGAGGGTTCCAAAAACATGTATATACCTGACTTGTATTCGTCTTTTTGTTATCAGCATATATTGAGTATTAAAATTTTAATACAGTTTTTTTTCCTTTCTTAAAATGTGTATACATGTTTTTGCCACCCTCTGTATACAAAAAAATCGAAAGGCTTGTATAATGAACCACCATCAGTGATTATCGACTCATAGTCACTTACTTTATCTGTACCCCTCTACTTGATTCCTCCTCAACACACACACTGAATTATTACCAGGCATCTACTAGACATCATTTCATTTCATAGTGTTTCAATATATATTTTTAAAAGATAAGTACTTTATTTTTAAACATAACCACAATCACCATTGTTACCATTAATCATCAAATGTCTAGTCAGTGTCAAATTTCTCTGGTTGTGATATATTTTTAAAATAGTGGTTTGTTTGCATTGGTATCCAAATGTAGTCCACATGGTAAACCTTATTTATATGTTTCTTTTAAGAATCTTGAAATTCCCTTTGTCTTTTATTTTTTTCTTGTGATTTGTTTGTGAAGACAACAGCGTATTTTCCAAAAGAGTTTTCTGCATTCTAGGTTTTTGCTGATTGTACCTGGAGTATCATTTAACTTGTCCCTTTGTCCTTTGTATTACCTGTGCTGGTATATGCAAAGGCTTTATCAGATTGAGGTTAGAGTTTTTGGCAAGAATATTTCATTGGTGATGTTATATAGTACCAACATGAAACATACTCATATAATGTCTGATTGTCTCTCTTCTTATGACATTAATCTTACTTATTAAATTAAGAATTTTGAGATTGATTAATCCATTATAAATTTTCCTACCCGCTTTTCACCTATTGGTTTTAGCCACCATGGATGATTATAATTGCCTAGATTCATTAGAAGTTGCTTATGATGAATATTCTAATTCTGTCATTCTGTCTGAATTTGTCAGTGGTAATACTTCTACAAAGTAGTTTTCCCCATAAACTATTTGATCACTCTTAAAAATAGTTTATATTGTTTATGTAGTTTATGTTCTATAACTGCTAGATATAAAAGGTCAGGTTTTCTTTTAACACTTACAAAGGGCCGCAGACTATAGAAACCTAATTATATAATGATGATAATTTAGGATTATTTAGTTTTATTGTACTTAGCATGCTGTGAGAGGGAGAGGGAGGGAGGGAGGGAGGGACGGAGAGAGAGAGAGAGAGATTGAGATTGAGAGAGATTGAGAAACATAAAAAAATAAAGCTGATTTTAAAGCATTGAATGTACTTTTTAATTTAGTATTAGGACTTTTCTGGTCTGGCTTAAAGAAGGATACCATGCACTGAAGTTCAGTATTTATATTTATAATGTAAAATGAACTTATGAAAAGTAAAAAAATGCCTTGAAAATGGGCATTTGTATTTTCTACAGTTATTTGGTTCATTATAATAACGACTCCATTAACTATATAAGTATCTACCTCTGGGAGTTTAGACAAAGAGAAGACAACCTTTGTAGAGTCATTCCTTTTCTTGAATTACTAATACTGTGTTTCAGTGGAAATTGGAAAATTATAGTGGGAGAAATTTGGTTTGATAGCCTTAAAAGAAGCATACATAACACAGTTAAAGGGAAAAAAAAATGACCCAATGCTCTGGAGCTATTTTGGTAGGAATAGGCCCTTTATGAAATGTTATTAGTCATGTAGCATAACAAAACTCAACAAAGTAATTTAACCAACATTCACTGTGTACCCAATTCTTCCGCCAGAACAAGAATAAATCAAGGCTTCAGCCCTTAAAACACAGTCCAATAGCAGGAGACAGACTAGCATACAATAAATGTTTATGACCTGCAAAGGAAAAGCAAAGACATTCCAAAGAACATTTTTATATTTGGTTTTATAGTTCCTTCTAGAAGTTCAAGGCAAAGGATTCAAATCTGTTACAATGTTTTCTTTAGGAATTGGAAGTCTAAGGAAAATGAATAGGTCATGGAATCACTGTGGGGGAGGAGAAGAGAAGCAGAATGACTTTGCCCTTGATCATCATTGTTAAATATATGACTTCATTAAACATAAATACCCCATGCCTCTGTACCTCTTTCTTTAAAGAGAAAGTATCCTTTTTCAGAAGGCACAATTGTCTTCATGTAAGTTAGAACTGAATTGGCTTTCCATCTCCTATTTCCCTCAAGATGGGCAGGCTTGCTGAACTGGGGATTGACATTTTATCCATTCTTGGCCTCCATATTTTAGTGTATCTTGGCATCTAGTTAAGCGATGTATTAGTAGCAGAAAGTGTCTAATTGAGTATGTATTGGATTGACATAACTATATTACTAGACAAGAAGACAAAGATTCCAAAATTTCTGAACATTGCAGATCAGTACATTTTCTGAAATGGACCCAGTTACTCAAACAAACATTATCTACCATTGATTAAATTTAGCATTACGAGGGTTTTTTTCTTTGTTTTCAAAAATGTGCTGTCAGGAACTCTTGGTTGTCTACTCTACAGACATCTCTTCCCCTTCTTCTTGCTAACTGACCCCCACTTTTGTTCCAGTATTTGAATTCCCTAGCCCAGAAAGTGAGTCTTGATTAGACTAAACCTATCGTGGTAATTCCTTTTCCCTTGCTAATGATTGGTTTAAAGATGGGAATGTGAAAATTTAGATGTGAAAGGAATTCTGCTGGAGATGAAGTGCTTCTTGGAAAGTTTCACTATTGAAAAGCAACTTCCTGGGCTGCCAGTTAGCTCAGTTGGTTAGGGTGTGGTGCTCTTAACAGCAAGGTTGCAGGTTCAGTCCCCACATGGGCCACTGTGAGCTGCGCCCTCCACAACTAGATTGAAACAACTACTTGACTTGGAGCTGATGGGTCCTGGAAAAACAAA
Organism: Rhinolophus ferrumequinum; assembly: GCF_004115265.2. Classification (NCBI taxonomy): domain Eukaryota; kingdom Metazoa; phylum Chordata; class Mammalia; order Chiroptera; family Rhinolophidae; genus Rhinolophus; species Rhinolophus ferrumequinum. The sequence continues at coordinate 68,615,034 of NC_046290.1, forward strand.
CTTAAAATAAATACAAATTAAAAAAGGAAAAAAAGAAAAGGAACTTCTGTCACCATATATTTGATCCCATTTACCCTCATCTACCACCCTGCTTCCCCCTTACCATCTGGTAACCACTAAACTATTGTCTATATCTATCACAATGTGATATATAGATGATGTATTACAGAATTGTACACTTGAAACCTATGTAACTTTACTAACCATTGTCACCCCAATAAACTTTAATTTTAAAAAGAAAGAAAAGGAACTTAAGGAAGAAAATTTCTTTCTGCTGCCTTTTGAGAAGTGCTTAGTGAGAATATGATATTGGTAGCTGCTGTAACCACCTTGGGATTATGAGGAAGGAATCCTGCAGATGCAAGGCAATAAACTGAGTGTGATAAAGCTAAAAGATGGAAAGAACTGAGGTCCTTGATGACATTGTTGAGCTGCTGGATGAAATACTGTTCCTGCATCTGTCCTACTTCTGGACTTCTCATTATGTGAGAGACTACATCTCTGTTAGTTTAAGCCATTTTGAGTTGGTCTTGTACAATTTGCAACCGAATTCGTTCTTGGTGATCATAAACATTTTCTGAGCCCTCTTACATATGACTCTGATGGCAGATATTTGGTTTAGTATGGTCTTTGTAGAATGAACATATGCTCAATCCACTCTAAGGAAAAAAGGCTGTTTCTGATACACATTTTCATAGCTCTGTGCATTGCCATTTTGATTTCTGCCAGCTCCTCTGTCCAGGAGAGAGCTGCCCCTCCAGCCCTTGTTCTGAAGCAAGACAACACAGTTCCTCCCTGTATGTTCCTGGCACCTTTTGAGCTCCTGCCCCAGTGCTGAAGCTCAGAGTGAGTGATTCTGTTAATGAGTAAGTTCGTGCCCGAGCCCATTCAGAGGAGCGACTGGGGCTCCAGCCGCCCTCCATCTCCCTCAGGCACAATCTCCACTGGTTTTCACAGCCAGAAGTTATGGGGACTTCTCTCCTCCTCAGCACTGAAACCCTGCGCTGGGAGAGACTAGGACCCCTCACTCCTTGGGGCAGGGGGAACCTCTGCATCAAAATGGCCCTCTCGATTTTTAATGGTCACACGTGGGTATGTGATCGTTCCACGTTTCTTCCCCTCCTATCAGTCTCAGGGGGGCTTCTTGTGTATATCCTTATTTGTAGGGCTTCAGTTCAACTAGATTTCAGGCGATTCTCAATAATGGTTGTTCTGTGGTTTGGTTGTAATTGATGTAGTCCTGACAGGAGGTGAGCACTGCATTTACCTACTCAGCCATCTTGACCAGAAATCTGTCATTAGTTCTTAATACATTATAAGAAATTAAAATCAGTATGTGCTGAAAGGATAAATCAGGCGTTGTGATTCCTAGGTTTGTAATGACTCCACTAGTCTATTAAGCAGTAGTTTCCTGCATTGGAAATCAGCAAGCATCCATAGAGATTTATTTCTTGGTGGCAGTATATTCTGTGGAGCTTATATAATAAATACAAGTATTGCTTCAAATAATTTTCCTTATATTGTTTTATTTTGAATATCTGAAATATTTTAAAAATTGACTTATTAACCCATTTTTTTCCTTCAGCCTTCTAACTCTTTGTTTGTTTTTTGTTGTTCTTGTTATTGTTTGTTTTTCCATTTTTTCTTTTCATTGATGTTCTTTCTTTCCTTTTTCCCAAGTTTCCTCAAGTTTTGTGACCATCACCAGAGGAACTGGTGGGGAAACTTTGTGGTAACTCTGCTATGTACTGTTGCTGCAGACATTTCTTTATTGGGAAGCAGTGTAAATGACAACACTAGAGAGGCTGTGGGTAACCTGGATAGTGAGTGTGGCTGAAGCTTAACAGCTTTGAGAAGAGTCTGAGTCATGAGAAGCCACACTCATAGTCCTTATAGGAAGAGCTACAGGGAAGATAAGTTAGGCATATTAACACACACAAAAAGTACATGTCCAAATATTAGTAGTGTATTGTAGCCACCCCTATGAGAACACTGATAACAGGGATTTTGATTAGTGACATTATCGACTACTTCCTTTTTCTTGAAACATTGTCTTCTTTCAGCTTCTGTGAAATAATATTTTCCTGGTTTTTTTCCCCTAAACTCCCTGGCTTATCTTTTTCTGGCCAACCACTTCACAGCTCTGTCAGTTCTCTTTGCTGTTTTACTTTCTACTCTCACAAAGCACCCTCCTCCACACCCATTGCCCAATTACCACCCAACTTTCCCATGTCACTTAAATTTACATCCATAAGCCAAACTTTTCCTCTAAACTCTGGAACTTTTACCCAACTGCCCATTTGACATTTACATGTGAAAATTTGAAAAGCTTCTTAAATTCAACGTGTCTAATTCTATGTCTAATGCCAAATTCATCTTCTTCAAACCTGTTCTTTTTTGTCTCAGTGAATGCTACCATCAGTACAAGAGTCTAGGAAGCGTCTTTGACACCACCTCCCTACCTTCCTTTTCAATCTACTCCCAAGTCATGTCTAATGTACCCAATAAAATATATCTCCAGAATCTGTCCTCTTCTTTACTGACATCACCCAGTTTCAAGCTACTGTCGTCACGTTTCTAAACAACGACATGGCCTTTTTACCCATCATATAATTAATTCGAGCCTCCATGTCAGTTTCCTACAATAAATTTTATTGGCTTTCTGTTGGTCTAAAGAAAAATAAAACAACCAAAGTCTTTAACACAGACTGCAAAGTCCTGCACTGTGTCCAATCCAACTTAAAATATGTTCCCTCTGTCTGTATGTACTGGCTTTTGTTTTCTCAGTGATATTAAGTTTTCTCCAATCACAGGGCCTTTGAAAATACTATTTCATATGCCTAAAACATTGCCAACCTCCTTCACCAAGATCATTTCTTTTGGATTACTGGCTCTTGTAGCAACCTGTATTTTTCCCCATATATCATTTAGAACACTAAAAATTTAAGACTTATTTGTATGATCATCTCTTATACTAATAGACTAAGATCTATGGAGACAGAGATCATGTACATTTTTGCTCAGTTGTATGAGTTTAACACAGTTCCTGGGAGTTGTTCAACATAGCCGTTTGTTGAATGAATGAATGGACAGGTGGAAGAATGGATTTCTACACAGGCATTAAAAGAGATTTAAAGGTAGGCAAGTATTAATAGAATGACTATAGCAAGATATATGAGAACAAGTCTAGAAAGAACAGAAATCAAGTAGACTACTTTGTTTTCTGATGGTTCATTATAAACTTCAAGAGAATGGAAATGCAACTCAAGTAGAAAAGTAGTTGACAGACCCGTTCAAGTCTAGAGGTTCTCTTTTGCAATGCTGTATTGTCCCAGAATCAACTGTAAGCCACTTAGCACAGAAACTTTGTGTTGGGCGGTAGTGATTGCGGAGCTTGTTCTGTTCTGAAGCATCTCCAAACAGATTGAAAAATATAGTCAGTTTCCAGTCACCTGTGCTAAAGGAGAGGAACATAGGTGTAACTAGTTAATGCTGACACATGATTCAGAAAATTGACTGCTTCCATATTCAGGGAAAGTTGATGAAAAGCTGAAACAACAGGCTTAACTTTGGGGAAGATGAATAGTACAGATAGATCGTCGGCAACTTCTGTTCCGAACACTACCATTTCCCCTCACAACTTCCCCTGTAACCAGGAAGCCAAGGAGGCTCTCATCACTGTTACCACCAGCTGTGCCTAGACAATTAATTATAGACCATTATTAGTATGTTCCTTTTTGTTTGCTCTTAAATGAAAGTGTGTGAAAAAGCTCTGAGACAGATGTTCCCTCACCAAAATACTTTTTTCTTTATCATTTGCTATTACAGATTTGTAATTCCCAAAGAAGAGCCCTTGCCAGGAAAGTAGCTTCCCATTTGAGCTACTGCATTGAAAATCTTGTGATCACCAGCCACAATGATTATAGTTTAAAAATGCAAATGGGATTCTGGTAGGAATCAACTGAAGGATAAAATTTATTTGAAAAAAGGGATGCGGTCTAAAACCCTAATTAAGCAGCATCTATAATACAGGTTTCAGTTCAGCCTTTCCTAAACTGTGAGTTTATTGCCACCAAAGGAAGAAGGTACATGCAAAATTCAACAAATATTTGTAGAGCTCCCAGGATGTGCCAAGTATATTCTAAATGGTTAGGATGCTAGCAGACATTATTACAAGATTACATTCTAGGTTGTGGTAAACAGCCAACGAGTTGTTGGGAATGGAGCTTAACTTAATGGTAAGGACGAGAGTGGAGCACTTCGGAGAATACTCTTTTACAGTCATTTAGGAATGTTTTAACATAAAATCTTCACTGTGACTATTTCTTCCAGAGCCTAATAAATCTAAGTGGGCACCATGATTTTTAAATTTATATGGCAAGAGAAAGACTTAACAGGAAAAAGGAAATTAGGGTAGGCTATATACAAAATACAAAAGTGACAGTTTAAGGAATTATATCTGTAATTAAGTGTCTTCAGTTCTGATTTCAGAGAGGTAAATTTTTTAAACCTGTGTTTTTTGCTCCAAAAAATCGTCTATGCTTTGGTATAGTTTTCTTTTGCTTTTAAACTTCCTTTTATAATCAGGATGAGGCTGAAAGTACAAAGACCACTGCGTCAGTATAAGCTTAATAATGTGCGTATTAAAATCACTTTGGGAAACAGCAATTTGATTCTGTTTTCTATCTGGATCAATTCAAAGAAAATGTTGAAAAACAATTTTCCAATTGCTTTCTTCATCTCAGTAGAACTCCAATTCTTGTCAAAAAGGACTGAACACTTTCTGTACTTTTCTCTTGTTGGTCTGGTAAAACTACTATAAGTCCCTGAGATTTTCACTAGTTTTTTGCAGAACTCAAGTCATTTAAATCCAAAGTGATTACTGTGTGAAAATGTAGGGCTTCATGGATCCTTCACGGTTTTTCCTGATTGGATTTAAACTGTGCACGATCTGGGTTTGTAGAGAAGTTACTACTTACTTTTCTAACAGCTACTCAAGGCACAAAGTCACAATTGCCACCCTGAGATAGTTCCACTGCTCTGGTTACTTAACAAGAGAAAAGTTACCAGAGAACATACTGTACAGAATATGATATTTCTATGGGTTATGTCCTATTTGCAGAGAACAAACAATTTGCAGATAGCCACAGAAATAAGCAAAAGGACCATATCCAGGTCAAACTGGGTCATGTTGTCTGTTTGTATACCTATTTGTGTCACCACATCGAATAGGCTCCTTAAGAAAGCTAGTCTGCTGGGATTCTTTAAACTTGAACAATAAAAGGGCAGTGAGGATGTTATCCAGTCAGGATCAAATCATACTGCTCATCACTAGGATCTGAATGGTACCTCTGGTTTCCCAAAACAAAAATTACTGGTTTTATGTGAACAGTTCTCACATGTAATGGTATACAGATGGTTTTGCTTGTCCCATATTGATTTACATAAGTGGTTGATTTTATTAACTGCTTATTCCATAGGAACCACTGTATCTCTTTCTCACAAATGACTAAATCAAAATAAAAAGCACTTTTTTCTTAAATCGTGTAAGCAAGCTGTTACTGTCTGCATGAGAACTTGGTTTAAAATGCGTAATAATAGACTATAAGAGGAATTCTTTAGTCGCAGGCACTTTTTTTTTTTCATTTCTAGTGCACTGTCTTCTTTTGTCAGAAAAATATGCTTTTCTTGGATAGTTCCCAACAGCAGCAGTGAAAAAGCATCAGCAATATCATATCCCTCTTGATTCAGATTTGGCTGATGTGCCATAACAGATAGCACTGGGAGACATGGCTATGTAGATTCACGTTCTATGTGTCCCTTTTTGTGAATCTGAGCATTATGTTAGCAGTTTGAATCTGCAGTATTTTATAGACAGTCCCCTGGCACCAAGTTCAGATACAATGTTCTTCCCACGGAAGAAAAAAGAGGGTTCATGGTGATGATCTATGGAAAATTGTGAAAGGTTGTACTGGTAGTTTGGGTTGAATTATAGAAGCATCCTTTCTAGGACAGTGTGTTCAAATGAAGGAACTACTATAACGGGCAGTAAGGTACTGTTTTTGTGTCTTCAGAGTGTGTTAGGGAGAAACATTGACCTGAGTTATGTTTGTTCTCAAACAGCTTTACTTTGCAGAATCAAAATGGTGACAAAATGAAGTAGCTGTGGTTCCGGTTTGTTGTAGTTTGCCCACAAGCTTTCATGAAGTGTTTTCAGGTGCTACTGGAAGTTTAGGGGACTTGGACTAAAACTTCTTGTTAAATTTTATACGTGTCTTTGATTCCTTTGTATCTCCCATTAATCAAGTAAACAGCTAAAATTGAATCTAAGAACTGACATTTCCTTTTCAAATATTAAAGGCATTGGAAAAATAACCTTCTGATAGTTATCTTTCCATAGTGGAAAGAGAAATGATTTAGTGAAGTGGGTTCAAATTCCATTTCATCTGTTTCCAGAATTTATTTTTTTTAATCACAAACAAGTTATTTGCTCTCTTGGACTCCCGTTTTTCCATCTTTAAAAGAGTGTCTCTAATACCTACCTGGAGGCATTATCATGAGAAAACTATGATGGAAAGCTTCTAGAATGAAATAGGAGGCACAGTAAATGTTCTCCCTTTTACAGGTTGTCATGTGCTAAATATTGATCATAAGTTTAAATCATTTGAACTTTTTTTTGTATTGTTGAATGACAGAAGTTGTGGGGTCATATGAGTATCTACCTAATCTCAGGGTATTGTTGAATAGTGTACCTGGTGTTCATCTTGCAAAAAAGAAACACACAGCTAGTTATTTACTTGTATTAGTGATGTAATTATTTTGTTACTTTGAGAAGTGTATCATTCTAGTTTTCTTAATATTGTTGCTTCAGGAGGCTTTTTTTTTTTTTTTAAGTGTTTCTCAATCCCAGGGTTGGTGGTAGTTATCTACGTGATTACGTGTTATAGTCTTGAATTTTTAAACTGACTACTGCTTGCAGCATGGAATTTAAATTTAAAGTATCCATTTGTGGTGACGTGCTATAGAAATTAATCTGTATTGATGAAACAGTATTTTGTAATCACCTAAATGATCGTTCCCTGCACTATAATGAGCTTATAATAGTTCAGTAAAAACCATTGTCCAATCCATTCTTCAACAAGTTACACATCTTGTTGAAAATAAGTTGTTCATTTACTTATCAAGAACCTTAAATTTTATTTGAAATACAAGATTTAGTTTCATAGTTAGAAAAACAGAGGTATAAAGATTGAAAGACTCTCCAGAATCACAAGGTAACTGTATTAAAACTTGGAACTAATATAATATTGAATGTCAAGTCTAATCAAAAATTTTTTTTAAAAAATGAAAAAAACCTTAATGGCACGTAAGTGGCAAGAAAAGATATATAATTATCTCTAATGTTGAAAGCATAAACTTGAAGACTTTTATTTCTGACCTGGACACTACCTACCTAGGTGGTCTTAGGTAGGTCAAAAACCTTTGTGTGAATTAGTTTCCCTTTCTGCAAAAAAAGATGAAGTGCCCCTTAGGCGTACTCAAAGCATAACTGAGATAAGAATATAAATAACACAAAAAGAGTGCTTACTCATAGTCAGCCAGCCTAAGGGAGACAGAACTTGGCCCTGGTCGTCTTCAAGATCTGGCGTCTCCCAGGGAACCATGTAAATGGCCCTGAAGAGCATATCTTCTTTGCATAGATTTTGAGCTTAATTCTAGAAATCAAACCATGGTACCAGAATACTCCAGACCAAAATCACTGATACCTTTTACAGTTGCAGAGGAAAGAATAAATTACCGTTAGCCATTTTCTGTTCTGTTGAACTGTGGTCGTCAGAGCTTTCAGCTGAAGGCTGATGATTGATTTGATGCCCATTGTATTTTTTAATGTGCACATTTTTAGGAAAAAAAAATACCTTCGTTTCTTCTAACAGAATTATTCTTTATCTTGAAAAATGGGTCATAAGTAAAATCCTAAGTCATAGCATGATGGTGCGTGGTAGACCATTGATGAGATATCTAATATAGACTTGGTTCTCCCAGAATAATTTTGCAGAATACCTATTGGTTGTTCTACAGAGGATCTCCTTCATCTGTTCTTCCTCTTTTTTTCCTCTTCAAATTGGCTTTAATATAACAGGAAGCAAACCATTGAAATCTAAGCATTCTCATTATTAGAGAAGTTATAAACCAAGAAATATAAATTGTTAGAAGAAAGACATTCCCAAGTTGTTCTGTCATTTTAAATTGCTCAGTTGATGATAAGAGCAAGAATTATATGTTTCTGATCAATTCTCAATATAAATAGTAGTTTCCTTTCTTTTATATATGTAACCATTATTGTGCTTAGTTTTTTTCTTTTATCAAAAGAACCAACATGCTGAATTTCATATATCTATTTATGCCTATACCTCATCTATTGCAAAAAACAACTTGAACTGACTTATAATAAAGTAAGTTAAAACAAAACCAAAAGCTATTAGTCCACATGTAAAAGAACTTCTGTTTGCTTTGCATTTCATTGCAACCTTTGGATCCTTTCTAGTTATAAATATATGCTTAGGTACTTTAAATTTACTTTTTTTTATATCTGCTTTTAAGTCATTAATTGTTCACGTTGCTTTGAACGATCTGTAATACATTAGTCAGAATGCTGATGTTTAGATCCCAGCTCCTGCACTTGTTAGTAGCAAAGATAAACCGGGTGACACTAGTTAAAGTGCTAAGGACAGGTTTCTTCAGTAATAACTTTTGCAAAAGGGAAGGGGGTCCTGTGTGAACTGAACTCAATTTTGAAAAAACAAAAGACAGGAGGCCTTTTAAGGGCTGAGGGTATTGAGAGAAAGGCACTGAGGGGTGTTGGGGGGTTGGTCCATGTGACTAGGCCATCTGGGTTTGTAGATTGGCACATATCCAGAGGAAAAACAAACCTCTTATCTTTATGACAGGAAGCAGTGATGTAAGTTAGAGCAAGGCATCCATTGGCTGAGAATCCGAGCAAAATTACTTCCTTGAATATAAAAAGACAGTTCTGGGTGGTAGAAGATTTAGATTTCAAAGACACGTAGAAAAGATTTATAATTGGAAACTTTCTTAAGTAACTGTACTAAGAAAGGGTTCAATAACTGCCTATTGCCGGGTTTTGGCTAGAAACAAACAGTAAAGTTACTTAACCTTGGTTTGCTTCAGTTTCCTCATCTGTAAAATGGGGATAGTATTACCTATATCATAGGAATGTGTTTTGACGATTGAAAGAGTTAATATGTGTAAAGTGCTTAGCACAGTGCTGGCACGTAGCTTTTCAAATTATATTATGCTTGTTTAATGTGTATTTGAACCCCCTTGTGTCTCAACACAGAAATGAAAAAAAATGAGGTACAAATTCCACAATTTTTTGGCACTGACCAGAAGGTGTACAGAAACCTAAATTATCTTTATCCATGTTTGTGTAGTCTCTTGGTTTAGAACTATGCAATAATATCCACGTATGAATTATTAAATGAGTTCAGTCTCTATTTATTTTCTGTGTATTATCAACCATAGCACATACTTCACTGAATGTGGATTTCTGTTAAGGAAGTGAAATGCATAGCTCAACAGAAACCCATTTTCCTTAAATTACAACTTTTATGTAATTCTTGATGTTAATATATTTGATCGCGGAAAAGTGGCTATTTAGATAGGAGACCAGTAACTGCAAAAGCAAGAATAATTTGAATTAATGTTGATTGCTTCAATATACTATACAAAAATGTTAAAGTCAGGAAGAAAAACTAAATATCCTACACATTATGTTTTAAGACCAACTTTTGTTTGTTGTACTTCTCTAATTAACATTTTGGGCTGTTGTAAAGTAATTCAGGAAATTAAATCTTTAATTATGCCAATAGACAAATGGTCAAAACCAGTGTCTACCATTTTAAAATCAAACGCATTAAATTGATTTACTCTTTATATTAAGCATCTAAAATGTTGCCTTTTAACTGTGACATACTAGAAATATCACTCATGATAATTGGTTTTATAAATAGCATTTGAAATCACTTATGAAAAAGTCTTAGAAAAACTCTCGGGGTGCCTAAGTTCTAGACTTCAGCCCTTGCATGAACCTGGCACCCAGCATGGGGCGGGCAACTTCATCTGACTGGACCAGTGGTTCTTCTTCCGTCATCTAGCTCGTTCTTTTACTAGTTATTATTTCTACTTTACTAACAACAGTTTAATTTGAATTGTATACCTTTCTTTCTTTAACAGTCTGACACGTACTTCTGCATGTCCATGCGTTTGCCAACGGATGAGGAAGCCTTCGTGAGTAAGTATTAATTGGATGGGGGGGGGTGGTAGCTGGCAGTTGAAGGGAGGGCAGCTCCTTGATATCAGTGAAAGGTTCTCTTTGATGGCTCTGAGCATATTAATCTTTTACTGTCAGTTTCTAAAATGCATTTATCATGTCTAATGCAGAAACAAACTAGAAAGAGCCACTGAGAGACAAGATTACAAACTGTACCTGGAGAGATTCATGAGTAATAGTAGTTAAGGAGTTGCATGCAGATGCTGATACCTGCCAATACTATGGAGTCCCATTTGTATAGTATTGGCTTTCTGTCTGTGGCTAGATGCTTAATTCCGCTCCACTCAACAGACTGTTTATTTACTTGCTGGTTCATGCTATAAATCGAATGCACTTAGAATCAACTTTGGGGAATGTAATATTTTACCTGTCAGACAGGTAGATGGATAGAGAGGAAAGGAGGGAGGAAGAGAGAAAAGGAAGGAGGGAAGGAGGGAAGGAGAGAAGAAGGGAGGGAAGAATGAAGAGGAGGAGGAAGGGAAGACTGAGAGAAAGAAGAGGAAAAGGGATGGAGGTAGGAGAGAAGGACCGTCGATCCTGTTGCTTATGTTATTGAATAAGAGGACACTTAAATGACAGGCCCTTCCCTAACTGAACCTTTGAATCAGATAGGAAAAGTGACAAAGCACCATCTGTTTTCATCTAAGTTGTTTTCATTTAAACCTCCCTTATGACAGACTTTTAACTGTTTAGGGAAGAGGTGTGAGTGCAAAATTATTCATGGATTTGTGTTTTCCCCTGCTTCACTTTTCTGGTTTGAAATGTTGATTTTGATTTTGGAGAGAAAGCGATGGTAATGAGAGTTGTACTTTGGTCCCTTGAAACTAATCTTCAAGTGGGCTGTCAGAAACAGCTATTATGTGGATTGTACAATGTGTACAGTAGCCTTGGGGCCATCTGAGGATGAATTTTCATGAGGCGCTCCCCAAAGAATATTCATTATAAACCTGTAAAGCCAGAGCAATGTGCATTTACTTTTTTTTCACACACGTTGGTGGTAATCACAGAAAATACACTTATAACAACACTCTCTAAACAAAGTATTCTCATAGTTAATTCCTAAAAATGAAAGTCAGACCCTGGGAAGTTGAGCATTGTCTGATTGCTGTGTAATAATTGAACATTACCAAGAAAAAGGTTAGGAGGATGGTGCTCCCAGATCCTGAACTTTAACTTGAAAGACAGAAAAATAATTTAACTTTCTAATTGTAGTATTTTGAGTAACACCAAATGTGATTTAAAATATAAATTCATCATTAAAATGTCAACAGTAAAGATCTCCTTAATTTCATATCCACATGTTTGGCAGCCTAGGAGAAACTATCTACTCAAAAAAGGAATTTTACATGAAGTTTTTTCTTTACCAATTTTATGTTTTCTTTGTGCAAGTTCAGAGACAGTCATGATTCTACCTATTTCACACTTGCTTTAAAGAGAAGGCCCCTCTACAAATCTGTATTAATATGGTGGTCATGTTTCACAGCAGTATTACAGATTTCACATTAATAGGTTACTGGTTTGTTTCTGGAAGATGGTGGTAGTGTATGATTTCAGAGCTGGTGACGATAAAGACTATAAATATATATCCTGGAATGTGTTACTGCTTTCCTAATATAAATGTGTTTACTTTCACATAATTTGAAATTGAAAAGTACAAGTGAATCTATTCAGTCAAGAAAAATATTCACAGGAGACACATAAAGGGCTATATTAGAACCAGGGTACTAAACATTTCTGCATTTTCTTAGGCAAGTCTCTTTTAAGATTAAAGTGTTCTCAGTTCTAAGGTCCTTAAAGGATCGTATAAGGTTAATAACTAATTTCAGTATTCTCTTTATTGCTGGGAGGATTGCATGAATACTAAAGATTTTTCTCACCTATTCAAAACAGGCTTGTTTCATCCTCAGTGTGAGTCCTTTAATGTACTTACCTCCAAGCAATCTGTAGTTACCATTATTTGCATAACCTAACAACCACAGAAATTTAGGTGTAGGCAAATTAGAACTAGAAAACTGAAAACCAAAGAGAAGTACCAAAATCATTTATATGAAGGATTAAATAAGGGACATTTTGCATATATTAGCTCATTAATTATTAGGACAACCCTGAAGGTAGTCCTATTTTATAGTTAGTGAAACAGGGACAGGAACATCAGTGTCTTTGATTTAGGACAATAATTTTTATGGAATCATGTTCATATATCATCCCAGCACCAGCCAAGTTTACCAAGGACCTGCCAGCTACTAAGCTACTGAGAGCTAAGCATATTTAAGCTATTTTACCGAAGAGGAAACAGAGTGTCAGAGAGGTTAAGGAACATGCCCAAGCTTTTTGCTAGCTATGTGATACCTATGTGTTTTACTTGTATATCGTTTAAACCATAACAGATTTGAGTGTAGGGTTAGTGGTACAGGGGAGAAATGAAAGAAGTTATCAAGTAGATAGATGGAGCTGAAATACAGCAATAGCACATCTCTGTCTCCCTCACATCAAATACAATTCTTCTTTCATTCCCTTACCTTCACTCCCTACTGGGAACACTCTGGTCAATTTTGCCAAAAAGCAATACACCTCAAACTATCTTACAAAATAAAACCCACTACGCATGAAACTTTAAAGATTTGCCGGAGGAAAAGGACTTGGATATATAGGTCGTATGTTGGGAGGTTGATCATACATAGCTTTTCCGGACTCCCAGAGTGAAAGGTTTGTGAGTGGTAACCAAGGCTTCTCCATGAATGAAGCTTTAGCCTTTTTGTGGGTTGTCCCAGATTCTAGGTCTCTCTTTTATGGATTAGACATGGTTGGAAATGAAGAGTTGTAAAGACCAATAATACTTTGTTTCTTCTTCTTCTTCTTTTTTTAATTAGAGTTTATTGTGGTGACAATTGTTTATTCTTTTCTTAAGGCACTTTTATCATTTTATACATTCTGCTTTCATAATCTGTACCTTTAAAATTTTTGAATGCCAGCAGGATATGTGCCACAGGATATGGTAGGGACTCAATAATTGCTAGCTTAATACATGAATGAGCACTGAAAAAAGTGTTTTGTCTGTTTGGCCATTTTCTAAAGCAACATATGGAACAGTAGCCAATTTACTTGTTTGCCTTAAATGATACGTTTGTTGGAATATAAGGGAATAACTTTTTTTTTTTAAGAAAAGCCACTTGTTTATAAATTCAACAAAGTTTTAAAATTCTGCTGTGTGTCAGTGATTGGGCTAGGCCATGAGGATGTGAAGTATGTACAAATTCAAGGAAATCACCACCTGGCAGAATTCGAGAAGACAAGAATACAACTGTCAGAACTATGAAAAGGTCTTTCTCTAAGTCAGATGGGAAAAAACAAGAACCATATGATTTCACTCATTTGTGGGATATAAAACAGAAAAGAACAAATGAAAAAACAAAACAAAAGACTCAAAGACACGGACAACAGTGTGGCAGTTACCAAAGGAGAAGGAGGGTGAAGGGAGGTAAAAGAGGGTAAAGGGGGTCAAATATACGGTGATGGAAGATAGATGACTTTGGGTGGTGAACACACAATGCAATATACAGATGATGTCTATTAGGATTATACTTGAAACTTATGTACTCTTATTAACCAATGTCACCCCAATAAATTTAAAAAAAATTTTAAATGCACATGAAAAGAGAAAAGGATTTTATCCTTTTGCTTCTCAAATTTCTGGAAAAAAGAATCAAAAAAGGAACAGTACAATTCAGATTGCTTATTAGGATTAAAACAAGCTCCTTGATGGTTTTAAAAGCCAAAATTGCGTTTGAATAATTCATAATTTTGGCTTTATGCTTCTGTGACTAATTAGGTAATGCAGATAAACATACTTCTTAATTTTGAGAAGACACCACAATTGTCAGGGAATTTATATGTGCATATGCCTGGCATATTTACATATGAGCATACGCAACACGTTTGATCTGTTTATTTGTCTGCAGTGGATTGTTAAATGTGAATTAAAGTAGGAGGTTGGGGAAATACTATTATGGAGATAAGTATAATTTTTATATTTTGAACAAAATCACAGCTTTCCCTAGAGCACTGCTTTTGTTTATTGTTTTAATAAGAAATCACAGAATTGGAATGGGTGAAAGTATGATAAAATCTGCATTTGACCATTGAACTGTGATGCTGTCTGAAAGGTGTTTTACAGACACTCAGAGGAATTGGCTCTGACAGGAGCCCACTCAGCCAAGAAATTTGACTGTCATCTTCATCCACTTGCTTTCCCTCACATGGATGACCAGTAAATAAATGTGTCTTTCCCTTAGTGAATGATGACAGGTCCCTATCTATCAAATTGCACTATACAAATGAGATAGAAGCCATCGAATATAAAAATAGACAAAATTAATCTAATGATGCATTGCTTTTTGTTTTCTTGGATGTGGAATACTTTCCACTGCAGAATTGCACAGTGAGACTTGAATATTTCCAAATGTGACCTTTCTTAAACAAAACTCAAGTGAAGACAATGTTGGCATACTTCAAAAACTGCAGGAAACCCTAATCTTGATCATGTTTATGGGTTACTACATAGTGTGACTATAAGGATCAAGGTCTGGCTGGGTTACATTGCTCATATATCTACATTTTACGGCTTTACAGCAGTAAATAGAAATGTGTGTGTGTGTGTGTGTGTGTGTGTGTGTATACACATATGTATAAGTCCCCATCCCCATGCAATCACTCTGTTACCTTTCAATTAGTTGACTGCCTATCCTTTCCCTTCTCTCTCACCTAGGATTTTCTCCAACATGAATAGTGTAGTCTCTGCCTCCCACATGACCTTTGGGTACCTTCCAGCAGGCCCGCTGGGACGTTGTTCTGGTTTCTTAGTGAAAGCTACTTGGAGAGACCTGCGACAACACAAATAAGATAAACTATACTGGAAGTCTTGGATGAGTGGATAGAACCTAATTTGCTTGGCCATAATCATGAAGGAGAAGCTGCTACTATGTACGCTGTCTCAGAGTATTTCTTGAATGTCCTCTATGGTTTGGTCACCCAAATGCCCATGTTTCCAACATGACCCCCAACAAACCTTTGGGTTTTCTCAGGTAATAAAAAAGGGAGGAGAAGAGTAGGAACCATTTTATTATACTTGATAAAGCTGAGACTTAGGGATGTCTTTAATTATATACATTTAACGATTATAAAAAAAGTAACTGATGGATGTTAACTAGACTTACTGTAGTGATCATTTTACAATATATATAAATATTGAATCATTATGTTGTACACCTGAAACTACTATAATGTTATATGTCAATTATATATGTCAATTATATCTCCATAAATAAGTTTATATACAAAAAATAACTGAACTGTTGGCATAGTTGTTTTAATGCAGCAATGTCAAAATGCCACCATTACCCCATCCCTCAGTAAAATGGCCAATTCAGAAAGCCCAGATCTGAATCAGAATTGATGTGTAAATGTCCTTCAGTGGCGAGGGGTTCGTGGCATTTGAGCAGTCATTCTGAAGTAGCCATTTCAGTTGTTTCAGTAGGGACGACTTCTGTGGCCAAGTCTATGAAGATAAGTATGAATTTTTCTAGTCAGAGAAAATTTCATGAGAGAGAGGCAAGATTTCATCAGAATCTGGAAAGAGGGTCTATTATGGTCTGCAGAGAGGAGGGGAATATTCCAGTGTACATCGGTATGAACAATGAAGGAGAACACGGTGCAAGCGAGAGTCTCACTGTTTGCTGGCTGCATGGCCGTGGACAAGTTACTTGGCCTCTCTTTCCTGAGGCTCATCTGTGTGATGGGAAAAGGACCAGGCTCACAGGGTCGTAGTGAGAAGTGAATAATCCTGGCACAGGATAAGCCCTCATAAATATTAGTGGTTCTGGCTATTGCGTGAGGAGGGCTGCCTATTCAGAGTGCAGAGTGGAAGCTGGGGTTTGTCACGATGGAGATGTAGTAGGCTAGGAGACTTGTGTAATATTATGCAGGCCCTGAAAAGGCAAGAAGGATGATATGGATTCGTTCTGGAGGAAATCAACAAGGGACTATTACAGGAGTGGCATTACAAAAAACATGGCCCTATGAAACTTATGCTATTTTATCTTGCAAAGCCTGGCTGACAAAGTGTATTTATTGATTATTTAGTTGGTTCTGGCATATACCAAAAAGCTCAGTTTTAAAAGGTGTGTCATCTAGTTTAATTCTTTTTTGTGCTGAAATTCCTTTATTTAGAGGTTATGATTATTTCATTTTTAATTTGTGTTCAATTTATAGTCTTGCTCAGGTGTCTTATTTCTTGGTTAATGTGGCAACGGCAGCTTCGAGACCTTGTAAACCACTATAAGGATCCTTTTTGGCTTGTACATCATTGTCCGAGCTAGTGAGAGTTAATGGCAATTTCTCTATTGAACAGCCTGATTAAAAATGTTCAAGCAGGAGGTCTTTATTTTAGTGTAGAATTGCTTTATGGTTGTGCGGGAAGCTGGCAGAAGATGACATAATATGCTGTTGCTGTGGGTTTTTAAAACACGCTGCCAAATGGACTATACGGCTGTGAGCTTTACATTTTTCTGAACCTTTTGGCTCAACTACAAGATTATGAACATTAAGGTTGATCATATCCTACACTTAAATTATAATTTAGAGCACTATCTTTAGTTCCTATGAATGGTTTTTGAAGTATAATCCTTATGTTTCGGAAATAAGGAAATGTTTATGGGGGTGATATTAAGGTTTGGGGCCCTGTATTTTTTTTTAATTATGACAACTCTTTTACATTATTGTTTCTTGAACCTAATACCTCTTTATTCTCTCAATGTTTAACATGGCTTGAAAGCTCTAGCAATATTAGAATACTGACTCTGTCACAGACGTGAACGTAATCACCAGAGGCTGCACATACACCTGCTTCAGACCTTAGCCCTAAAACAATTTTAGGTGATATAGCTAAAACTGCATGATGTAATGCACAGGTCCAGTGCTCTCTTTTAATAAGACAATTCTAAAGGCTCAACTGATTTTTACCTTCAGAAAACTCCTTTTATACACTTATTCGAAAAGAAACCTTGTTTTTACTATTTGCCCTATACCTTTAAAAGAGCTATGTGGTCCAAGTTAACTAAGATGAGGTTACTGAACTCTAAGTATGCTCATATAACACAATACATTCAGCCACTAAAAATGATGATTGTAGTCAGAGTCACGTGTGACTAACCAAGTCAACTTTTTAAAGATACACTTGCCTTGAATGACCTCTGGAGATTTAAATGAGATGTTGATAAGGGAAGAGGCAGGACTGGTCCAGGACTGACCCTGGTTACCTGTATTTTAACCAAGCACCGTAGGCAATACTAATAATGCACAGAATCAAGTGAAAAGTACAATTGACAAAAGTTGTTTAGTAACATGTAAAAAATATCCACAGTGTACAAAATAAACTGTTTATTGTGTATAATATGATTCCACTGGGAGGAAAAAAGAAAGTTAACATTAAGTATCTCTAATAATATATACAGACAACAATTCTGGAGATCCACACTTGCATTTGTAAATCAGGTCTTTTTTTTATTCAATAGGTTACTTATCTATAGTCTTTCTCTACTGTAGTCTATAGTGTTTCTCTACTGCATATTTTTAGCCTAAAAGGGTGTTCCTCCCATTTCCAGTAGTAATTTAGGATTGGTTAAATGTACGTGGGTATCTCCCTAATCATTCATTCCTTTACTTGGCTGTGTGAGTTCTTTAAAGTCTTTCTACGTCCTGGGTCTGGCAGATACATCAAAATTTGACATGCAGACCTGGGTATCCGCTTGGAAAGGAAATATAGAGAAAAAGCCAAGTGCTAAATGAAATTCTCTCCTAGGTCACAATCGTAGTGTATTTTATGGCCCTGATAGTAGTCTGATGTTAGTTAAAAGAGGCCATAAATCCCCAACAACCTCATGCAGTTAGAACAAATTTTGCTTAGAACTCCAGAAAGTAGGCCTAGTTATCTTTTTGCTCAATATGTTGCCCGTACACATGCTTTCAGGTCTTTCATTTCAGGTGGCATTATCCTTTGAGAAACCCTTCAAGCTATGCACTTTCAGTGCCATCATATTTCCTTTAATTAATATGCATGAGTCACTGTTTCTGGAATCTCAGTCCTTCGGAAGTATTTGGGTCGCAGGACTTACTTGCCTACAAATTTTTCCCTGATCTTACACATCAGGCAATCTGAACTGTTAACATCCATTGAGACTGAAGTACCATTTCCACTTAAGCAGCTGTCATCTTGTTATTGAGTTAGAAGAAGCGGTGGCACTTTTAATCTTATCAGTTATAACATTCCCTTGCATGCTCACAAGGCTGTGTTTTTGACTGTTTGTCACCATCCCAAGGCTGCCTGTGTTTATTCCGCCTGTCAGAATCACACACTTAAATGCAGTTGTTTTTATTATTATCCTCTAGCTGTCTTCTCCTTAGATCCTTTATTTCTTTGGTATATGGTGGGAGAAATAGAACAAAGGGAGGATTTCTTTTAAGATGTGATTTTAAAATATTTTCCCGTATTCTGTTTTGTGTAGTGTTGAAATCTCCAACCTCCTCATATGTACATCCATCTTGTGCTCAGTGGACCTCATTATTATTTACTAAGTGGTGGGGTCTTGTTTTACACAGCCAGGCATAATAAGTGGGAATGCAGCAAACCCAGGAAATGAACCCACCACCCAGCCTTTTCCCAACTGACCTCTCCCCACCGCTGGTAGCAAACCCTTCAATGAAATTGTCCAAGTCCTACTTTATTTTATGGCAACTACTGTTTGTTTTAGATTTACATTTTGATAGGATATTCTTTTTGCTGGAGGTATTTTTCATTTCAACTTGCAATGAATTGTACTTTGAGCTGTAATAATGTAAATACTTCAATATACTCTTTCTTTAAGATATAAAAATGGTGATGAGTTGCTTGTTTTCACTCTGTACCAATAATTAGCTTTGATATTAGAGCTTGAGTTTCTGAAGGAATGTATGAGTCAGTGAGAGTAAGTTTTTCTGAGAGGGAACTCTGGGGAATTTTCTTTTACTACCACTTAAAGATATTGATTTGTTTTTGTGGGGGAAGGAAGAAACTTTGCTCTACCCTCAAGGTTCTGTGGGCTGGTCTAACAATCAAATAGATTGACAAGAGAAAATAACCAAATTTAATTGCGTACATATAAATGGGAACTCCACATCCACAAGAGTCCAAGACCCTTCATATTAATACATGAGAGATTCAGAAACAGAAAGGGAAATTAAGGTATATAAGACATTCTGAGCTAGGAAGGAGGTAATGAACCTGGGGGCTTCTCAAGGTCATTGCAGGGAGAGCACATGTTCAGTAATTATTAGTTTACCCTACCGTATAGATAGGTGAAAAAGTCACTTCTGGTTTCAGCTCATCATGGGCCAGGCTTCCTAATTTAAATTCTTCTAGATAGTTAAGGGGAGAGAGCAGAAGTTTCTCATGAGCCCGCAGGGTTTCAGTTATCTTTAGCTCAAAATAATCCACATACCACTGAGGCACATCTTGGCAGGTGGGGTGTGCCTGGATCTGAACCCCTACATTTCTTATTATAGAAACTAAAATTAAACACGTAGCTAGTACGAGTTCAGAATGGAACAAATAAGTGGCTCTTAAAATAGTATGTCTGAAGGAGAGAAAAAAAGTCAGAAAATGGCTAGAGAAGTTATACTCTGAATAATTTTTGTCCTTTACAAAAGACAATTAGAAGATCCTCTTGCATATGCAGGGACCCAGGCAATGCATTTAGCTTTCCTTTCACATGAAAAGCCACTAAGGTTGTATGTTGTTGTCTTCAAGATTTATTCCTCTCTCAACAGGTCTCCTCTCTGTTCTTACCTGAGTCTTTTGCTTATTAAGATTTTATTTTATAAATTTAATGATAACCCACTTTTTCTAAAATGTTGTTTGCCTTGTTTTATAGCAGTACACACAGTGCATTAATACAAAAAAGACACTGTTGGGGTCCCCTGCACAGATCTTGATGGCTCAAGGCTTTATCTAAAACTTGTCCTGAGCCGTTTCTGTGGGTCTTACTTTCACCTTTCGTGCTTTTGTCCACCCTTTTGCTGCCACGGTTCGATTTTTGAATGATTCCCAAATATGTAATTCTCTGACCTCTTTCTTGAACAAAAATCACCTAATTCCAATATTACACTGGGTATTTCCACCTGGAATTTTAGATAACACCTCAGACTCACGTTCTTTTGCATCCAACAGATTTTTTTAAGTTAAATTTATTAGGGTGACATTGGTTAATAATATATATAATTTCTGGGTGTACAGCATTGTAATTCGATACCTGTGTACTCTATTGCATACGCCCCACTTGAAGTCTAGTCTCCTTCTGTTACCGCTGTTTGACCCTCTTTACCCCCTTTGACTGATCTCTATCCACTTCCCCTCTGGTAACCACCATTCTGTTGTCTGTATCTATCAGTTTGTTTTGTTAGTTTGCTACTTTTTGTTTTGTATTCCACATGTAAGTGAAATCATGCAGTTTTTGTTATTTTCTATCTGACTTATTTCACTTATTATAATGCTGTCAAGCTCTATCCATGTTGTCACAATGGCAACATTTCATCATTTCTATGGCTGAGTAGTATTTCATTGTATGTGGTGTGTGTGAGTGTGTGTGTGTGTGTGTGTGTGTGTGTGTATACCACATCTTCTTTATCTAGTCATCTGTCAATGGATGCTTAGATTGTTTCCAAGTCTTGGCTATTGTAAATAATGCTGCAGCACACATAGGGATACATATATCTTTATGAATTTAATTCTTGATAAAATGCACTTGGCCATGTTGGTTCAATACAAATATTCCCAGAATGATTCAATTTTAGGAAATCTATTAATATAATTCACCCATAATAGAATCTACAAGAGATGGGAACCATATAATCATCTACATATGAGGTTCTGCAAAAGCAGCGGAGGCAGCCTCTTATTTGACAAACCCCTCATGGATTGGCAGAGAGATACGAATATTTTTTTAAAAAAAAAAAAAAGACGGAGAGGTGGGTACAGTCAGACCAAAAAGTTATAGATGTCCAAAGAGAGATATAAGCCACTTGACAAAAATGAATATGAGAGAACAAATTGTATCGCATACCAAAATAAATTTTGAGTGAATAAAAGAAATAAGGGCCAGATACTCCCATCTGAGGGCTTTTTCAATTTTCCAACTGCCATGACTGATCCCCTGAGAGGATTCTGGAAGAGAGGAAGGAAATCCTGCACTCAACTTGAGAGTGAGTCTACGGAGACAGAATCCTTCTTCCTTCTCTTCTCTTGCTAAACTAAGGCTTGGTAACAATATTATTTTCTATGACTTGTGAACTGTTGTAACTTCCAATTGATTTTTTTCCAAGTAGCTTCTTCAATCTTTTAGGCTTACCATGTTCTTTCATAATAGAATACAAAGCCCCAGGTTACATCAAGTCCATTTTCCATCCATTCTCTGTTAGTTTTTTAAATGGTGGTATGAAAATCTCAAGATGTGACTTTTAGGCTCTAAATTCTTATTTTTCAATGCAGTAAATGAAAGGCTTTATATTTTCCCTGAAAGTTGAGATAAGATATCTCATAGTAGGTGCCCTGTGTTTTGTGATCACCACACTTTGCAAGTCATGGTGCTGTAGTTTGATGTAGAACAGTTTTTATTTTATAAAAACTCATGTCTCAGATACATATTTTAGCAATAAATGGTGCTTTATTAATTTTATCAAATAAACAAAAAGAGCTAAAAGATGCATTTTACATACATTTGAGACTTAAGGTCGTTTTAGGCTACTCCGCGTTTTTAATGTGTAAAGGTGACTTGTAAACTGGCCCTTTGGATAGCATGTTGAATGCAGATGAAAGGGGATGAGCCAAACCCAAACCAGGAAAGGGACTTATGCTCACTATTAACCATACATGATAGTGTACTTATCTTTTATTTCTTTTCTTTGTTTTATCTCTGAACTGATTTTTATTTATTTTAATGTCTTTCCACCACTATTAATAGGAAAAAACGAGAAATGACATTGTGTTTCAGTATCCCTTTAATAAGTGCACAGGGCTCATGTAGGAAAGTAACATTTTTGTGTTTTTGTAAAGACACATTTTCCACTTTTCTAGTAAATTTCTCTCTCTAGATCACATCCTACTGACTACTGTTATTTTAAGATGGTAGTAAATTTGTGTTATGAATTCTTTTGCTCATGTTTTGACCACTCACTGTGGCTTCTGTTTCAGTGCAGTGTTGTACAGTGTTTTATGGTACTCAGCTCTCTACTGAAATCTGGAAGGAAATATATTGTGAATACATAGCCTGGCGCTTTCATGTTTATATCCACATAATGCTCTCATTACTTTAAAAGGGGGTCTTCCATTAAAAAGTATATGTGGGTATATGTGTGGTTTCAGCCTACTAATTATTATTTTCTATTTTTATTACATAATAGTTTACTATTCTACTAAATTAAATTATCAAATCATGCTTAATCTTCAGGATTAAGACAGTTTATATAACCAGAGCATTCTATCCTAAGTGCATCAAAACATCTTTGTTATACAGCTATTCAAACTGTTGAATGTTGCAGTCTCTTGTGATATTTGTCAGAGAATTAGAACTTGTATTCACATTCATATATCATTTTCTCTTATCAGTTGATTTCCAGCCTCGTGCCAGCATGGATACTGTCCATCATATGTTACTTTTTGGATGCAATATGCCTTCATCCACTGGAAGTTACTGGTAAGGGACAACGGGTTCATAGTACAAAGGGGTGTAGAAAATGTGTATTTTTATAAGTACGGAGTGTATCTGTACAAGTATTTTACAATTGATTAATCAATAGGCAGAATATTTCTTTTTTAGAAAAGAACATTGTTCTTTTGCATCAAACGGTTATCATGTTTTGATTATCATTGTTATTTAGTCTGCTTTGGAGCACATCCATCTGTCTTTGACACTGACTTAAAAAATATATGTCTGTTGTCATAGGTAGTATGTTAAGGTGCACAGAGCTTGAAAAGAAAGACAAAACATTTGGATAATGGATACTCTGATGTTTATATTTTTAAGTTCGTGATCCAACCTGAAGAGCACCATGGCTGTGTTCACTGCGTACTCTTTCATCCCAGACACCATGCTAGGTGATCTGTATACACCATTTCATTTTATCCCAACGTCTCTGCAAAGCAGGTGTTATCATCCCAACTTTACAGACAAGGAGGAGCCTGAAGCTCAGATTCTGTAACCTACTCAAGGGGACAACAGCTGGTTAGTGTCAGACCAGGACTGAACCCCAGGTTGTCTGGTTTCAAACCCAAAGTTATTTCCATTTCACCATACTGTGTCCCATTTATCAAGTAACTGGTGCAGTTTTAGAATGTATTTTAATCACTGGGGTGAGTCTTAATATCATGTCACGAACAATCAATAAACATCTATTAAATGCTTGTTATATGCCAGAACTGCAGCAGATGCTGTGGGAGGTTCTAACATAAATAGATACGTTTTCTACCCCCAGAAGCTTACAGCGTAGTTGTGGCTTGAGATAGTCCCTTTCATTTTGTTCTTTGGTGTTCATGAAAATCAGTGAACTTGAAAATAGCTGTGCTTTTTAAGCCTCATATTTTGCATCAAGAGCCAGAATCACTTAGAACAGAATGTCTAGTGTGTCTTTGCATTGAGAAGGGATCTGTTTTGTGGTCCTGTTTCTGCGCAATCACATAGCTTGATAGACCTTTCTCTGTGCATCCTAGTATTTATTAGGCTGATGCGAGGCACGCAACAACTGCTTTCTAGTCATTTTTATAATAAACAATTGTAATATGTATTTGGAACTGTTAAAAGCACAGAGAAATTAGTGGAAATCTCCATGGACCAGGTACCGTCAAAGCATTGTTAATAGGCTTCAGCTATTTGATGAAAGGGGTACCATCACATAGGAACCCAACTCACATGACCGAGTTTAGGTAAAAATGGAGTCAGCAAATCAATTAATACCCTTTGATATCAACATTCCAGTTTTTGCTCTTCAGTCAATTTTTGTAAATAGAATTTTGAGATTAAAATATTATTCTCTGACAGCTTTTCTGAACCTGATTCAGCAAATCACATCTTTTGGTTTTTATGTTTTAAAAATATTTCTTTTGAGATTAGCAAAATTTACCTTTGGGTTAAAATGAGCAAAAATAACTAGAAAGGATGTGAATTTTAAAAACCTGCTTTAGCTTCACCTAGGTTAAAGAGAACGAGTGAAAAAATAACACATCACTTAAATTTTATGGTTGTAATTGAGAAAAGTTATATAAAATGAACTAAGTCTAGCTCAGTGTTCTCATGTTAAAGAAATATCAGAGCAAACACGTTATTTTGGCTCTTTAAAAATATTTATTGGGGTGACCAGGTGGCTCAGTTGGTTAGAACACGAGCTCTCAACAACAGGGTTGCTGGTTCGATTCCCACATGGGCCATTGAGCTGCGCCCTCCACTATTAGATTGAAGACAATGAGCTGCTGCTGCGCTGCCAGAGGGGGGTGGCCAGATGCCTCAGTTGGTTAGAGCGCGAGCTCTCAACAACAAGGTTGCCATTGTGCCCCCTGCAACTAAAGATAGAAAACGGCGCTGCGCCCTCCACAACGACTTAGAGCCGATGGGCCCTGGAGCAACACACTGTCCCCCAATATTCCCCAATTAAATTTATTTAAAAAAATTATTAATATTCTTTAGTATGCTATTTTGATATTAAGTCTGTAAAATGTTTCATTTTACAGACTTCTATGTTGGGGAAAGGACTTCTCTGTTGGGGAAAGAGAATTCAAAGAAAAATGTAAATGAAAGTAAAATCAGCAATTTTGAGTAAAATAATTGCTATGCATATGATTTTGCTAAAATTATTACTTAAAAGGCAACATAATAGAGTGAAAGAGTAGTGAACTAATTGGCTGGATTCCCTGGGTAGGTTATCTGTCCCATATGGGCTGGCCTTGGTTTCTTCATTTTATCAAGGGACTTTCACTAGATCATTTGTAGAACTCTTCTGTGCTCTGAAATTCCATAGTTCTATAACTCTAAGTTGCATGCAAGTGCTGAGTCAGATTGGAAAGGCATCATTATTAGGAGTTGGAGATGTGCGCACTGGTTGAACCACCTCAAGCAGGTAGGCTACTGTATTTTGCCATTCAGTTGCGTCATTGAGTAATTAGAATTCTTAATGACATTACACCCTGCCATTTTAAACAGATTTTTAAAATCTGCCTGGCAGCCCATATTCCTACTTAATCTATAGGTTTGTTATAATTGACTTTATAACCAGAAAACAAGGACAGTAATTGATGCTGTTATTCATCTCCTTTTTTAAATAATGGTTTTATTTTTTATTTTTCAGTTACAGTTGACATACAATCTTCTGTTAATTTCAGTACCAAATAGTGACTGGACATTTATATAAATTATAAAGTGATCACTCTGATAAACCTAATGCCTATCTGACACCATACATAGTTATTAAAATATTATTGATTGTAGTCCCTATGCTATAGTTTACATCCCCATGATTATTTTGTAACTACCAATTTGTACTTCTTAATGCCTTTCCCCTTGTTCATCTACCCCTTCCCATCTGGCAACTGTCAAAATGTTCTCTTTATGAGTTTCTTTTTTGTTTGTTCATTTATTTTTGGTGTTTAGATTCCACATATAAGTGAAATCATATGGTATTTGTCTTTTTCTATCTGATTTATTTCACTTAGCATAATACCCTCAAGGTCCATCCATGTTGTTTCATAGGCAAGATTTCATTCTTTTTTTATGGATTAGTAATATTCCATTATATATATGTACCACCTCTTCTTTATTCATTCATCTATTGATGGACACTTAGGTTGCTTCTGTATCTTGGCTATTGTAAATAATGCTGCAATGAACATATGGATGCATATGTCTTTTCAAATTAGTGTTTTGGGTTTCTTTGGATAAATACCCAGAAATGGGACTACTGGGTCCTTCTTTGTCTCTTGTTATGGTCTTTGTTTTAAAGTCTATTTTGTCTGGTATAAGTATTGCTACCCCAGCTTTTTTGTTGTTTACATTTTCATGAAATATCTTTTTTCATTCCTTTACTTTCACTCTGTGTGTGTCTTTGGATTTGAAGTGAGTCTCTTATAGGCAGTATATGTAAGGGTCTTATTTTCTTATGATCAGGTCAAAAGACCCTGTCTTTTGATTGGAGCATTTAATCTATTTACAGTTAAAGCAAATGCTGATAGATTTGTAGCGATTGCCATTGTATTACTCATATTTTGATGTTTGTTTTTTTCTTCGCTGCTTGAAGTAGTCCCTTTAACATTTCTTGTAATACTGGTTTCATGATGATGAACTTGTTTAGCTTTTTATTGTCTGGTATATTCATCTTCTTTTAACTAAGCCCAAAGTGTTCATCTAACTTTTAAAAGAAGAAGAAAAAAAAAACTATATATGGCATATCTCCCATATTGAACCGATAATATATATAATCCGTTCAATAAACGGATAATACATGTAATATATTATCCGTTCAATGTGAAAACGGGGAGATAATGCATGAAGTAAAACGGTTCATGTTACTCTGACTTCTGCAGTGTAGCCATTACTTTTCATTTAAAAATGGAATAAACTTTTATTCCCTCATATTTAGCAAAATCCATGCATCTTTAAAGAATTAGAGCTCACAGGATATTTCATGGGCTGAACTTTTCTGTTGCTTCACAAAACATCCTCTGCTCCCCACCCCCAGGGCCACATAGGCTCAGCTCTGGAGACAGCGGCTGTCTCCCAGCTGCTTAGCCTCTTATCATCCCACCTGAATTATAATACTAATAACACAAATCTGTCAGTGTCAAAAGCCTTGCATTATTTTTCTAAAATGTTTAAGTCATGGAATTCATCACCCTCATTGTACACATGCAAATGTATTCTTCATTTCTCTAAGATACAGACAGTACTTAAATGAAGATTTCCAAACTTGCATATATATTTTTTTAGTTATGATACCAATAATGGTTTTTGATGCTTAAGCATATCAAGAGCTCATTCACACTCTCAGGGAAATCTTTATGGGAATACAAAGCTGTTTTAGCGAAAGAAGAAAAAACTAGTGGGATATTCTAACACCAAAATGTCAAGCTCGGATTTCCTCTCTTTTTTTGTTCGTTAGCTAGGGTTTCCTCATTTTCATTTGAGTGTTCTAGTTTCACTCCCTGCAGGTTGGTACATAGGTCTGTGTCTCTAATAAACAAAACATTTTTCCTATGACATTATGAAGTTAAAATTCCTCCCGTCTTCACGCCGCACTTTTAATATGAGGCAAAGAGCTATTCGGATAGGGTCTCACTGTTGTGCTGCCCTCCGTTGCACTTTGTAATTGCTTCTTTCTCCTGTTCATTAAAATATATTTACAGTTACATTAAGTTTACATGAAAATAGTAGGCACAGCATGAAGCAGTTTTCATTATGTAGTCATTTTAATTTTAGTTTTTTTCCTCTGCACATATTCCAGTCTTTTGTGTCCCATTCCAAATTAGCAGCTCACGCTGGTAATGTGTCTAGTTAATTATATACATGTGCATTTAAATTGCATACATTGATGTGAACCTTTTAATATACTGTAGGGTGGTCCCTTTATAGTTAGAGTGTGCCTGGTGCTCCATTCTGAATTAATATACCTCTGGAGGATGTGCATAAATAAGGACTAGCTGATGGAAAAGCGGCATCTCTGAAGGCCTATGTAAAGAAGGCAGCAGTACTTGTCAGATATAACTCTCATACCTTCTTTCCCAGGCTTTTAAAGGAAATTTAAACATCTAGGGACCAACGGAGAGTAATAGCACCAAGATTGGTGCAAGCATAACAATAACATAATTTGTTGGACTGTATTTGTACTGACATACTTAATTCAAAGGGTAGTGTTTTAAGTTCCCCAGATTTGTTGCCTGAATAGGAGCCCTAAGTGAGTAGGTGCTCTTTTGGGCTTTTTAGGGTTTTGAAGGGAAATGAGGTGGTGAAAACTGAATCATTTAAATATAAAATTTTTATTACTGCACTCCACTAAAAAATTGTAAATTTTAGGAACTCTTAGAAATTGAAATATTGCCTTTATCAATCCGATGAATATTTTCTCTACTTTTTTTTTTTTTACTCTAATCACTTTTAAAAAAATAATGAGTGGTTAGCTACAGAGAGTTTCAGGATTTGAAAATTATAATTTTGTTCATATCAATTGTTTTGGCCTTTGGGGTAATTCTGGAGCACTGTCTTTTTGTAATGTGAGATTGTATACGTTTGTGCATCTTTGCTCTGCAGAGCACAGGACTTAGGGCTTAAAGCAATTTATGACTGTAAAAGATTGTGTGTTCGCAATAGTCGGTGATTAAACTGAATGGGCTTCTTATGTGTCCTGCTGTGTAATTTGGCATGATCTTCTATGTAAAGCTACAATTACGTGTGGCATTAGTAATTAATATTTGATTTGAAAACTGTTTCTAATGACGCTATAACCAACAACTCTTCACACATCAAAAATGATTTCTACAGGTTGCTTGATCTTTTTTATTAAAGAAGAATCCCAGCTGGTTGAATGAGGCTATTTCCAACTGTTCTAACTTGGAATCATTCTCTAGCTAAAGCAGTAGTGCTTTACCATCCTCTGAAGCTTTAGCTTAAATCCCTTTCAACTGCTTCTATTTATTAACCACCTGCTGTGTCTTTTTAAATGCCACTGTCTCCACAGGGTTACCAATGCTAATGAGGGAAAGAGAAAATAGCTAAAACATATACATAAATACATAGAGATATACATATCTATATATACATATCTTCATATCTCTCTGTATATACCTGTATATGAGACACCCTGCTTGGTTCCTCATTTGAATGACTATTTTTTTAGGATCGTGTTACTAAAGCTTCCTTGCCTCCATCGTGGTGATAAGGATTCTTCGGTTGAGAATGGTATTTGCATATGCTGTCCTTATGCACCCTCCCCATATCTTTGCTACCTGTCATCTGTATACTGTATACTGTGCAGCAAGATTCACAGTCTGTGTTCCACAATCCCCTCTTTGTTTCTGCCTTAACAGACTTCTAAAATTAAACATACATATAACATCCTTGTCAGGATAAATAAAAATGACACAGTCTCCTAAATCTACCGTTTTCCTTGTTCTACGCACTGTAAAATGTGTCTTTGAGTGCAGTAGCAAAGTTTAGACATACATTTTTGCTAGGCTAAAAATTAAATTGTATTCATTTCCTTATTCTACTTTAATATTATAATAAATTCATATTATATTGCATATCAGGATAGTATAAAGGATCTTCGTTAAAATATACTTGGCATCTTGTTCTAATTTCTAGCCACTAATGATCATATTTCTTGGCAAATTTTTAGGTGCCTGGATTAGAGGTGTTGATAGGAGTTCCTTAGAAACCGATCAGTTCCTAGTAGATGAGTGTCAACTTTAGTAAAATAGAATGTCGTGGTTGTAACCGTTTTGACAGTTTCAACAGAAACAAACATTACATAATTTTGAACCTTATTTTTTTCCTCCTAAGACTAGTATTTATGTTCAACACAATAACAATATTGTAGCAACAGTACTCTAACATTTAATGTACAGCCACAACTTTGAGATCAGAGCATCTTTGGTTCCCATCTCAGCTCTGCTACTTGATAGTTGTAATAAACATTATTCAATTATATAACCTGTACTGGGCTGTTTCCTAATCTGTAAAATGGGGATATTAATCCCACCTAATGAGGCTATCATGAAGAGTAGGGGGATGTAACTAATGTGCTTTGCACAGTGCCTGGCACATGGAAGTACTTAATAAATGGTACCTATTATCCTTATTCACTTATTAATAAAATGCTAACCATCCACTTTGTGCCAAGTACTTTGCTAGGCATTGAGAGTTTGGTGTGGACACAACAGACACACCCTCTGCTTTTATGGACTTTTTGCCTCTCTAAACTCATGGAGGGGTGGGGTATGGACATCATGACACTGTTTTTCAGCCTGGTGCTTTTAATCACTGTTCTTGTTTAGTGTTCCCATTCTGTATCCAGCTAGTTACTATGTTAATGCATATTTATTGCACTAAAATTCACATCGGATTTGTCTGAATGGGGAAATATGTCCTATGGGTTTATAGAGCAGTTAATGAGATTTGAGTACCTGACTCACTGGACACAATTTTGAAAGGTAGAGACATTCCACATGTACCATTGATTTTATGTTTCTTAAAGAAACTCTCTAACTTTGGATTCATTTTCTTGTGGTTCTCTTAGATACTTAATGCATTACAATTGGAATGGAAGGCCATATTAGACATAACTCGAGGGCCTGACACACCTATTATTATTGGTGTTTTAATGTTTTTTAGCCATAAGACGAAAGGAGTTATCGGTTCTGATCTTCCCTGAGTAACCTTGGACTTTAAATAGCCTTTAGCAGATACAACCAGAGGGTACTTTAACAGTCAGTCATGCTTTATTTGGATAATTCAAAATGACAGGCTAGCACTTTTCAGTTCTTGGCATAGTTTGAAAATATTCATGCCATCTGAATGGTTTCCCCATGGATTAGAGGTGAAAAGGTTCTACAGCAAAGGTTCAAGAATCCAGAATAGGTTTATTTTCAAATGTTAATTCTTATCATTTTTGCAATGAATCCTGAGAAACCGCAAGGGAGCTATGTGAATCTTCACAATTAATTGGGTTAATCTGGAGGAGCCTTTAAGAGAAGCTGCTATAAGAATAAGGAACCTGGTTGATGATGCCTGAAATTGCAACACCATTGATCAAGGGTTACATTGCTTCTTAGCCTTAAGATTCTTCATATTAATAAAGATAGGAAAAATCTTATTTTTATAGGTCCCTTTTTGGACAGCCAAATTATGCAATATCAGCTTTATCCTGTGGGTCATTTTATGAGGAGAAAATATGATGCTATTTTCATTTAAAATGGGAAATGGAAATCCGAAAACGAAAAGGGGCAGGACTTTTATCCCAATGCTCTTCACCACTCTTTTTTGTTATCCGTTATAGGATCTGTTTCTCCTGGCCTCTTGTTTTTCCTCTTCACTTAGTCCTCTCACTCATTAAGTTTTAGGATTAGTTTCACTATCTCAGTTCTTTCGAGTGAGTCATTCTTTACTCAGTCTTGAGTTTAATACATTCTTTAAAAAATCGTAAAACAGGATTTAAAAAAAAAAAATCAAACCAAAGTTTCCTTTTGAAGCTCTTCTTTTAGCAGACCTGATAAGAGAATTAAATATAAAATCATTGTCTCTTTGCGGATAAGTCAGAAGAACTTATTTTATGTAGAATTTGATTGTAGAATTGCATACACAAATTGCATCTTAGTTCAGATATGAAAGTAATCATCAAAGCTCATCTTTATGTAATATCATTGTCTGCCTATAAACCAGTCTCACAAATTGAGACAGAAGGAAGTGTGACAGCCAGAGCTTTGAATCATGGCTTGACTGTGTGATCTTTGGCAGTTACTTAAACTCTCTGAGCTTATTTGGCTTTAAAGTATAAGCTACGTGCAGTGTTCTTGTGAGAGTGAATGTAAGTTGATTTGGGCAAAATACCAGGCAAGTAATAATTCAAATTTATTATTATTTAATATTTTAGTTAAACTTCTTAACTAAATTAAACAATAATTATTATATTTGACAGTACAATAAAACGTAGGCCAATTCAGTTATTTAAGTGTTGGTGTATGAAAAGTTAAAAACATACTTAGGTGTTAACTTCACCAACCATTTCTCGAATATTTGCTGAAGGCCAGCCAGGGTTACCAGTGTTGGGAGTCCAGGGTGAAAGATATGACCCAACACCTCAAAGTGTGCCCAGCCTGGTTGAAGAGGAGATAAATAATCTGATAGTTAGGATGCGTGCTGTGGTTAAAGAATGAAAGTTGAGGAATCAGAAAAACCTCCCCTGAGGAGGAGGACTCAAGCAGAATCTTGAAGGAGAAGGTGAGTAGGACAAGTTTGTCAGGCAGAGAGTTGGGAAAAGGCTTTTCCAGGCAAAGGGAACAGTATCGAAGAGAGAGATTAGAAACTGGCAGCAGCTTGGCACAACTAAAAAGGGTTTTTTTTCTGGAGATATAACAAAGTCCCAGATCATGAAAGGCCTTATGCTACCATGTTTGGATTTTTTTTTTGAGATCTTGTGTTGGGGAAGTATTTGAAAGATTTTGTGCCAGCAAGTAACATAATCAAATGTGTAGCTTAGAAAATTTTACTCAACCAGTTTTCTCTCTTACATTTCATTCTGGTTCTTTCTGTTCATACGCTGCATTGACTTCTGTATCAGAGGAAATAATTATCTTGTTTAACCGAAGACTGTCGTCACATTGATGTTAGGCACTTGTATATTTATGATCTTTGTTGAAAGCTATGAAAATTGCCACCCAGATCTTTCAATTTTCGTAGCTGACAGCAGTGAGATACGAAGTTCATCACTTCTGACAATCTCATTTCTTAAACCATTATAACATGAGGCCACAATGGAAAATTTTGCTTTTGGCCACTCTCCAATACCCTAAGCCTTTTAACACACTTGGCACAAGGATGTTGCAGACATTTTTCCAACACACAAGTGTCACATGGTAATGATCCTTCATCATAAGTATATTATTGTTCTTGACAATGAACAGTGAGAAACCACTAGCTGGTGTGTTTTACATTGCCCATTACCCAGTTTCTTTCAGCAGCCCGATGGGTAGAAGCAAGAATATTTGCTGAACATAACCTTAGTAGGACCTTCTGGCTCCTGGTCCCTCACCCCTTTATCAGACAGGTAACATTTGTCTGCACTTACTGCCTATCCTCTTACCCTATTATTGTCTCTAAGCAGGAAACATGTTAGGAGTCCTTTCCTTTGAGTATGAAGGTACTTCTTACCAGTGATTTTCTTATTTGTGACCTGGCTGTTCTTCGGGTTGCTAGCCCCAGCTTCTAACGTGTATAGGAAGCTACCACGGTCTGCCCTCTCTTCCCTTCAAGGCCATGGGCAGTGCACAGTTTTTCATATGTGTGCCACCCTCCTGCCCAAGAAGCTATGTTTGTTGTTGTCCTTGACAGTCCTCAAACCTTTCAGATCTGCCTAAATTCCTGACTTTGACCTTGTTTGGTGCCAATTTCCCAAAACACAAGTATATAAAAGCAACATAAAAATGCACCTAATGGTGTTTTGAAGAAATCCAATTCTATAACAGAACAAACTAAGAAGTATAGTGTAAATGGGGAAAAAAAAAAGTGTGGTTTGGAGTCACACAGCTTACCATTTATGAGAGTGGATGTGCCATTGTAGGTACCAAGGTGTTAGTTACCGTACTGAGTGCCATATGTACATCACCACCGTTGCCCTATCAGAGAGGCCTGTGGTGGTGATGTATGAAGATACAGGAAGGGCCTTCTAGGGCTTATAGACAAGCCCAAGATACGCAGCTGTTCAGGGGAGATTCTGGGATTCAACCTCAGATATGTCTTTGTGCCTGTGTTTCTTTCACCATCCAACACTGCCTCTCAACGCTGAATCTTTAGATAACGGGAACATTTTGTTAAATAATGCATTACCCTGGAATAGTGCTTTGAGGTTTATAAAGTGCTTTCACTTATATCTCGTTTGACTTACAGAATAACTCTGTGAGGTAAGCATAACTCTCTGTTTTATAAGACAGAAAACTGAGACTCTGTAAGATTAACTTGCACAACATGAAAGAACTTGAGACACAACCACTATTCATAAACTAAAAAAAAAAAAAGTCATATATATACCTATATATCAATCACTAAGAACCCGTTAAGTGGAATATACTTGTATTGTTCACCCTACTGAGGGTGGGCACTGCATAGTTTGTTGCAGCAACCAAAGATTTATTGATAATACTCATCCCCAAGGAGGAAAGGTGTGACATTTCTTTTAGTTTAGTTCTAAATATCCTCTGTGCTACCTTTGGTTTGTGTGAACTCAATGCTTATTTTTGTACCTGATTACATAGTGTACATTCCACATATGAACATATTGAATTAGAAATTGTATGGCTACCTCACAGGATTGTTTTACATTGGGAAAGAAACAAACCATCAGAAATCTTCTTCTATATGTGCCTTTTGCACATTGAAAATATTCTTTGTGCCAATCTTCATTAGGATCTTAAGTTGTTATGACTTCAATGATAATATATTGATTTTACTTTGCTTTCAAATATTTTCCTGTATCCTCCCTGCCCATGGTGAATGATTTATGCATTTTACTACTTGAATCTTAATTCTTAGCTTCTTTTTTTTTTCCTTCAGGTATTGTGATGAAGGAACCTGTATAGATAAAGCCAATATTCTATATGCCTGGGCAAGAAATGCTCCCCCTACCAGACTCCCCAAAGGTACATATTAAGCTGCTTAATTTCTGATTTCAAAGTACTTTTTATTATATGTCCTTTCCAACAGTTGTTGACAGTGTTCTGTTTTGCAGTTTCACACAAAAAATCCCTGTATCACCTGCTTTGTATTGAAAAAGGTTTCATTTAGGTAGTTACGCTTTCTCTGCCTCTCTTTGTTCGGTAATTTGCCCACACAACAGTTTAGATAGAAAATAACCGCGTATACCTCAAGCCACTTTTGGCCTCCAGCACACTGGCTTTTGACAGCAGGAGCATTTCGTGAGCCAAGAGAGCTAGGAATTAAATAAACTGCTGTTTCAGCAAATAGACTTTATTTTTTATAGTCTTGGAACCTGGGTATTTAATGTGATGCCAAACCTCAGTTGGCTTTCTGACTTCACTTCTAAACTGTTCATAGCTTCCAACGTATGAGTGAATTACCAGATTCTCTTTTAGTACCTGAATGTTTCTTAATACCAAAGGGAATGTGCAGTTCTGTTACAGAGTAGGTCTGCCATGGTTTGGGAATGGCATCTTGTGAAGCATGTGTTCCACTTTTGCCTCCCTAACTCATGTCTGCTCTAACTGAGGTCTAGTTTGCTTTGCTTCAAATGAGTCTCAGAATCCTTTCTATAGTTAACCAGGCAACCACTATCAAATAAGTTTGGAAACTAATAAGGGGGTCTGTCATAGATTTGTTGACATTTTAAAAATCCATTAGTAGAGCAGATAGAAAAAAATTTTTCTCCACCTGTAAATATTTTCTCTGTAGATTTTTTTTTTTTTTAGCTTACTAGCAAACTGTCTTAATAATAAGACTATTCGGAACCCTTCAGAGTCCAAAAAATGTATTGCCATATTGGACTTTGTAATCTAGTTAGTAACAGTTTCCTCAGTGACATTCTTGTAGATACCTATTTTCATATGAAAAGAAAAGTAATTCCTCTGAGACTTCCTAAGAAATCTATTTCCTACATTCAATCAGAAAAAAAAAAGAATATAAATATATACAAAACAAAGTAAAAGAATAGGTTTATGTATGTCTGTTAAATAATCAAGGACAGAATTTTGTTTTGCTTTGTTCTGTTACTTTCAAAATGAGTCAATTGTCTTCTTAAAGTGTACGTGATACTCTGGTTCTGAAGTGGGAACTATATATAGAATTCTATCAGAGCTTTGAAAAGGATTGATAGATTATATTAGAAATTTCCAGTGAATGTCTAGTTTATCTTCATTTTCATATAACAATTTCATATGCAATATGCTATTTTATTTCCCTTTGGGTTTCATAGAAACCTGAAGTTAGCTTCATTTTAGATTTCCATTTCTAAAATACTAATTTATCTTCTTTTGTAAATCGCTAGGTGTTGGATTCAGAGTTGGAGGAGAGACTGGAAGTAAATACTTTGTACTACAAGTACACTATGGGGATATTAGTGCTTTTAGAGGTAAGTTTTGAAATGTTGGAACTTAGCACACTTTTCAATACTATATTGTTTAAAATGTAACTAACTATTATCCACATAATAAAATGAAGACTTGACCACTCCCTCTGTCCACTAGGAAACAACTGCTTTTGTTTCCTTTAATTTGGGACTGTTGAGGAAACAACTTTTATTCTGAAAGGTATATTCTCTTATGCATCCTACTGTGCTTTCTCTTAAGCTGAGTTTAGGGTTCTTTGGCTTTCCAGTGTATTATCTACTTGCTCCTGTTAGGGGATTCCTTCCAAACAGCATTGTCAGAAAGTATAGGGACTAGTCATTTATTTATATTACGGTAAGCAGGCCCTTGGGAGAGTCGACAAGTTTCACAGTACCAGGAAGATTCTCAAACACTCAGGCTCATGTCAGTGCTTTATCAATAAACCATAGTTGCCACTTGAACTCATCCATTGTCCACTGCACTAATGCAAAAACCACCCACTCCTTAGATACCTACTGCTAATAGGTACTCTAGACACCTGTTGCGCTACCCCTGGTGTCTATTCATTTAAATACTCCTTTTCTTATTATAGAATCATTAATATGAGGAAGGGGCCCTGTTCCCAAGGCAACCAGGACTGGTGCTTGTTACTCCTTCTGTTGCACTTAGTCCCACTCCAACTACATTCCTTCCAGGTTCACATTCTTGTGTTCACAGGAATGTAAATATTAAGCAGACTTCTTGGTTTGTCAGCCTTTATACTATGTCTTGCTGACTTACACGTATTCCCCCACGCTCTCTAATTTAACATTATATTTCTATTAACTAAGCTAATTCATTTTCCTCTCCAGGCACATTAGCTTTCTATTCCACAACTAAGTCTAGAAGTATATGTCCACCTCTGCCTATGACATGTGCTCTGGGGCCTTTGCCGACAGTGCCTCGTGTGGTGAGCGGTTCCATAGATTCTCAGCATTGAGCACTGGGACAATCAGTGCATCTTCTTCTGGAAAAAGATGCTGGAAAAAATAATGTGATATAATTGAAAAATTATAATCAGTACTGCTGTCAGGTGTCTTATCAATTAAACAAGCTCCTGTGGACCAGCCCATGAACACAACGTCCAAATAAAACTGGTTTTTATATTAAAAAATATGCTTTGAGTTGTATATAAATAGCTTTTCATTTTTGGAACAGAACCTAATCTTAAGTTGTTAACTGTCTGTAGTGCTAAGACAAGGTTTGTTGAAAACAAAGGAATAAATAATGTTCGTGTTTGAGGAACAAAGAAAATTATCTGCTCTAAAAATTTACTGTTGGTATCAGTGGAACAGGCAGATTCTAAGACTGCTGACTTCCAAAGTATTGACAAGACTGTAATTTTTCTAAAAAGGCAAGGAAGGCTTTCCCTGACCACAGCTAAGTAGTTGGCCATACCCATATATACTCGCCCGAGCCCACTCTATATCCCTGTGTAGAACCCTAGACTTTACTGTTCAGCGTAATTCCTCTTAGCTTTGTAGTACCTCCTAATGGATACTGTATTGATGCCCTAGGGAAGTGGATGATATATACTAGCTTTTAAAATATATTATTGTAATAATTTAAGTTGATTACTAATGAGGAATTTGTTTTGTGATTTGTTTAATCCCCGGAGAATTAAGAAGTACTGATAGTCAATATATAAATATATAGTTATTCTTTACTATTAGAGACTGATAAGAAACTTTTATAGTAATTTTTCATTTTTCACTTTTTTTAGCTATATTTTTGTGAAAGAAGGTATTTATGAGGTTTGAGGTAGAACGATTACTGGTCCTGTAACTCATAGACCTTATTGTAATATAATGAAAATGTAAACAAAAAATTTTGTTCATTAATTCATTCAGTAGTGTTAGATATTATCTTGTACCTTAAGTTATGCATGGCTTAGAATAATGGTTTGAAAATAAAAATACGGGAAAATACCAAATCTCGCTAAAACAATGAGAGAGCATTTTACTCTTATTAAAATTAGGGGCGAGTGGAAATTGAATTATAAAACCCAGGACTGCCAGGGTTTGGATGAATCTGATAGAGTTTGGGGAGCTTTGCAAATTAGTACAATGTTTTGGGATGCAACTTGACCATTTTATATACAATTTGTATAAACATTAAAATCTAGTTCTAGGCTTTTATCCTAAAAAAGAGAGATTTTCCCCCCTTGTTTTGAAATGAGCTGCCTACCCACAGTTGTTTATGTACCATTAACTATTAATATGAAAATCTGGCAAGTTAACAAATGACCCTTAATAGGGAACTAATTAAATGGTAGAACAACCAAAATAACTAATCATAAAATTTTATATAGATTACATAAAACTGTAGATATGCTTGTATGGCAAAAAAGGAGACAGTCAATAAGCATAAAAAGACAGGATTGTGTGATTTTTTTCCCTTTAGAATGTCCAAATCATTATCTTTATATTTTTAAATCCCACAAGTAGAAGCACTATGCTAAATCCATCAGTACCTGTCAGTTAGCGTGCTACATTCTCACACTCTCCTGACAAAGAAGAGTTCATGTAAATCTCTACATGCCTGACAAATGAGGCATGTAGAGATTACATTCACTGTCAGCAATGACTTATACTTTAAAGTTTCTATATTGTGATCATACATTTACCTCCAGATGTATCTAGAAGTGGAAAATAATTATATCATTCATCTCTTCTAATGATTAAAATACATTATATATGCATTATGTATACACACCCATATATAATCATACTAGGGTCAGTGGAGATTTGAACTTCATGTTGTTAAAACTGTTGATGATATTTTAAGTATATAAATTGTAAATCAGAAACAGACTAAGATGATGAGGAGATTACTGCACTTTTCTGAAAAGTACGAAAAGGTTGGGCTTAAGGGTATGAGCGTTTTTCCACACAGGGAAAGTTGTAGAGAGGTGAAAAGCCTGACTTTTCTTCAATGAATCACCAACTAAAATTTGTTGCAATGTGATAAAGTATCAGAGAGAATATAACCTGAAACCGACTGGGTATTCTTGGACTGTGATCTCTATTAGTTGGAAAAGATTGAGTGTGATTTTAGACTGAGTTCGTTGGGATTGCTTGAAATATTTGTTCTGTTTTGGTTTTTGTTTGTTTTGGAAATTGTGCAGCATGTGAAGCTATAAAAGCATCATTTATAAACAGCTAACTATTAAATGTTATGTCAATCATAGGGTCAGACCTGTGCTGGGTATACTAATCTTACTGCCAGAAGGCGTTCAGTATATTCTAGCAGGAGAAACAAGCACAAAAACAGGGTGTTTATAGGCAGTGATCGAAATGCATACCAGATAAGGAGGCTGTGGAAAGGTGGAGAGGACAGGTCTGCCTAGAGATGCAGGGGCACCTCATCACCGAAAGGCTTCTTAGGAGCTGGAACCACAGTAAGAATTGGAGTTGAGTGGTGACCAGGAGCCCCCAGGTAGGCAGAGGCAGGGAGAAGACCGGTCTAGACACAGTAAAGTACGTGCCTAGACATAGGGGAGTGAAAAGCCTCCTGTGCACAAGGCACTAGTGGCAATTTGAGTGTGAAATACAAAGGGAGCAGTGGCAAGAACTGAGAAGATAGGTGAAAGGTAGGGACCAGACCACAGAGATTCTTGTGAGGGCTTTAATCTGAAGACACTCAGCTTTCTGGTCAGCCAAGCGGTGACCTGATCAGATTTTCACTTCAATGCTAGGCTTGAGGGCCTGGAAATGCTATGAACCTTCTGAAGAAAGAATGTGGCTCTCGGAGGCCCAGGCGAGCCATGATGGAGGCTCTGGAAGACCAGCATGAGTTCTTTTTTAAACGTAGGCTACTTTTTATAAATTAATATGCTGTGGCAAATAGAATGTACTCTAATTAGAAATGAAAGCGCCATATAAAATACCATAGTACAGGGGTTAGGTGATCAAACTCTAAAACTAGATGGCCTAGCAACTGCACTTGCCAGTTCGGGTTGATATTCTCACCCAGTCCCAGGCCCTCTCTGCCCTCCTCATCTATAAAGTGGGATTGCAATGGTTCATATAAAGGTACCTGGTGAGTACTCAGTAAATGTTAGCTAGTATTATTATGATCCCTATAAAAGGCTTCAGGGGCACATACATTCCCCTAAATGCAACCTTTTGTTGTCCATACTATAAAGAGTACGTTGGTTTCTATACAACGTACAGTACAGTACAACGTACAAGTACAACATACTTTACAAGGGTGTTGTAATTTCTGGTTATGTTTAGACACAGAACTGTCTTCACAAAAAAAAAAAATAAAGAACTGTGTTCACATCTGTCACCTTGTCAGTAGAAGTTTCCTAGTTTCCTAGTTATACTCTGTTTCCTGTTTTCCACAGCGGTTTTTGTTATTTGTAATTCAGTTATACAAAGAAAAACTGTAAGATCAGGTCCCTGCACTTAAGGAAGTTAGAATAGTAGGAGCCAGAGATTCTTCCTGGTCCTTTTTTTATTTTTTACCTTTTTGCCAAGTTTTCAGTAAAGTCTTGTTCCAAAGAGAAAATTCTCCTGAGATTGTTGTAGAAATTTGCCACATTTTTTTCCTGGGCATGGCAGGGGAATCTTAAAAAAAAAAAGCCTCTGCTTTCCAGAGTTGCTGGCATTAGCTTACTAGTCTCCAGCAGTGACTCATTTCTCAAACTGGAAAAGCTCTGCACTCAGGAACTGAAGTTGGAACTGGTATTATTAAAATGGAGATAAGGATCTCTTCCCAAGTGCACGAGCTCTGACTGTCTTTGGGTTGGCAAAATTTCCAAGC
The DNA here is from genome assembly GCF_004115265.2 of Rhinolophus ferrumequinum. Classification (NCBI taxonomy): domain Eukaryota; kingdom Metazoa; phylum Chordata; class Mammalia; order Chiroptera; family Rhinolophidae; genus Rhinolophus; species Rhinolophus ferrumequinum. The sequence goes on from NC_046290.1 coordinate 68,656,088, forward strand.
TACAAACTTACTGTCCTCATGCTCTTGATGCATATAGGAAAACTATTAGAAGGTGTTATCAAGGATACAGAAAACACACACACACACACACACACACACACACACACACACGGCTTGCTTCGATCCCTTTATCACAGCACTCAAAGTACACCTACATTTCAGCATGTTTCTGGGAATATAGCTAAACAATTTGTTTTCCTTAGATTAGATGTTTAATACTCATATTCTAAATGAGATGAATGATACCTGGGTATCCTGTTTTTAGCTCTTCTTTATGTACGCTCTAAGAAGTTTACTGTCCAGATTTCTGGGGTTTATTAGTAAAATCAGATCATAAAATTCTAATTAGAGCCCTCAAAGAATGAATCCTTTTCAATAGCCAAGTTTTCCAGAAAGCTAAGGTTTTAACTCTTGAAGTACTATAACTTTAAAATACTTTGCACAGAAATCTTTCCCAAATATGGTGTCTGCTTTATGAAATTAAAGTGGGCGGTGGACAGAAAAATGCCTACAGCTATGCCCAGCACAGAGCAAGCTGGCAGTAAATGTTAGTTGTTTTCCTTATCCCTTTCTCTTCCAAATTTTGGAATGTCATTCTGAATATCAACTACTGTACAATGATTTCCCTTACAATTTTAGGAGTAGGTAGAGTTTTTCCATGTTACTGGGCTTGTGCTGCCTTCTTCTATCTGCTTGTCTGTATTTTCTATTGTTTCTTCTATTGTCAAGCTACCACTTCAACTCATTTTAATTCAAACAACACTGCATGGAGACAAAGGTAAATAAGAACAAGTTCTGCCTTCTGTAGCTCACCATCCAGTGGGGGCAAATAAAAATAAAACAATAACTGTAATCACATGAGCTGATACACATAGACAGTCCAGTGAGAGAGGGGTTTGAGAGACAGGCAAGACCACCCGGAGTTTAGAAAGAGATTTCATGTTGCCACATTGATTTCCTATAGGCATCCTTCTCCCTTGATCTACATTGTTGCTTTAGATGTGGAATCCACGAGGCAGCAAAGTTTCATATCATTATCTGTAAATTTACTATAAACGGACTCTGAACTGAAACCCTTAAAGGGAATTTTTGAATGAAATCTTGGGAACACTCGTGCCTGGACTTGGTGACCTTTATGTTTTCATTCTCCTTGCCCTCTTTGTGTTATTCCATCCTGGCTGGCTGTGTTCAATTTAAGTGTGGCTTCTGAATCGCTTACTTCCAGACAGGTTTGTGTTACTGGACATAGAACATGCTTTCAGGCATGCACACTCCATACTCATGCATACACATACACACACAAGAGGAGTTCCCATCTCACCACAACTGAAGGAGGAGTACAGCAGGTATGAGGGACTGGAAAAATGGCAGGCAGAAGGGAAAACATAGGACTCCAGAAGAATTCTCATTCCACTGTGACTCCTGCCTCATCTCTACCTTACGAGACTACACAGCCAGGAAGCTATTGGAAACAGCTTTGCAATCGTGAGCCCAGGAAAAATCCCTTGCTGATGCATTTTTGAACAAGATGGAGCATAGATCAGCTATACTTAAAATGATTTCATTCCAGGATAAAGCAGACGACTCTGACTTAAGGATAAGCATTAGAATGCTTTTGACTCCTTTAATAAAGCTGATTTCCAAGATAGCAGGAAACTGGGTGGAAGATTGCTTCCAGGTCGGTCGCTTCCTCTGTCTTCTCCAAATCTGTCCTAGTAGTCTCCCCCTTCATGCTTTCCAGCGAGATAAACAAGTATGCTTTTACTCCCTCCTCTGCAAAGTGAGGGGTACTATGGATCAGGGTATTTAAACCCATGCATTTTTAAGTGTCCTGGATTACTTTAAATATTTAAGAATCTCCTTTGAAATTGCAAATATAGAGGATGCTGTTAATGCTTCGCCACATCCAGGGAGATGCCCGAAAGCTAGTGAGTCTCTCCACTGACAGAGAGATGTAAATGGCACCTTTCTAGCACTCAGCCTGGGTTTGCCTGAATAGGAACCTGACATGCACTTGGTCCAGCAAGCTTAATCTGCTTCCGGAATAGAGCAGTGAGTTTCCACCATGATCTTTCATTCCAGGGCACATGTAATGTTTCTAAGTTCTCAACACCAGGGACAGCCATTTGTTTAAACATCTCTAGTAAATACAGAAATATGGTGTCATGAAGAACGCACCTTGCCTCAGTTTCCCTTTTCTCTCCCAAGGCTGTAATACCTCTGCTATTCAGCAAGTCTCCTTTCTTCCCTCCCCAACTCTCACTTACTCTTTCTCTAATATTCCTTGATATAGGGGTCCAAACTTTTACTCAAAGACTTCAGGTCAGATATGGTTTGGAATTCAGAACTTCTACGCTTTTTGAAAGGTACTCACGTGTATAAATTATATATTACATTGTATCACCTTTGGGAGTCTTGGACACCATCCATAATCAAATATGCTAGTATTATTATAGCAAAATGTTCAAATAGTCACACTATAACAGATAAATAAACACTGTAAATAGCATCACATTCATTCAGATCAGATTTTGCTATCAAATATTACGAAAAAATCTTTAGGTTTCCAGAGATTTTTCAGATTTCAGAATTGCAAAAAGTTCTAGTATTAGAACAAAGAAATCTATTCCTTAATACATGAGTTATCAGTTAAAATACTAACACAGATTGGAGGACTCTGGATATATTTGAATATTTTCCCATTAAAATAATCTCTCTTTTCATCTTGTGGAAAATGTAGAAAAGCATTAAAAAGAAAAGTAAAAAAATCACTCACAATACCTTACTATTTTAAAAGTCTGTAATATGAGGTGATGGTTGCACATGTCTGTGAATATACTAAAAACCCCTGAATTATACACTTTAAAGAGGTGAATTGTATGGTATGTGAATTATATCTCAAGCTATTGAAGCAAAGGTATATAGATTAGAAAGGAAAAAAATGATGATGCCCTCCTGAATCCCACCTCCCTTTCTCTTCCCACCCCTGCCTCCAGGTAACTACCATTTATATCTGCCAACTTTTCATATGCTTACCCCAACATTTCTGTATACACACAGAAACCACAGATATATATAGATAGATATAGATACAGATAGATATAGATACAGATACAGATATAGATATATCACCACTTTTTTTCTTTTTTGGACAAACATCAGCCGACATTCACCACAGATCTGCATCTGCTGTTGTTTTTTAAATTTAACAATATACCCTGGGCGTATTTCTAAGGCAGCATATATAAAGCTCTTTCATTATTTATAATGGCTGCCTAATAGTCTGTTGTGTGGATATACTATAATTTGTGCATCCTGATCCCTATTAAAGACATTTAAGTTCTGGGGTTTTTGCTGTACCAAGCAATGCTGCAGTGAACATTAATGTTAGAAATGTTTTAGGTAACCATGTATTGCCACTGCAGGATAGCTTTCTAGAAATGGGGTTTTTGTGTCATGGAGTGTTTAAACCTTAACAGATTCTACCAAATTACTCGACAAAACAGGTTTTCTAATTTACAGTCCACAGTGAATGAGGGAGCCACATATTCTTACCTGCACTAAATGTTTTCACACTTGAAAAATTTTGCCCAGTGTTTACTTAAACAAAGTAATCCTTTCATTAAAGGATTAGAATTAGTTAGAAAGTCTGAATAGGATTACCTCTAAAGTACATAGTCTAGGTCAGGATTCCTCAAAATCTGATCTGAGACCTGCACCAGAACCTTCTTGGGGTGCTTTTCGAAATGAAAATTCCTAGTCCAAACAGACGTTCTGAATCAGATGCACAAAAAGTAGAGGGTAGGCAGTGGTGTACAAGAGCTGGCTCATGTTGACTCACCAGAGCCAGTTGTTGATTTTCATATCTTTTGTGAACTGATTGTTAAAATCATAGCATTAAAAATAAAGGCAATAAATACTAAAAAATCATCATCTCCTAATTATTTTACTATATTTTACTATTATCTGTGCTCTTGAAGGTATTTACATTTATTGTATTTGTATGGTAGAAATACTATAAAATGGTGTGTTAACTGTTCATCTCTTTCCAATTCAGCGTTCATCCATAGCTTGAAATCAACCATGGTGATAAAGTTTACACCGTGGAAGTTGAAAAATGCTGCACATCAGTGCTTGATCAATTATTTTGTTGGTTGTTTAGATTTAGGAAAATGATGGAAAAGATGTTAGTAATGCAGATTATTGTCAATAGCCAAAAAAACTGAGGAAATATTCTTCCAATATTTAAAGGCTATCCATTCAATACAGTAAAGATTTTGCTCACTTCGTTGACGAGCAAGTGCAGTTCCAACATATGTCTTTGTTGTTTCAATAAACAAAAATATCAGCAAACATTCTTGTCTGAACTACTCAATCATCAGTTACAAACATAGCTTGGCTATGGAAAAGTTCAGCAAAAATGAAGGAAAGAATTCTGTGAAATCCAACTGGCTATGTGGAATTTACAATAAAGAGTATTATACATGTTATTATTAGTTATAAATTGTGGGCTACACATCCTTTATGTTAATATAAACTGTAATAAATTTATGTACACACGTATGCATATTTTCTTAGAGAGCCAGTGCACATCACTGAGCCCAGGATTCTGAAATTTTAATGAGCTCCCCTGTTGATTTTTATGCAAACTAAAGTTTGACAACTGATGCTCAAATTTGCCCATTAAGGATTGAAGTTACTTCTATGTATATGTATTTCTTCCTGTACTACAGGTGTGTCAGGAAAATCTCCTGGGGCTTGGGACACAAGCAGAGTAATTTGAATTTACCAAAATAAGTATAATTAAATATCAATTCTCTTCAGAAAAAGGGGAGCTTTGAAAAAAGAAAATGCATTTAATTATTGCATGGTTATTCTAGCACTTTACTTAGAAATTTGAAGGAGAGTTTATTTTTATTCTTAACGTTTTCACAAAATTTGGTCTTTGGATTTTAAAATGTTGTAATAATAGAAGTCACTTACAAAGCATATATGACTTTCTTGGACCCCCCTCCCTCATATATAGATGTGCAAATGTTTCTCCTTTACACTTAAGCTAGATAAACCTTTTGAAGATTGAGCAAAAATAAGTTATGTCCCTTCATTTATTACATTTTTGTTACTGTTTCCCTGAAAATAAGACCTAGCCAGACAATTAGTTCTAAAGCACCTTTTGGAGCAATAATTACTATAAGACCCGGTCTAAGACCGGGTATAATGTAATATAATACCGGGTCTTATATTAATCTTTGCTCCAAAAGACGTATTAGAGCTGGTTGTCCGGCTAGGTCTTATTTTCAGGGAGGCACGGTATTTTTAAGTGGAGTGTATGGGGTAACAGGAAAGGCAGAAACCATTAGAGAAATGATAGGCAAGAAGGGAACATTCAACCTGCATGAAATTCCATTAGTCTCTTAGGCCTTCTCCAAAAAAGGAGAGATTGAAACATGGCCAAGAAGGCATTGTTGAAGAGGAAACAATGGATTTTCTTGTATTTTCTTGTGAAAGGAAAGGAGTGAAAACCATAGGTCTTAGGTTTTGTGTACTAATTCGTTTGTAAAGCATTCGTTTTTAATACCAGAGCTGAGTCCTCAAGCTGATAGCATGAGAACAGTGTGATTGGAAGGGACCAGCTAGCCCAGCCCCCTGCATTTTACAGAGTGGAAATCGATGCGTATAAAGGTTAAGAGACTTGCCTAAGGTGGTAGAGTTACTAGTCCAATGCTATTAAAAAACTAAAAGAATTTAATTTGTGTTGGATTTCTAGTTTGTATATGTGCCAAAGTTCACATCCTAACTATATAAAACAAGTAATGGAGTCAATGTTTCTGAAAGTCCTTTGAACCACTAGGAATGAAGAGGAATGAATTTATTTCTGCACAATAGAATAAATATGAATAAAGATTGGAGTATTTTACCTCATCTCATTTATGCCTTTTTATTCTCATGTACGAAGTAATGCGCTTCCCTTATGTAGGGGTATTTCTAAATCAGCGTGCTTGATAATCCCACTGATTTCATAACTGTAATCTGATGTTCTTCATGTTCTTCTCTAACCTTCATTATACACAAGCAGCTTGATGTGAGTCATGGGAATGATTTTAGGGCTATTCAATGCCTCTCAAATGATCTAAAAGAAGCCTATTATCTTGAAGTATTTTTTGCTCTTGCCAATCGCTTCACATCAATAGGAGCTCTCTGATTCTCTAGCTTCCAGCATTTCAACTTTGTTAATCATTTTCGGTATGGAAAACTAATGATCCTTATTCTCATTCCATGGGGCACCTGTTTATTTTAATATCTAAGTATAGTCATTAAGTATCAGGAATTATATATTCATTCATTTGGCTATGAGAAGATATGTAAAGCACTACAGTATTCTTTTTTAAAGAATATATTCAGAATTTTCTTTAGGCTTTAAAATGTGGTGGGTTTTGTGTTTTTTTGTTAAAGCAATTTAACATTGAACAATGTAATATTTGGCTTACATGAGTATTTTGAGGGAAACATTTTTCCTTAATACCATTTAGTTTTTCACGTGTTTTTTTGGGAAAGCCTTATACTTTGCCTTCATTTACCCCTTTCCAACTCATGTTTTTTCAGTCATTCATAATTAACGCCTTTTTTGAAGCTGGTCAGGGATTCAGAGTCATCAACTAATTAATGCCATTTAAATTAATAGCAGATAACATTTTTTTTAACTAAAAGAAAAGAAATTAAGAGGAGAAATAAAAAGTAGGAGATGCAATTAAGTTTCAGTGAAATCCAGTTCAGGGCACTAAGAACACAATCCCAGGCAGTTTTTTGGTCACATATTACATCTGGTTGCCTATCCCTTACCCTATCCCTCACTGCTCCTGTCATTGCCTTGGTATGTTTACATTTGTTTACTGTGTTCTGGTAAAAGATGAAAGTCATTAGAGAGAAATGCTAGGATTTGCATATTCCATTTCCCATGTACGTTCCTTTTTACGTTGACTGTCTTACTTATAAAATGGAAAAGATAACCTAAATATATAACATTTAATGTTATTTACAAAATAATCTGTTAGAATAATAAAATCCAACTTTTCCTTGGCCCAGAAGAGATGCTTCTAACCTCCTTATTTCTGCCAACAGAAACAGGACTCTCCTCTTTATCCAGTTTGGAAACCCTTCATCCTGCTCTCCGTTTCTTTTCATTACATGTTAACTCTTCTTTATTTTTGAAAACTTGGAAGAGTCTTTCTTCTTATAGGGCTGTTTCTCCCTCACACTTTTCTAGTTTCATTTCTTTGCAAGCATTCCTTACCCTTGTTTACCCAACTTAACTGAAATGCACCACCTATTAATAATTGTCAATAACTGAAAGAGAGAGAAAATGTGGTTAGTAACCACAGACCCTTCTATCCTGACCCTTTGTCTTACAGTATAAAGACTCACTCAAGGTCTGAGGGAATTTTGAGAGATAATTTGGGTCACCAAGGGATTTCAATGTTTTCCCATTAATATAGTAATGATCCTTAGCATTTTATACTACTTCTCAACTCAGAAGTACTTTATAAATGTTACTTTATTAATCCTCATACCCCAGTACAACATAAAGATATTGAATGACTGAAAATTAATGCTAAATCAAATGTATGAGCTATAACGTTCAAAGTGTATCCCCTAATGAACACCAAGGACTGTATGCATGCATAATTATATGTAAATTAGATGCTTTGGATTTATTTTTTCATTGAAAAACTAAAACACAATACACGATAGTATTTTAAGTTGATGAAGATAACTGATTTTATGTTAACTTTCAAAAAACATGTTTCAATTAAGTTACAGCTTATGCAGAATATAAACTTCCTATTTTCAAAACAAAATAGGATGGTGTTGACACTAGGTTACCCTCTGTTTATCATTCATTTAGAGGTTTACAGAAAGAGGGAGAACATGTTCCACACAGTAGTTGAGAATTCTAAAGGGTGTGAAAAGTAAACCTTGTGTGTGTGTGTGTGTGTGTGTGTGTGTACATATAAATACTCTTAAGATGATTCAAAAATTCATAACTGAGGATTTTACCTGAGAAACATGTTTTTAGCTTTATATTGCAAATTAAATTAAAAACTGTTTCTTTGAGCAATGCTCTTAAAGTCCCTTTTCATTCCTACAGTGTTTATAGGTACATTCTGCTCACAGTGGGGAGAACAGACCATAATAGGAAGAATGAAAAAGAAAATTGAGGTTATCATTTTTTAAATGATATAAAAAACAGAGATATGGAAGTGAAAAAGTGGTCAATAGGACTTTTCATTGAAAGAAAGGGGAAATTACAAAAACATTTGTTAGTAACCAGGTATAATAAACATTATCTAACCAAAGCTGGTGAAGCTAGTGGACAAGCAAGTTAAATGTGCCTGGTTTTAACCCAAAGACAACTCCTTCAGAAATACAAATTTTTAAATATGGTCTGTATGTAAACATAAAGAGTTAAAATTTAATGTCGCAGGAAGGGAACAAAAGTGGAAGGCCTTTGCTGCTTGATCTGGGTGCTGCTTACAAAGGTGTGTTAGTTTTTTTAAATTCCTGAAGCTGCACCTTCTGATTTGTGCACTTTTCTATATATTATAGTTCAACAAAAAGTTCAAAAACCTATCAATAATTTAAACTCGGTGCCATGTTTTGAAAAAAAACACGGTTTTCATGGTGTTTTACTCACGGTTTTACCCATGATTTTGTCTTTTAATTTTACTTCCTTAGAAGTGTGATTCTGAAGCAGGTTCATAATTCTAAGAGAAAAAGATACTATAAATCACAAGCTTTGCTGTCGGGTTTTTTGTTGGTGGTGGTTTTTTTGCATTCATAAAAGATAGAGACAGGAAAGTGCTCTGACATTAGTCATGCCATAACATCCTCCACACCCAGAGCGATTATAAAAACAGGTTGGTGAGCCTGCCTGCCTTCCATTTGATCTCTTTCGAGAACAGCACAGACCATCATTTGTGAAAGTTGTCTTCTTACAGGATGGGTAAGTGCATTTTCTCTTCCTTGCCACAGGACAAATGGAAGCTAGTAATTTCTAGTCCCATAGCAGTGAATACAAAAATCAAAAGAGGCTAACTCGCTGCAGTGACAGCTTCAAAAGGAATTCTTTTTTGAAGATTTTTTTTTTCCATAGTGCTGGTTTATTTAGCACTGAAGCTTGTCTGCTAAGTCAGCTTTCAACAGCCTCCAGGAAACCTGTGCTGTTTGTGTCTTGTGTTAACAGTACCCCTATTTCAGCTACATTTGCTAAGCAGATACACATTTGCTGTGACAGCTTAAGGTCTTAGTGCTTTTTTGAGGGGAGATTATTTCATATCAGTGTATCTGTAACCGAAGAGTCCTGATATGCTGAGAACATGCTTTCAGGGATCCATGAATTCTCTGGGAGATATTCCATGACTTGGATTTCGGTTTGAAGAAACTCAATAAAAATACGTTAATATATGCATTTTTAGGATAATCTTTTTACTGATTATAGTCAAGTGACTTTAGAACTTGCATGTATAATACACGTGGTACCAAAAAAAAAAAAACCCAAAAAACAAAAGACAATAAAGGAGCTGCGTCTTTCTTTCATTACAACCAGGTTCCATTTAATGTTCCTATGCCAAGAGCGAACACATGAACACGCTCAGCTGTTCCCTCTGCTGTGTCCTGTTTGCCTCTTGCACTTGTGTCCATCTCTCTGCTGCTGCAGGGTTTCAAAAGAAATAACTTTTTAATGTAACAACACAGTCCAACTGGATAGAAATAACTTTTTCTTTTTCTTTTTTTTTTAACAACATGGTCCAGCCAACACAACTGACAGTAATCTGTTCCAACACTAAGAAAATTGGCTTTGTTGGATCTATTAAGAGACCTCACACTCTATTCTCCTAAGGGATTTTCCAAGTCATTTTGACTATATGAAATTTTCCCTTACTTTAGAAATGAATCCCCAAGTAATCTATTCTTGGGCACCTTGGGAGCCATGATTTAATCTTAGTGAAACATCATCTATCCCATTAATTTATTGTTGTTAATTTAGAACAAAGAACCATAAGGTAAATACCAAGCCAGCTTAATAGTCAAATGGTTATTACGATATCTGTGTACATATGTTATTGCAAAATTATTGCTGTGTACTGTGATGTCTTTGATTTGTTTGTGTTTGTTCAAGACAGGGAGAAAGTGCCCTTTAAGTTGTGTTCAGGACACTGAAAGGGTGGAAGGTTATGATACCGTTTAGAACTATTTGCTTACAAATTTTGTAGAGCAAGTTTTTATTATTAAACATGTTCTTTGTTTTTCATAAGACTTGGCAATGGTTCCAGGCATGCTTTCTCAGTACTTCCATAAGGAAGGATCCATTATCCAAAACTGTGGTTGGGATAGCAGATAATGGGTGTGCTTTACACTTTACTTTCCTAGGAGAGAGCAGTGATTTGAAATCCACTCTACGACTGTCTTTCGGAAGGACTTTTCTCATTAGTGGAATGTAGTTTATAACCATCCTTTGGTTCCCTCAGGATAGATGGTTAACCTATCCTTTTACTGAAGCAGGAAACAACCAGGACAAGATGAGCTCATGAAGTGTAGAGGGCTATCTCTAGAGGGAAAGAGTAGGAGACACCAATGGATTTCTAAGGACCTTAGATGTAATAGATTATTATCATGCATTATTCCACATACTCTACTTAGCTACGAATCCAAGCAGGAACTACAAGCTATTATTACAAAAGCAATCTAAATAGTATGGAATGGATAATCTCATATTCCATGCATTCATCTCCCATTAAGAAAAATGACCTTCCTGCTTAAATGGATGCCCTTAGTACTGCTGGTTACTTATCCATTCCTGCTTAATATTTATTTCATAGATAAAATGCCTTGGAAGTCTCTAAGAAATAGAAGTCTTTTTTTCTTTTTAAGTAGATAATGTTGACTAAATATTAACATTGGAGACTTAGTTTTTATACCCTGGTGTGTCACCAGTTAGCTGAATTACCTTGGCCAACACAATCTCTGTAAGCTCTTTTTTCCTTTCTATAAACTGTAAGAGTTGAATTCCATTATCAATAGGGTCTCTTTCAATCTGAAATTCTGAGTCTGTATATTTGATAAAATACTTTGCTGTGGTTATACATCTCTGACTAAGCAGAGAAGAGCAATTTCTCAAAAAAGGCAAGCTGAGACCCTTGTGGAGCGGTCATCCTGTTTTCATCTTGTTCAAGATTAGATTCTGATTGAATGCTATTTTCAAGTCTCATCCAGTGTCTGGAAATACTCGTTTCTTTCATTATCAGACTACCCTTCAGAAATCTTGCCAGTCAAACACCAGTGTTATTTTACATTTCTTTTTAAAAATTATTCTTTTAACTTTTCCACCGTTAATGTCTTCACCATTACAAAGCTTCTAGTACATACACATGACATTATAATGGAATATAACGACATATAATCAAATATACCTTCCAGTTTCATTTGATACATATCCAGCGAATGAAGTTTCATCTCCATATCTTAAAATCCACTAGGCTAAAATTATGGTTTACTGAAAGAGAGCAGCAATCATGAAAGATCCCTTTAACGGGGATTTCTTGAGTTCAATTCTCTGTAAATACAGAACATTAATAGCTAAAAGTCAAGTATTCATCAGTGTACCTTGGAGAGAGAATGAACCTATAGCCAATACAATGAAGGAAAGAATGATTTTATTTTGGAATAAGAAAACTAAAATAAGATAAATGAAGCTACCGGGAAAGAAGAGCTGTCAGAAATTTTGCCTGATGACAGTTGTACAGGATAAGAGAATAAATATAGATTAAAGCAACAATTGCATTATCAATATAAAAATAAAAATGGCTCACTCTTTTCTGCAAACATTGGATCGTGTTGAACTGCCTTCTCCTAGCTCAAGACTCAGAAAGAAGCACATTGTGTTGGGTCTGTGCAAGGCGAACTTTATTACTAAAAGTCATGGTAGGAGCTTGAAACAGCACATTAACAACTTCAGACTCCTATCGTAAATAAACCAAGAATGTCAATTTAGCCAGACCCTAGTGTTTATTTCTCATTAAATGTCTTTATTTCACTGATCACTCTGTTCTGTATCTACCTCGTTCAGACCCTTCTGAATCAACATTTCTGTTTCCATTTTGAGAATATCTATGTTGTGCAATATCTTTAACATACCATTTCAATTCTGATTTCTTTTTTTAACTATCTCTTTACTCATTTAATATTCCCACATTCCTTTCCCCCTTTCTTCTATTCCTGTGTTATTAGTTGGAGACATTTGATGGGCTTGAGTTTCTTAAGTTAAAGAAAATTCAGACCTAAGACTGAAATGTATTTACTAAAAGTAAAATATTCATGTGCTGCAATTCTTTGGAATCTGCCAATAAAAAGAATGATAATAATAACTAAAATTGATTGGATTTTTTCTATGCTGCAATTTATTGGATTTTTGCTATGTAAAGAGTCCTCCATTCTTTACATATATTATTTCTCTTATAGACTGGAGTTTCTTCATAGTATCAATGGTGATCACAAGTGCAATTCTATCAAGTATTAAACAAACGACCTTCTAGATCCTACTCATTTTAGACAAAGGAACTCAGTGAGCGCGTAGTTGAAAACTGATGATGATCTTATGAGGCCCTATGGTGAAGGGACTGTGTGTGATTAAAATATACAAATTACTTCTAAACTCTCCACCCAACAAATCTTACATATGTACAATTTTTATATTGAAATATACATCAAAGGAATAGTGCACTTCCTAGTCTACCTTTCGTTCAGACAAATTCAATCTTATAATTTCAGGGCCTTTTAGTTATTTGACTCATTACTCTTCCCATCTTTTTAAAGCTATGGCATTCCATTTCTGTGGTCTTCTGCCCTGTGTTAACTTCTCCATCTATTTCCTCTCCTGTCTCCTATTTACTTTCATTCTAGTCACATAATCAGTCTTTTTGACCAGCTTTTTCAGCCAGCATGTGATTTTGATATTCTGAGTTCATTTCCTGTATATTTCTAAACTATCTCAGTTCTGATTTCATTTTTTCATCTTATGTGGTAAAATATTAGCAGAAGCAGTGATGTATTTCTTTATGATAATAGACCTTTTAAGTGTCATTCATTTTTATGATGATGCATGTCAGAGACAGATTTCATATACAGCCTAGCGAATGGAAATGAATTCATCCTTATGAGGCTTCATATCTTGTGGCTAAAGCACTGCATTACAATGAAGGGCAGACAAAGTCAGAGAACCCTGAAAATCATCAGTAAATTATGCAAAACTAGCTGAAGTTTCTGAGTTCACCAGAAGGAAGATCCGGGTAGACGTTATGAAAATAATAATGCATCAATGCAGCAAGGATCAGGTTGGAGTTAGAAGGTCATAATCTTCACACCAAACACTAGGCTGAAATCTGTTTCTCTCCAAAACTGCCACCTGCTATTGGAATAGCTACGTATTCAGGAGCCCTTCAGATCTCCAGACCACCTTGTTTGAGGGAGTTCAAGTTACTCCCACTGGGACTTCTCACCGGGACTTCTGTATGTGCAAGCCCAGGGGCGCTTCAGGTTAAACTGTAGAAAGTTGTACTGGAAAAGATAACAATCATTTACAATTGGTAAAATTTGATTTTAAAAGAATGAACATGTGAATAAGAACTGGCTCTTAATAATATCTAAAATGTAAGTAAATATGCTTTATAAGTATTTACTGAGGTAACTTCTAGAATTTTGTTCAACTAAAATATCATTGTTAAAATGTGTATTTATCCATTACTAAATAACAGAATTTCTTAAGGTCACATAGATTTGTAATTCAATCACCCCATGGTTAAATAATGATGATAATCTGAAGTGTTATCCATAACTTAAGCCATAATATATATATGTTCATACACAGATGCACCCAAACACAGCATGGTTTTTAAAAATACCTCATTTCTTGCTGATTCACTGGATCAAATTGACCAGATAAATTTGATGTAAACAAATTCGCACAGCCATGACTTAGAAACGCTAGTGTGGTTTTCAAAGTCTATCTCTTCACTAATTTTCCTTCTGTATATTTTGATTTCTGAAGCTTTTTGTAAAACAGGCAAGATTTTCACTTTGGATCTTTATATTCATCAACCCTCTACTCATATAAGGTTTACCTTGTATAAGACAAAACTTAGAGTCTCTAAAATTCAACTTTCCCTAAAGTCATTATGTTGTATAATATGTAAGTCAGAAGTTCAGTATATTTTTTTTCCAGAATGTGTTGATCATCTCATGTTAATACTTGAAGTTTTAGCTGTTTTGTTATTGTGTGACGAACTTGACTTCCTTGTAGGATATGGCATCTAGTTGATAAACATGTGGGAGTAAAAGAAAGCCTGGTACTATGTCTTTGCAGTGGAGTAAGTGCTGAGATTGTGACTTACTTTTAAAACTCTTGAGGGAAGCAAATAGACAACAATTATATAGAATGGCTATTATTTAATTTGGAGAAAACTTTGATCAGCTGGTTATAAAATATCTTCAAATTAAAATTTGTTTTTGACTTATTTTTGTGTTTTTTTTGAATATTAATAAAAAGTTCTCAATGTAGACAATTCTACTAAAGAACATCATCTAACAGGAGGATGCACTGTTAATAGCGATAGCTGGCATGTGACTATTAGTACCATTCCTGCAGCTTTTAATTTGGTGACACATTGCAGCTTTGATGATAATCTTCTTTAGTAGTTCCTGAAATGTGTTAATTTATTTATTGATTTCTCCCACTTAATTTTTTTTTTTTGAGTCATGGTAAAGAGTATCAGCCAATGTGGATATCGAACTGTGATTAACTTGATTTTTTCAATGCAAAGATGTAATGTAAAACCAAGAGACACTTCTCATTGCACTTTGACCCTTTTGCTTTTGTAGACATTGTATGAGGAAAAAACTCCCGGTATTGTTACTTAAAATAAAAAATTGTAAAACCTGACATTCAGGAATTAGTAAGTAATCGGTAAGTGCCATTTACTAATGGGCTCCTTTGGTTTTTGGAGCCCCACAAAAGCCAGGTACTGTGCTAGGTGAACACATTACAGGATCCTTTGCTCTTGCTCCATAGCTTAAAATCTTCCAATGGCTTCTTTACAGATAGAGAATAAAACCTAGACTTTTAACACTCTCCTCATGGCGTGGACCATCTCCAACCTCATGGTCACTCTGTCCTTCTGGACCACAGTAGATAAAACAGCTACTATCACTTACCCTGTTGAGTTCACTGTGTGACATTATCTTGTTTATATATTTGGTGTTTTGTTTTTCCCTATCCTTCCTACCTCATTTCCCGATGTCTCCACTCCTATTAGAGCATAAGTACCATGAAAGCAGGGGACTTGAGTATATTGTTTTTCACTGTATCCACACCATATAGAACAGTGCCTCAATATCATAATTGCTCAATAAATATTAATTGAATGAATGGATGATTACTATTTCTCAAAATAACCTATTACATAGGTATGATGATTTTATACAGATGGGAAATGTTTTCTGAAATCACCTAGGCTAATTAGGTGAGTCTCTGGACTTTAGAAATCATTTGGTATGAATGAATGGTACTTTCCACCATTCTCTTTTGATCAGTGGAGGTATTTACATAATTCTTGGTGAAGTCGTTTGAAAGACCACGCATATTTACTAAATCTCATGAAGTATATTTAGGAAAACTTGCTCTCAAAAAATAAATAAATAAAGTGAAAAACAATATTCAATTATCCTTTCTCTATTTAAAAGTATAGACAAAATAAGATAAAACTGGTTATTTATTATTATTATTATTATTTCCCCATCTCTTTAAAACTCATTAGAAATTGAAAAAAAATAACTCACTGAAATTATTATGAAAATAGCACCTCACTGAAATTGATTTAGGGTATTAGAGATCCCTTTGTAAAATGACAAAAACAAACAAAAAAACCCCCAACTGATTAAATATAAAATCTGTATCATTGAATTTTCAATTTCTGTACTATCTTTATTAAGAACAAACTCAATACTGTACTGTACAGAGAAATCTCCTGTGTGTTTTATTACCAAAGTGTTAAATATGATTTGTTATGTTTTCTAAACTGTATTGTAAATAAAATGAGTGTCTTGTTAGTTATCTGTTATATATTTGTAGATGAGGTTACTTTTGATTCTCTCATGAGAATTGCAGCTAAAAGAAAAGAAATTTCCTCAAGAAAACTATTCCATCTGCTGTTATTTGTTAGCACACTTCACTTCTTAATTTCTAGTATAAATCTATCAATCTAACACACACACATGCAATAGTTATTGCTATTAAAATCAACTCAAAATTGAGATATAAAGTTTTATAATTATTACTGAGAATAACATGTGAAGTAGAAAGACTTTAACATACACAGAAATAAAAGGAATGAGTCAGTATGTACTATTCATGGTCTTGTGAGAGATAAGCAAGTTCAGCAGAGATAAGAATTTGAATAATTAAAATTTTTATCTTATACCTATTTGGGGAAGCCAAAGGAGGACGAAAGAGAGGGTTTGTAAGAGGTCTCTGAAGTGTCCTTGGCAAAGATAGAGATGCTCAGAGGCTTTCCACTGATGTTAGGGTGTAAAAAAAAATGAGTATCAGGTTTTTATCCCAAAGGTGGGAATGAGCGAGGCTTAGAAACCAAACAAGGTGATTTCTATACATAAATTTGAGACATTACAGAGTCTAAAAATGTTATTACCTTGAAAGCCCAAATAATGGGCTCCTTCGGTTTTGGAAAATAAAAAAGCTAGCTGTTTGGAGCCCCACGAAACAAATCGTTCAGTAGTTCATCAACTTTTCTGAATGTTTCAACAATATAGAAAATACATAGAGAGTAGCAACACTTTCTTCGGTGAGATAATGGGTAGTATCTAGTATATCTGCAGGAAAACATAACTGGTCAGTTTCCAGTCAAGAAAATAACCACAAACTGCTTGAAACGATAGTTTTGTTGTTGTGGTTGTGCTACATTGTAGATTAAATGAATTCATCAATATGAAAGTACTCTAAAATATAAAGCATCATACAATGGAAAAATATAGGTTTTTTTAGTTATTGAGTTATAATCATTTAGTATTTATTATTTTGAAATCCATTTTTTATGTTTTCATATTTAAGATGTGTATTTTCTGTGTTTGTATGTGTTTTCAGATAATCACAAGGATTGTTCTGGTGTGTCCTTACACCTCACACGCCTGCCGTAAGTACTTCCAGTTTTCTTAGCTGAGTGACAGCTTTAAGATCTTTGAGAACTGAAAAGTGGGAAGACCATTGTATTACTTATCTATTGTTGTGTAACAAATTAGCCTAAACTTAGTGGCTTAAAACAGCAAATACTGATTGTCTCCTGTGGGGATCTGGGCACAGCTTAGCTGGGAGCTGTGGCTGGTGGTCTCACTCTTGGCCAGTGTGTCAGTCATCTGGGGGTGTGACCAGGGGAGAGCGACTTCCCAGATCACTCACATAGCTATTGGCAGGATTCAGTTCCTCCCTGGCTGTGGGCTGGAGGACTTCCTCGTTTCCTTGCTATTTGAAAGGCTCTAAACAAGGCAGCTGGAGTCTGTCACAGCAAGCAAGGGAGAAAGCAAGAGAGGTCCTGCAAGATGGAAGCCAGAGTGTTTTTATAGCCTAATCTCAGAAGTTAATAAATATTATATGTCATCAACTTTTAAAACATTGTCAGTGAAGAATTACATATGTATGTAATAAGTACAATAACCTGAACAATAAAACCCAATTAGTGGTTCTGGGTGGAGGACATGAATCCTAGGAGACTCCTGTAGAAAAAAAGTGAAATCCCTCTTGCTTTATTCTGTTTGTTAGAAATAACGAATTACGAGGTCTATTTACTAGATCCAACCTACACTCAAAAGAAGAGAATTTGACAAGAGCATGAATGGCAGAGCTAGGAATCATTGGAAGCTGTATTAGCGTTCTCCAGAGAAAATGAATCATAGACTGTTGATTACATATACATGTGTATCAGAGAGAAGGAGTGAGAGAGGGAGGGAGAGAGATTCCGAGATTGAGAGATTTACTTTAAGGAAG
The DNA here is from genome assembly GCF_004115265.2 of Rhinolophus ferrumequinum. Classification (NCBI taxonomy): domain Eukaryota; kingdom Metazoa; phylum Chordata; class Mammalia; order Chiroptera; family Rhinolophidae; genus Rhinolophus; species Rhinolophus ferrumequinum. Next base: position 68,674,194 of record NC_046290.1, read on the forward strand.
TGGCTCACTTGATCATGGGGGCTGGCAAGTCTGAAATCTGTAAGACAGGCTGGCAGGCTGGAAATTCTGGCAGGCATCTATAATGCAGTCTTGAGTCCAAAGGCAGTCTAGAGGCAGAATTCCTTCCTCTTCAGGGGACCCTCAGTCTTTTCTTATAAGAGACCCACCCACCTTATGGACACTACTCTACTTTACTCAAAGTCATTGATTTTAATATTAATCACATCTAAATAACACCTTCACAGCAGCATCTACACTACTGTTTGACCAAACAGCTGGGCACCATAGCATAGCCAAATCCACACATACACTTAACCGTCACAGGAGCCATTTAGTTACTGCCTTCTACATTCAGTGTGTGTTTAGCTATTTGCTCCCCCAAATAAATTATTTTTTAAAAAAACAAATATATATGTATATATATTTTTTACCTCTTCTCCAATTTTTTGTGTGTGATTATTTTCACATGAATTGTATTTTGTAGACCAAGGTATTGAAGTATATCTTATTATTCCAAGGCAATAGTTTTGACTTTGATAAACATTACTGTTTTCTGCAGGCAGCCTTTAATTGCTGGCATGTACCTTATGATGTCTGTTGACACTGTCATACCAGCAGGAGAGAAGGGTGAGTAGTGATCTTTTAGTATTTACCATTACCTCATTACCTAATCTATAGAAATTTACAGTATATTTTTTATAAACTTTTGAAATGACCAATATTTTTGAGTCCCTGAAAAACAAACCAAATCTTTATTATCCTTGGATTTAAAATAGATTTTCTTTTATTATTCCAAGCCAATAGTTTATTATTTTCCATTCTTTTATTAAGATGCTAAGAATTGAGGCCCATGAGTAGGTGGTGGGTTATATAAATTAAAGAAAAAATCTTAAGTATTTTACAAATCAGTCATCTATTCTTTAGATGCCAGAGACAAACTTCATAATGTACTGTGTCATAAACTACAGCAGAGAATATCAGGTTCAAAATCAAGAAGCTAGCAAATCTAACAACGACTCAGTCTTTGAACTTAGGTATATTGAGTTTATTTCCCCATTTGTGAAATGAGGATAATAATAGCTAATTTTCCTAATCTTAAAAAAACTATTGGAATAAGTATGATATTATTTGTCATTGTATCTGATCGCTGATGAAATTGCCATAATAAATATTTTTCATTTGCTTTTCTACTGGAAATCTTTTAAAGTTAGTGACAAGTATGGTCTCATTGTAACTATTCATTCGTTTATTATAAAAGATATATTTATGGAATAGCTACTATGTGTTAGTAGTGTTAGATTGAAAAAAACATACGAAATGAAATGGTCCCTCCGCAACAGGAACTGTGAATCTAGTTATCTTAGGTGTTTGCAAACAATTTTTCAAAAATCCTTCTGTTTTAAAAATAAAAGCAAATTTTTAAGCGTTTTCAATTCCCTAAATTTCACAATAAATGTAACAAATGTAGCCAGTGTTTTCACTGAGAGGGTGTTTTGATTTGTCCCTAGTTATTGTGTTTGTGAATGAAACAAAATGTGAGGGTAAGGAAACCTTAACTCATCTTAGTAAAGTGATTGGCAGGTAGTAAGTACTGATTATGTGGATGCATGTTTACTTCATAAGAAAACCCCCAGGCCTAGCAGCTGGTGAATACCCTATACAGACTTTTAGACAAGGATAATGTTATTTTCCAATTGAATAGTGACTTTTTTTCTGTATTTGCATTTCTCACAGTGGTGAATTCTGACATTTCATGTCATTATAAAAAGTATCCAATGCATGTCTTTGCGTATAGAGTTCACACTCATCATTTAGGTAAGAACTTTAAACTACATGTTAAATTATAAATATTTACCATTGTGCTTGCTAATGCTACAAGTGTAAAATGTAAATTGTTTAACATTAAATCTGTTTTAATGAAAGGGATTTTGGTCCATCATTTGAAATTCTGTATGTGTTTTCATATCGTTTTCATTAAAATACCTAGCATTTTGGGTTCTGAGACTATCCAGATTTTATTTTGAAATAGGAAAGTAAATAATGCCTTTCTTTTTCTAATACCTTATTATATGATATGACTATAATTTATGTTAATTACAGGTCAGGTAGTAAGTGGATACAGAGTAAGAAATGAACAGTGGACATTGATTGGACGCCAGAGCCCCCAGCTGCCACAGGTGTGTGGAATATAGTTTAATTTTGAGAGAAAAAAATAATAATCAGGTAGTAATTTTAAAAAACCCCATAGAAACCTCGTGAATGTCTTTAGAATCTAAACATCTCTAAATCTACCTTCACTGTACATCTAAGCTGTGTATAACCTCGTTTTTTACAACTTACAACCTGATGGTCTCCTTATCAGTTCTCTTGATATTTCTAAACATGGTGGTGGTGGAGGTGGTGTGTGTCTTCCTCCTTTTTACCCAGGGTGCTCCAAGCCTCACATTTATTCAAGCATGTGGTTCTGGGTTTTATTGGTAATTTTAATGAATCTTTGTTTGTCTTCTTGGCAGGCTTTCTACCCTGTGGAACACCCAGTAGATGTTAGTTTTGGTGACATATTGGCAGCAAGATGTGTATTCACTGGTGAAGGAAGGACAGAAGACACACACATTGGGTATGATTCCATAAATTTCATTATTTTAAAAGATTTTATTGGGAAAAGGCATAGCTATAGGTGACAATTACCTTTGAGAATGAATTGCACATTTATTTTCCTATCATGAACAATTATAACAAACCATTGCATTTTATCATTTTAGAACTATGATTTGGACAAAGTCCAGAACATGTGCTTATTTTTTCATGCTTCCTCTCTTCCTTCTTATTCAAGACCTTAAACATCATGCCTCTACATGTTACAGTTACTACAAAAGTATATATTACTTCATCAGACTCATCTTAATAAAGAAAAATATAATGATTATGACATTATATTTCTTCAAGTATCCTTTATCCTGTGTTCAAACTTGGGCAAGTACATGGGTTCTGCACTTGGCGGTGCACATTAATCACTCAGAACCATGACTTTTTTCCTACCTATGTATTCAATGTTCTCCACTTGTTTAGTCTACCAAATGAGAATAATAATAGGCAGCGCTTTACAAAACAAAATGTCAGACTTTTAAATAATTTTCAAAATACCGAGCCTCTTTGAAATAAGTATATTTTATAACACTAAGTAAAAATTTCAAAGCACTGTGAACTGTCTCAAAAAGAGTTTGCCTAAAAAATGAAAGATAAGCCCCTTAATCATACGTTTTGTTAGGAAAGAACCAAGGAGCCTCCTGTCCATGTTAAACTAAGTCATTAAATATTTACTGATGCCACTTGGAAGCTGGAATTTTAAACCATTTATCTTTTGATCAAAGAGAAGTTACAGAAAGCAGGCATCTGAAAATATGCATTCGATGCACTGAAGATGATTCAATTCTTAATGATGACAACACTAGCTGTTAGTTGTCAGGGAAAAGGAAAAGATCCTGATGCAGGTAAAAGAAAAAAGGTATTTGAGATGGTGGAGTTGGATTTTTTATGTTACTCTAAAAGAGTTTTTATATTAATAAGCATCCATTTTAAAGCTAAAGATAGAAAAAAATTAATTATCAATTTATATTAAACAAGGAGCTTCTAACACCTTCGCTTTGGATAAATTTGATCAATTTTGAAAAAAGACTTGAGGAAGGCAATAAATTCATTGAATGACATGAAATGGCAATGGTGAAAAAAGGGTTGACAATGTCAACATAATTAGATTTGAAGGAAAGAGTCTGACTATTCACTTCTTAACAATCTTTAAATACATGAAGTTATAAGATTCAGACGGTACCGATGAACTGTTTTCCGACGTATGTTAGGTATGTTAGTGTAGAGCCCCAGAAACTTTACTTAAATGCCATTGGCTATTTTATTAACCATTGTAATTGGTAGTAACCAAAGTAGTAAAAAATCCCTTTCAACATATTCTGTGTATTAGTTTGTTAGTTCAAGTGTGGAATATTTTTGCTTAGAAGTCCCTTTACAATTTGGAGGTGGGGACACTTGTAACTTTGGTCAAGTTCTATCCTTTCAGTATTATCTCTGTGAGGCAATATCAACCATAGAAAATAATGACTTATGATAGTATCAGGATAAGAGCCTCTCTCGGTTTATGAGCTCAGTATAATTCTAAGTCATTTTTTAAATGTATTTTGCTTTAAAATAATACCCTAAAATGACTATACTAATCTATCTTTCAGTAAATCTCATGTGGGCTACAGGAAATGCTATTCTGTAATACAAATGAAACGGAAATTATAAGAAATTAAGTTATTGGATAAGTTCATAGTCTGAATATTTCGTTTATATTAAAGAATCAATTTTCTTCCAGTGGAATGATAAACTAATAAGACAAGTTTGAATAAATTTAAATATGAATAAAAATTCTCATAATAATGCCTCCCATTGCTACAGCACTTAATATGCTTTTCCGTTTGAGAAAGGTAATAGCAGCAGTGCATCTCAGTTTGGTAAAGTAATGGATCCCATTTCCATAGGGTAGTATAGAATCACAGTAGAGAATGTAACCAGCGGAAAAAGAAAACTAGTATTTTATTATGTCTATTACATTAAATGATACTCTGTAAATCTCCTCTCCCTCTTGTCACTTCCCACCTGCCTCCTAATCCACATACACAAACACGCACTCCTACTGGGCACAGGTTGCAGCCCTGAGCATGAAGCGGATTTAGATACAAGTCCAGAGGTAGTATGGGGTCAGAGGTAGTATGGGGTCAGAGGTAGTATGGGGTCAGGAGATGCCCCTCCATGCACTGGGAGGACTATCAGTTTCAAGTTTTTAACCTTCTTGTTCTGCAGCCACCTGAGGACTAAGTTTTACAGGAAAATTGAATCATCAGTGGCCTACTAGGAACAGTTTCAGTTAAATGATTCTTCCACCGAATCCAAGCTAACCCTCTGTATTAAACTGGAAATTTGAGGACTAGAGAAAACTTTCCTTAAGTAGAACTAATAAAGTTGTTAGTTAACTAATACAAAGCACTTTAAAAAACAGGGACTGATTTTCCCATGCCAGGGTTCACCTTAAAATATAGCCATTAAAAAATAAGTGTATTTAAGACAAAACATATTAATAAATATACTTAATGGTAACATTGTTTTATCCAGATATATTTCTTTTAGAATAGTAAATATGACTAATATGTCTTGGACAAAGTTGTACCAATGTATATACTGACAACATAGTATTAATTAATCTATGAAGAAGCAATATTAAGTGCCTAACTGCATTACGTGTTTTATATTCAACGTGACACTTACCTAAATTCATTTAAAATGTTTAGTCAAGTTTAAACAGACAAAAAAGAATTAAATCAGCTGATTAATCTTAGTAAGTATGCTAATTGCCTAAAGTTTATATGCTAAAATTTTAAATTCTGGAGAATTGGTAGATGATATTTACCTCTTTGGTCAATTTTGTTAGTCATATTGTTCATTTGGAACCAGTTATTTCATGTACATATGAGAATGTCTAATGAATATTCATAGATATCAAAACACAACACTTTAATCAGCATTTTAAAATGTATTATTTGCAAAGATATAGTTATATGATCAATAACTCCTTAATGTGAAAGTTTAAAAGCACCATGAAACCTCTTAAGAAACAGTTAAAAGTTTATAAAATAACTTTTTAAAGTTTTCATATTTCTTTCCAAATTTATTTTCAAGCCTCTCATTGTTGAGTGTAAAGGACAGGGGCGGGGGTAGGGGAATCATTAAAGTGGAATATCACTGTTGGGAAAATAATCATGGTGCACGACAATTTTTGGGTTTTTTTAATGATAAATTTCAGAGTACCTGAGTACTTTTAAAAATCTCTATTATATGTCTTTATAATATCAAATAATTTATTTTGTATAAAATCCCTCACAGAACATGGATGGATGGATGGATGAATGGATAGATGGATGGGTGGATGGATAGATGGATGGGTGGATGGATGGATATAAATGTTTTTCAGAAATGCCATAGATCAATCGAGTTTGCAAAATTGACCTGACTTGGCAGTATGATATATTAGGGCTAACAGCTTATGCCATAATAAGTTGTAAACATTTATTAAGATAGATTATTTATTCTTCCCTCATTCAACAAATATTTATTGAAAGCTTACTGTTTCCAGGCTTACCACACTTTGTCAAATTTAAAGCTAGCTCTTATAAAGAAGTAGTTATCCCATAGGCACTCTATTATGCAAGAAGATGAAAGAAATGCACCGCTGTAATTTTGGAATCTAGGTGATGCCCAGGAGTCATCATTTGTAGAATCCCACTGGTATTATGTTTAAAGGACCACTCAGTGGAGCCAGGGCGGGTGTGTGAACACAATCTCCCTCCATACTTTCTCTTGTTAATAATTATTCAGATTCACAGAGTGGAACTGCAGAGTTGTTCTCTACAGAGAATAAGGGTGGGTGTGTCAGAATTCTCTCTTAGGAATACTGAAAGCAATTTGTTTGGCTACAGTCAGGTTTTCTTATTTCATTTTGAGTGAAAGATGAATGTGAAATAAAATAAGCAAAGTGTATTTTGACATTAAGGATGATTTGAGTCCTAACATGTTTAAGATATGATAGTTTCTCTGTCAGAAAGGAACTCAGAGTTACCTTGACTACAAGTTTAATTACAGATGGAAAGGAATAAAATACAACTATTTTTCTTCAGCTCTTTAATGAAATTTTCTTTGTGATAGCAAAGATTCTTAAATTATTTGATCGAGTCAATTTTGTATTGCAGAATCAGTACCTTAAATGAACTACATTGATGATTGGATTAGGCCATCTGACTCATGTGTTTAGAGTGAACATCGGTGGGAGATTTCCAAACAGAAAATAGGGAAGGATCTGTCCATAGATGAGTTGCAAGTTTCATTTATTATTATATAGATTTATTATTTTTTTTCCTTTCATTAACTTGAGAAGCTTATATGATTATTTTGCTTCCCCTCTCTGCTAGATGATTCAAGGTTTTTTCAGCCAGAGCCACAATGTAAATTCCCTTTCCCTCATTTTTCTCTCTTGATCTGTACATTTTTCTTCATTTTGAACAGAGGGAGGGAGGATAATATGGTGGGAGCTTCTGACTTACTACTTTGGCACTAGCCATTCCTTTTATAGCGTATAATTTTCTGACCAACTCCAATACTGTTAAAATGTAATTCTTAGGAATGGTGTTTTGACACCTAAAGATATGGGTAGCGAACAGGTGTTTGTTTGGGATTGCACTTCAACATATATTTATATTTCACGCGAGAGACAGTTACAGCTGACAGGTATCAGATTCAGAGAGTGAGAAGCCAAATGATTTTTAAAACATAAGCAGAGCTTCCCACGGCAGAGGCTCATTCCTGTGGTCTCTTGGGGGCTCTACATTTTCAGAGCTGAGTGAGAGACACCACATCCCTGTTTGGAAAAGATTTTTATTTTGTTCCTTCCCTTGCTGATGTCATTACTGTTGCTATGGAGAGGAAGTGAGTGCTGCGTGACATTGCTGGAAAAATCAACACTGACGTATTTCTGTACAGCAAATAGTCCACTTCACGGCTTGTTTTTTATTAATATAGGCTTGCTAAAAGTGGTCAGAATTAATACCAAACAGGAAATGTGCTTTTGCCCAAATTACCTTGATATATAAACGTTTTGTGAAGGTGTACCTAAATAATGCCGTCTTAATTATAGTGAAGAGAATGAAATACATATGGTAGTAACCCATGTGAATCCAGGAAGAAAAAAAAACCTAAACAAAACATGTCTTATAAACTATTAGACATAATTTATGTTAGTGGAAACTTTTTTCTTGAAATGTCCATCCCACTGTTGTCAAATCTATTTTTAACATTGAGTCATTCAGTTGTATAGCACGACCCCATTCAGGTCTGAGCCCTGAGAGAGATTAGGGCTGATTTCCTTTGATATCATTCCTGAGGAGCTCTTTTCTTCACTGCTGTAGAAGGCAAGGTGCCAAGTCAGATACGTATCAGGGATACATTTATGACGTCTTAGTATCAACACATGATTGTTGATTCATCTGACCATCTGAGAGGAGGCAGTAACCAAAACAAGATCCCAGACTCTTGGGGTTACACGGAAAAAAATCATTTTTAAAGACTTTTAAATAATAGATGATATTTCTGTGGAAGTGTTCTGAGTTTTACCGTTATTAAGTAAATAATTAAGATTTTTTTTTTATGAGAAAAGTGGTTTGCCCAACCTGTGAGTCTTAGCAAATGGAAAAAGGACTAAAGAATGAAAGGATTTAGAAGAGGAGGATGATTTATCACTGCTACTTAAATGCCATTTCCATCCGTGGTATTTGGTGATACCCATGGAGCGACTGCAAACCGATACTCCATTATTAAGTGGAACTGTGCCTTTGGAAATGTGCTTTTGGTATTGAAAACTGTGATGGGTTTTAATGAAAGCTATAAAATAAATGCTCAATATTTCCACCTTTGAATCCATTACTGGCAGATTTACTGGTTGCATTTTCTTGCATTATGAATGTGTTTTATGTGAGTGGCTGATCTGTTGTGTCTACTTTTTTTGTGTGTTTTATTTTGCCTGCAGTGGCACATCTAGTGATGAAATGTGCAACTTATACATTATGTATTATATGGAAGCCAAGCATGCAGTTTCTTTCATGACCTGTACACAGAATGTAGCTCCAGATATGTTCAGAACCATACCACCAGAGGCCAATATTCCAATTCCTGTGAAGTCTGATATGGTTATGATGCATGGACATCACAAAGGTAAAATTGGTGTGTAATTTAAAGTAACATGATTTTGTATTTTCCATTTCCTTCTGTCTCACTTGACTATATGATTAATATTTAAAGCCATCCCTCTTCTGCCAAACAATCACATGTGCCCACATAACCCAATTCCCTCTTTTCCTTCTTATATATCCTGTTACTCCTCCTGACATGCCCCCATCAAAATAGTTAAAGTGAAAAATCTCAACTAGCGATGCAAGAGATTAGTTTGGGGACCAATTCCATGAATGTAGGTCTTTCTCCATTTAATTCATGTTTTCTAGTTTCTCCATTTCATTCGTCCTATAAGCAGTAATGACTTATGCAATTTATGAATTTATACACCAGGTTCAAAAGAATGCTACAGTTTGCCAATGAAAATGGTTGTCATCTCCAACCCAACCCTAAATCATCTGTTTAATGGGCCTCTTTAAGCACAAACAATTCTTGATTGATGAGGCACTACCATTCTCGGCCTTTTTTGTCTCATTCTCAGAATTGTTTTTTAACTTAGTGTTCATCTGCAAAACAGTCATATTCATTGTCATTTCTTTAGTTTAAAATTGCAAAGCAAAACCCACATCCTATTTTACTGAACGGAGAGCATGCTTAAACTTTACTGAGTTTTTCAAGTTCAGTCTGAATATGCCAGAGCAACTTCTTATTCTTTCTAGTGGGAAGTTTATGAAAGAAATTAACACAGTAGTCAGGTCATTTATTAAGATCCCAATATACAGAGGGCACCAAAGAAATGTATACGCATTTTAAGAAAGGAAAAAAAAACTATATGAAAATTGTAATACTCAATATATACTGATAACAAAAGATGAATACAAGTCATATGTATACATTATTTTGGCACCCCTAGTATTTATGAAATATACCTTAAAATGTTATTAAAATAGCCTTAAAATATTGCTAAATTCAATTTTTAAAAAAACAAATATGAGTAGTTTTATTATTATATGTTGAAAATTCTGTGTGATGTATATATTACTGAAAGAGTAGTTTATATAGTTATTAAGTCAGAAGTCTGGTAACTGGTGGTTATGCTATAGTTTTTTCTGAATTAGAGCACTTCTACTGTATACGTTTTTAATACTGTTGTTCTTATCAAACAAGACACTAAATAATTTATGTTAATGATATATTTAAAGTATGTACTATATACTGCAAATTTATGCTCAACTCCTTTGATACTTTACAGAAACAGAGAGCAAAGATAAGACTTCTTTACTCCAGCAGCCAAAACGAGAAGAAGAAGAAGTGTTAGAACAGGGTATGTATGCTTACTTCTGTAACTAGGCCTATAAAAGAATTCATTATTCAAATAGGCAATTCCATTTTAAAGTTATTGAGATATTTTAGGTCTTTGTTTACCAGTCTCCAAACCTGTGTATTGCTGTTTTTATATAATACATAATTCATGAGAAAATGGTCAGTTGTTGCAATTTAGCTTTGCAAGTAAAATTCATTAGTGTAATTTAGTCCCATTAGATTTTTCTTTGTTTTAATTTATTTAATATTATAATTTTATGTATAGTGCAAATATAATAATTAGAAACAATTAGTGAGTTGCTTTTGAAATCTAATGACCTTTACCATTTAAATTCCTATGTATTTAGTATGGTGTGTTCATTAACTATGCTTGAGGTTCAAGAAAAAAGAAATTAAGAGTTAAACCTGCATCTTGCCTCTTTTTTAAGTCATTCTTCTCTGCCTTCAGTAAGGTAGGAGGGATTCTTGTTTTATGCATTTGTAGTTTTGTGTTAAGTTGCCATCTGATGAGTTAAGAAAGTATCATTCTTCCTCTGTTCTATTTATTTGAAGTGATAATATTTGTATGTCAGATATTGCATGTGCTGGCACTGAAAAATTGCTCTCCTCAATCTTGGTTTCTTGCCAGTTGTTTGGAAAATAGTACTTTGTGTTAGATATTGGAGTATGTTATCAAGACATTTTTGGCCTAGATATCATGTATTTTAAAACTTTAATGTTAATGCAAACACACTTCTACTGACAACGTAAAGTATACAGGAAATAGACAGCATTTTTCTATTAGCAACATTTAAACATTTCTGACTCTTTGGATATGGTAAACCCCTATTGGAATTCTTCAAATTGTATTCTATTAGGTCAAAGATATCATTCTTGCACTAATAGTATTTGCAAAATTAAAGAATCCAGACTTTTGAAAGGGAAAAAAAATGCACTTTGAAAGAAGTATAGGGTAAACTGTAATTTAAAAGTTCTAAAATTTCAGAGTATGTTCAATAACATCTCATTCTAACAAGTGGTCTTTTAAAATACACAACTTAGCTCAAAGTTGTTTCTATTTTTATATTAAATCAAAAAGGAGATGATTTTATACTAAATGGTTTATACTAAATTATTATACTAAACTATTTAGTATGACTTAAAATAACTAAAATTATCAATCCTGTGAATACAGAGGGTGCTAAAAGAAATGTATGCACATTTTAAAAAAGGAAAAGACTGTATTAAAATTGTAATACTCAATATAGACTGATAACAAAAGATGAATACAAGTCAGGTATATACATTTTTTGGTACCTCTGGTATATTTTTAAGGAAATCAGTAATTGCAACCTAAATGCAGTAGTGTAACAGTATTTGCTATAATTGTGCTGAAATTTAACCAGACTTAACATGAATTATTTTGACAATGCACATACTATTTGAAATATATGTCTTTGAAATAATTTGAGTCATCTTAGAATACATTTCCAAATACCAACATATGTGACTACGATTTAGTAGACGCATCTTGTAAAATAGTAAGTACCTACGGAAACTGAGGCTAGACTATGTTTGCCTTCTGAACTTAGGTGAGTTGGTCACGGGAGACATTGGAACCTCTGAAAGATTAGAAACCCAAGAGGAACCTTAAATGTTAGATTTAACCTATTCTTTCCAAATAATAGGTTTTAGGGGGTGGCATATATGCGTACAAACCAATGCTTTAATAAACATTTAATATTTTACTATTCATTTGCGCTTTGTGTTTGATAGCATATATATAATATTAAGCTTAAATATATCCAAAGCTTTATTGGTTCCAGAGAAAAGAATCTATGAACACATAAGAAATGATTTTCCTGTAGTTAACTGTTTTCTTCTACTTGTGAATAAAAATACTGTAAAGTTATTTCACTTGGGAAGAAAGACAGCATTATTATGATTCAGTTTTCATACTGAAGAAAATGGGCTATGGTATTCATATGTTGAAATTAGTGGATCCATTCGAATGTCACCTCCCAGATTATGTGAAGACAAATATCTGACTAAAAACCATTTTAATGGCTAGTGTAGACTGTGTATTATTCTACTGGTCATTGGAGACCGCTGGTATAGAATTTAAAGAGAAATACAGAAATATACCAAATACATATTTGTACCTATAGTCCATTTGATTCATTAATGAGCTCAATCTATCTCCTTACAATACACAGGGCAAATCTACTTATTGCTGAGAGAATATCCCATTCTTCTCAGAGATGTTTGTTTGCACAAATGCCTATTTGTATTCATTTGCTGGGTAGTTAAATTGACCACATAGCTAATAGGAGGACTCTAATTATTCAAATAAATTATGCCATGTATGCTAATTTTTTAAACTAAGCCCTCAAACTTAATCTTTTGCCTTTTTTTGGTGTTCTGGCCAAAACAATTTATGTTCCAAGTACTCTTCCAGGTTGCTTGATTATTTAAATATTTAAAATCCCCAATGAATAAAAGCCCTGATTTATTTCAGTTGTTCTAGCCACAAGCTAGCAAAGAGCATCATTGTCAGTCACACAGAAGATGTCAAACCCCCACTGGAAAAAGAACAGTTAAGGGGCAGGAAGAAAAAGGCCCAAAACATCAGAGGACATGTACTGAAAGGCAAATTCTGTACCCATCAGTGCCTAAATATAGAGATAGTTCTACATGGATTAAAAAAAAAAAAAAAAAAAGCAATATTTTCTTTCATCGTCTGCCTTTTTTTTTAAAGGGAACACCCTTTTTGTTTATTTTTATTTATTTATTTATTTTTATTGGGCAATATTGGGGAACAGTGTTCTTCTCCAGGGCCCATCAGCTCCAAGTTGTTGTCTTCAATCTAGTTGGGGAGGGCGCAGCCCATGTGGGAATCGAACCAGTAATCCTGTTGTTCAGAGCTCATGCTCTAACTAACTGAGCCATCTGGCCACCCTCACTTTCTATTTTAATACATTGGAAAGCAGATAGGAAGAATAACAGTAAAGATATGTAATAAAGATATGTTATGTAAAAATATGTTATGTAAATATATCTTTATATAACAGTAAAGATATGTTATGTTGGAATGAATGGACATTTATTAAAGTAGGAAAAAGAGAGAGAGAGCGAGTACTCATATTTCATAGGCTGAGAAAAAATGTCACTGTGCCTCAAATGAATAGGATGTAGTAGGTACTTCCAACATGGAGAAAAAATTTCAAAGCAAACCAGGAATCTGTTTAACACAGGTTTATCTAATACTCTTGTTTCTCCAAGAGAAATATAAGTATTTTATTTTCTTTGAAATTCTAATCACTAAAATTTCTAGCTATTAATTTGGACCAGAAGATTAATTTTGATTGGAAATTAAGTAGCATTTGAAGAGACATCTGAGTTGTGCAAATCCATGTAGCTTAGCCTGTGCTTACTCAGAAACACACTAACGTTCTGGAGTATCTTTATATCTGCTCCTTCTAGAACAAAATTGGTGTAGGCAAATGTATCTCAGACTCTATCTCAAAAGATGTAATCATGGAGACATTAGAAGAACCTCAGCTTTACCTATCAGGTTGTCTGGATCATGTAACAATGGAAACATTTTAATAAAACTTTAATTAAGTCTGCAGGGATATTTTTAAAATCATGCTTGACTGGTTTTTAAATAATATTCATTATAGAAGATACGGAAATTACAGAAAAGTATGAATAAACAAATAAAAATCATACATAATCCCCAGAAATATGGATGTATATGAACATCTGTGTGTGAAATATACATACCCATATATGCACTTTATTTTAACATTATTTAAATCATAATGTATGCAGTTTCTTTTTAACAGTATTATATCTTGAATATTTCTTCCTAGTATAAAATTATTGGCAAGCCCAGTTTTTAATGGCTGCATAATATCCCTGCCCATACTCCTTTGAAAATAGCCTATTTACCTGTAGGTGAGCTTATCTGTGAATGAGTTGATTATGCCTTCCTGCAGAATAACACTAGTGCACATTCAAAACATACTGAAATGTCGTCAACTTTTAAAACATTGCAAGTGAAGAATTAGCTACGTATGTAATAAGTACAATAAGCTAAAGAATAAAACCCAATTAGTGGTTCTGAGTGGAGGACATGAATCCTAGGAAACTATACAGAATGAGGATGGTGGCAATGACGTTTTCCAGGACAGACACACACATGTTCCTCACTTGTATGTTATGATTTGCGCTTGTAAGGAACTAAAGCTTGTTTTGTACATTCCCTTTGTTTTTATGCATTATGATTTCTTATTTATGTTCACTGTGCCAAAGGTACAACCTAGGCTTTCTATCAATATTGTTTAGGCAAGGAATATGGGCTGAAACTAAGGCTTACCAGCTGCAAGCAAGAATCTATACAACTGCATTTAGGAGTTCTGAATTTCAGTATTCCTCTCCTTTAAAATTCAAAGCATAGATGTAGTATTGAAATTTATGTCTGTTGCGTTGGGAAGATTTGATGTCTTAAAAAAACTCAAGGCAGGATCGAAAGTCCAAATCTACAATACAAGTATGTCCTTGTTATTGTACATTATGCTCTAGACGGCATTTCTTTTTCTGCAGAAAAGGCCTTTAACATGTTTTATTCAGTTTGCTCCAAACTCTTCTCATTGTAGTCTTTGTGCCCTCATATAATCAATCTTTCTACTCAAAGGTCAACATGAGCTACTCTATTCCCAAGGCAGGGAGAATATGACAAAAATACAATTTGTAGAGGGAAAACACTCCATGACCCCAGGTAGTTAAAGGTCTTCAGACACCTTCTGCAAAACAGGATAATTTCATATGGTTTTATGCTAACAAAAATGAATTACCATTTGGCATGTTTTATCAAATAAGCAGAATCAAGGGAACACGTTTGCAAGTTAATATGGTAATAGTCTACTGTAAAAGCTTGTTAAAGTAACAGTTGGTAAACCATTTATGAGAGCAGTAAAACAAAGGCTAGGCTTGGTAGCTAAAATTTCTGTTCCTTTGCTTCGATGAAAATAGGGTACTCCCTTCATTCCCTAATAAAGTACAAAGGATTTTAGCAGCATCTTAGCTAATTCCAAATACTCTCAATGCCACTTTGCTGTTTTAAAGAGGATACAATTCTTGTTTGTATCCCCACTCACTAAAAATTTATCACTTTGTTATGATTTATGAGTGGCTCACATGTGTTTATTTATTGAACTCATGTATCAAACACAATTCTAAATACCCCCCAAGGCTCTGGGCAGCTGAGTGGATGCGTTTTGAATTGTTTCCCTAATAACAGAACAGGCAGGTGTGCATGATCATTTATCACAGAGGTGGGCTTTCCAATGTGGATCAGGGTGCATGGTATTTGCAAAAGCATCATCTTCTAAGTTCACCTTTTTTATATTTGTCTCATTTTCTTAAAGAAAAAAAATCTGATTGTTTTTCAATTAGATGAGTCCTATAAGAGGAAAAAAGTTCATTTCTGATTCTTGAGCTGATCATCGTAATCATGTGCTTTATTTCTCTGAGGCTGTAGGATAAGTTGTGGGTTAGTCGTAAGTAAACAGTCAATAAACAAAATGGACTTTAACCAGAAGGGAAAGTCAGCTATGCCTGACTTTGGTCATAAACTAAAACATTAAAATCTAAAAATAAATTCTTTTATTTTTCCAGTCCTCATATCCCTCTCATTAATCTGTTGTGTTCCAAGGTTGTAATCTCATGAGCTTGGCTCCTTGGCATGTTTTGTCAGTGGTTAAACTGCTGATGAACACCCTACTTACTCTCTTTGTACCATAGAAATCAAACAGCGATAAGCAGTAACAAGAACTGTTGATTTTAGGTAATGAAGTACTAGTGATTTGTGTGGGCAATGGGAGTTTATAGTCTGAAAGATTACCACCAGGTTCTTGATCAGTTTTAAAATAAAAATGCCCACCACAATTTAGATTTCATGCTGTCTAAAAGTAGTGGTACTTATTTTTTTTCATCCAATCTTAGAGCATTTAAAACAAAACAAAACTAAAAACAAAAAAAAACTCATGGGGCAATTTTTCCATTGTATGTTTCCATCTATTTTAGTTTGATCTCACTATGTCCCGGAAAGTAAACCAGAGAAATTTCCATGCTGGTGGCGAGGAATAGGGAGTGATCTCTACTGAAAAGAAAAATCCCCGTTGAGGCATGAAGGTGTTAATGCTAGCCCACAACGTACCAACTTGGAGTTAAATTGGTAGTATTTTAGATTCTCTTATGCTGTGCTCTGTTCCTTTTCCTGACACATTAGCTACCACCACAATTGTGTTTTCCAAATACCAAACCTACTCAGCCAAATTATTTAAAAGACCTAGAGCATTTCTGTATTTCATAAGATTAAGAATCAAAGTTTGAGTGAGAAAAAGACAGAAATGAAACTCACTGCAGCCTAAAATTATCAAAGAAATATTTTTGTCTCTATGGGAGGTAGGGGTGACTTTTTTAACAAAAAAATACTTATTCCAGAATCATTTATTACGGATCCGCTATAAGAGGAAGAGTACTAATCACTGGAAATATGACAAGAAATAAGCGGTTTTTATTTTTTATATGAAAATGACCTTTATACCTTGTCACTTATCCCTTCCCAGATAATTTAAATGTACAAAAAACATTTTTAGAACATCTTAATAGAATTTGGTAATACATGTAAAGTATATTGCCAGTGGTACGTGAAAAGTACCGAAGAAAACAGAAAACTCTTCTACTTTCTCAAACCAAAAAAAAAAAGCCAATTACTGTTCTTTAGGCCAGTTTTGTGTACATCACACTATGTTATGTATGTATTTACTACTTTACTAGAATTTTATGTTCTAATTAAAAGAAGACAAGCCAGGATAGAACAAAAAGAAATTTGTTCAGTGAAAGAATAAACCCAGCACCTAAGCTCAGAAGACAGTTAATTTTAAAATTTTAAAAATTAGATATAGTAAGATAGACAGGTCTGAGGTAAATTCACAGGAAAGAGTTTATTGGCCAGAATTAAAAAGAGAGGAGCACCTGGATCCAGTAGAGTGATCAGTTAGAAGGCAGGCCCCTCAATGAGGCCATCTCCTGTGAATCCCAGTTCAACTTCTTAGCAGCTGTGCAGGTTTGTCATGTACCATTAGTGTCCTCATTCTAAATGAGGACAAGAAGTATTTCATGGACACCAAATGTGTTAAATTGTATTAAGCACTCAGCAAAGTGACTGGGTCATGCAAAGCTCTCAAAAAATATTAGCTGCTATAACTATTATCGTAATTTGTAGTTTATAAAGTACTTCTTTATATATATCTCTGTCAACAATAGGTAGGGCAATAATACATCTCAGTTTTTCCAGGACTGTCCCAGTTTATGCCTAAGAATAGATATTGACAACATTCCTTTCCTTCCCACATTGTCCCAGCTTGGGAAATAAATTATATGGTCACCGTAGTAGTGGGATTCAGAATAAAATGAGAGAACACCATCCTGAAATACATAGGTTGACAGAGCTGAGGAAAAGGTGGGATATAACCAAGGAGTGTCCCGGGAGGTAAGTTACGAGCAATCACAGGTCAGTTCCACAGAGGCAGAGCAGCTTTAATACCATTCCAGACAGATTTTTGACATCAAAGGTAGAGATGAGGCTCTATTCCGAGGAAAGAAGAGGGAAGGGTCTTTCAGCATGTCCATCGGAGGATGCTAGGAGTCTCAAATGCGTCCTGGTGATAGGGAAGGAAAATATGTTGACAAGTCAGCATGACAAATCAGTTGACTTTGTGATTCACTGGTGAGAGAGGGAGGAATCTAATTTTCTGGATTGATTGACCCAAAATACAGCCTCATCGCTGAGAGAAATACAGTAAAAAAAGATAAAGTATGGGGAGATGATTAGGAGCTCAATTTAGACTTGTTGAGTTCAAGATTCCTGTGAAACAGATATCCAAGTGGCAATTTTCAGAAGGCAGTTATATATACCAGTTTGGTACTAGGAGACCTCCAGATTTAAGAGTCAGTTGTCTGGAGGTAGTAGCTTAAGCCTTGTGAATGGCCGAGATCTCTTAATAGGAAGAGGCCTTAGCCAGGGGAAAATAAAGTATACCAGGGATAGACCTCGGAAAACAGTATTTTTATAGGTTGGGCCGAAGACTAAGAGAAAGCAAAGGTGACAGGCAGAGAAGATCTAGAAAGAACAATGTTGTAAGGAGAGAGTTTCAGAAGGGACTTTTGACTCTGCTACACGCCCACCAGTAGGTCAAGATAAAGAGTCTCTTGGCTTTGGCAAGTAGGAACTCTTAAGTAACTCATGCACAGGTCATATAGGGGTGAAGTAAGAAGTGGAAACAGATGCCTTTGATTTAGGGAAGGAAGAGGAAGTGAGGAAGGATGTAGCCGTACATAGCCCTGCACTGTACAATATGGTAGACAGACACTAGCCACATGGGCTATTTAAATTCAAATATACATTGATTAAAAGTAAGTAAAATTAAAAATTAAGTTCCTCACCCACGCCAGCCACATTACAAGTACTCAGTAGCCCCACGAGTCTAGTGACTGCCATGTTAGGCAGCGCAGATATAGAATATTTCCATTATCACAGAAAGTTATTTTAGTCCGTGTTGGAACTTGTTAAAGGAAGAGGGAAGATGGAAAAGCTTGAAAGACATGCTGTGTCTGAGGAGGGTCTCTCCCCACCTCTGCAGCCACTCAAGATAAGCACAAAGTGAATGTGTTTATAGCATATGAGTCAAGTCTTTGGCAAAGAAGTTGTATTAGAAAAGAAACCAGACAGGAAAGGCTCGATGGGGTGCCAGGAGGGCTGGCAACCCAGAAAACTGGAGTAGGATAGTTCTTTCCCCCAAGGTAGACTAAACATAAAAGGAGAAAAAGTGCAGCTACAACCTCTTTTGACAAAGATAAGAAAAAAAATGCTACAGCAGCCATAGTGACTTGTTGAGAACATAGAGGATTGTAAACTTAGCTTTTTTCCATTATGAAAATCCCAATTCTTGAATATGAAATAAGAACTGATTTTTTAAAGTTTAGGTGAACAGTAGATTGAAGCAGATGCCTGTTGCATCCAGAGTTTATGTCTTTCCTTGGTAATTATAATAACTACAATTTAGTAATACCTATTTTATACTATACATCGGGCTGCGCATTTTACATTCAGCGATCCACAAAATAAATTAATTTAAATCCACAAAATAATTCTTGAAGGTAGTTGTCATTATCTTTATAAGGCTAAATAACTTGCCTAAAGATACAAAATAGCCTACTAAGTGTCAGGGTTGGATTCAAACACTGGTGTGAAACACATACTAGACATTGGGCAATAATAACAATATAGGAAAAGACCAGAGCGCTCTCGGGGCACATAGAAGAGAGCCCTAATGTGATTGTCAAGGAAGGCTTCTTGGATATAAGTGACGCTTAAGTAAGCTCTGAAGGTTGAGGAGTTAGTTGATTATTGGGGAGAGAATGTCCCGGGAAGAAGAAACAACATCTCAGAGTTGATATTCAAGGAACCGAAAGTCCAATATGGCTGTAACATAAAGTGAAGAAAAAGAGAGGAATATTGACAGGGAGGTGAGATTGGGGTAGAGACCACATAACTTCCTCTGTTTATATTCTACTCCATCTGTTACACTCAAGGTTAGATATATTTCCTAAATCGGGATCTTAATATGACTAAGAAAAATAGCTAACATTTCAGGATTCTGTATATTTTGTACACCTAAGGAGAAAAAAAAAAAAACCTTTCTGGTTTCTGTGTTTAGGAATGTAGGAGATAGCCATCTAGTGGTCTCAGACACTCCCATGTAATGAGCTATTTCTAGAGATGCATGCAGCTCTGAAGCTATGTTTTTACAAGGCCAATGCAACCTTCCTGCAGCCAAGCCTATTCCATTGCTCAATTTTTGTTTTCCTAACCCAATAATAATTGTAAGTGATAACTTCGAAGAAACCGAGGGCTCTGCGTTTGGTATTCATCACAACTTTCAGATTTTTAGTGACAAACCTGAATGACTATGCAGAGCTGTGAGCTTGTGTTCCTCCATCAATATTAGCCCAATGACATTGATTCAAGTTTTAAAATTAAGTCGTTTCTCTGTCCCTAAAATAATCTTGTATTTTACTTTCTATAGACAATGGTTCATTGTAAAACAGCATGTTAAACTATTTTATTTAGTGTATGGGGCAGGAGAGTTTAGTAGCAGTGGATTAATTTCTCTTCTGTGAGGCAGAATGCCACTATGGCCTTACAGATTTGGTTGAATTGTAATTTGCTTTGTTCATTTTACTGAGATTGGCTCTATTATTTGGTAATTACTTTCTGATTGAAGATTTCACCTGGGATAAGCAGCTTTCATGGGCAAGAACTGAAAACCCATGTTGGAGCATTAAACCAAGGCTATTTGTAAACATGACAGGATCTCTTAGCATCATTATGGAAAGGCTTCCTATTCCCTTGCACCAATTTCTTAATAATATAGTCTTTAGTAGATTGTATCATGGTTAAACCAGTTATTATTTTCATTTCTCGATGATAGTAAGAAAGATTTTATAAATGTTATCTGATGGGGCTGTAAATGTAATTAAAACAAGCAATAGGACTCCGTAGTCATAGTAATTTTATTAGCATCACTTAGCATAGGGTAAGGAAAAGGAAGAGCTGTGGGTTACCTTTGGGTTTGGTTTAGGAAAGCGGATTTGTGTTTTCATCGAGAACATGCATATGTTTCCCACTCACACACACGATATAAATAGTTTTAAAGCCATAGATGTAAATGATGCGGATTAAAATGCTTCATGAACTTTCCATAGTCATATTTTATATCTGTCATAATCTTTTATAATTTATTTTCGTAGAATTAGATTATCATATCCAAGTTTACTCCCTAGTGTAGGAAGACAGGAAATACATTTTAGTGATGAATCATTCCAATTATATCAGTTTGTTAAAATCTTCTCTTTTGTTTTAAACTGCTTTTAAAAGTATTGTCTTCTCACAAGATTATTTTTCTGGAATTTCTTCGTTTTTTGTTTGAAATGAACCACTGGAGCTATTTACAGTAGCACTGCTAACAAAATAACAATAAAACTTTGGTTTTCAAATTGCCAGGTAGATTCATACCTGTTAGATTTCTTGTGTTTTATAGCACCTGCTCAAAAATAAATATTTAATTTCTTCTGGATTACATTTTAATAAGGTTTTAAAGTCATCTTCAAAGGATTTGCCTGTAAAGATAGCTGTTTTCTGATGTCGCTGGTGACAATATTTTATTTTAGAAATCTGATGAACTCTAACTTCCATATCAATCCAACTATACTGGGAAAACTATTTATTGAAACGTGCTATACAATCACATATGCATTACTTTGTTTCTACTAAAATGCTAATAGAGGTTAGCTCCTGTGGTTGGATCCCTAGATAAAAGAAATAAATAAGTGGTATAGCAAATGAAATGTGAAGCATATTATTTTTTCATGTTCTGGAAAATCATCTCTTCTTTTTTTCTTCATGCTTGAAAGTCTGAGAACAACCATCTCTCTCACTTATTTTTATGGCACAAAATTTTGTAAATTTTGTAACCTTATCAAACCCCCCCCACCCCTTATCTCTTCTCTTTTTTTCACAGGTGATTTCTATTCACTGCTTTCCAAGCTGCTAGGAGAAAGGGAAGATGTTGTTCATGTGCACAAATATAATCCTACAGAAAAGGCAGAATCAGAGTCAGACTTGGTAGCTGAGATTGCGAACGTAGTCCAGAAGAAGGATCTTGGTCGATCTGACACGAGAGAGAGTGCAGAACATGAGGAGAGGGACAATGCCATTCTTGTCAGAGACAGAATTCACAAATTTCACAGACTAGAATCTACTTTGAGGCCAGCAGAGAGCAGAGTTTTCTCATTACAGCAGCCCCTACCTGGTGAAGGCACCTGGGAACCAGAACACACAGGAGGTGCGTTTAGGGCTTTTTTTTTTTTTTTTAAAGAATAAACTGTGAAATGCTGCAATCAACAGTAGCAAAATCTGAAGGGAATAAAAACGAATGGGTGAGAAAAACTCATCAATTAAAAGGACTTATCATTAGAAAAAGTATTACTCAGATTTGGGTTAATCAGATGTCACATTTTTTTAAGGAGTCTGTCTTTTTGTTTTGGCCCAATGCTTCATAAATTTAGTTTCTGCTCAATTGGTGAGCCAGAATTACCAGGACCAAAACTATTTGCATCATGTCGGGGACGATGGCATATGAAATTCACGGTAACAAAGTCTTATTATATCAACATTCTCCATTTTGCTCCATGGAAAGAAACTGAAAATTCAAAACATGATATGTAAAGTCCCAGTGGATGAAATGCTGATCCACTACCTTCTTTTAAGGTGTTCAGATTCTTCTCAAAGGAATCTTATACTTCAAACAGTCTCATCCAATTGACTTCTAAAATGTAACCATGTTTGATCTCTTAAGTTCCATTATCAATTACTATCATAATTGGAAAGTTGAGTAGTTATTTCTGAAGGAACCTCCAGCAAGTGAATAACTATCAGATTTATCTTTATTTCTAACCATGATTGGCTTCCATAATTAGAAGACAATACCTTATTCCCTTCAGGTTTCTGTACCAGCAAGCAATGGATGCCTCATCTGTATCTTTAATTGTGTTGTGGCCTCTATGATATTGATTGTGTTTCATGTTACTTGCTAACGTGGAAAGCCAGATAATGCAGCATGCGGTGATAATCTCCAAAAAAGTAACAGATATTCCTGCATGGCAGCTGTCCATGTGTGGGCTGGAATGGCACAGGCTGCCAATTTGATGTTTTCAAATACAGCTTTGCAGGAAGACATAAATTATTCAACACCCAGCTGATTTTTATTTATAATTGAAAAAAGAAATTATCATGCAGTGCCTTTTGCTCACATGGAAGTTTCTAGCATTGTCCATTGGGAATGGCCTAGGGGTCTCTATGAGATGTTAACTAGAACCCAGATTTTTACCTCTTCATATTTAAACAGCATTAGCTCTGCTCTAACTCATTCTAAATTTACCTAATAAAACTGTTTTTCAAGAAGTGGTCCCTAGATCCCCTTGCAGCGGAATCTAAGGTGCTTGTGAAAAGCCTCAACTCCAGAATCCTACCAAAGAATGAATTGCATCTCTTGAGTACGGTGCTTAGAAATTGGCAGTGTATCAAGCCCCTATCCATTTCATAAACATACTGGGCTGTCTGTCTGAACCTCTCTATTAAGGACAGTAAATTGTAACCCAAACAACCTGGAAATATAAAAGGCAAAAAAAAGGTTCTCTTTGGCGAGAATAAAATTCTAGTCAAGTGTGAAATGTTAGAGTTTCAGCATGCTTCATTCCATGACCTGTGCTTGTTTGTTACTCTTGGCTTTGAAATAATATCATGGTCTTTTACAGGCATCATAAGTATGTAAAAATCATAATTTGACTTAAGACATTGTATTGCTGAAAGCTGCTTAGTTTTTCTAAGAAAGAAGTGCTTAAAATACCCGAAATACTTTTACTTGCCAAATCTCTTCCGACCTTCCAGGGTGGTCAAAATGGCAGTGCCCAGGAGAAAAATGTTGCTCCGGGATCTGGTTCAGGAAGTTTCCTTTCATTTTAAATATTGGGGTGAATATCAGTGAAGTCCATAAAACAATGAGTTTTGTAGAATAGTAGCACACAGCACAAATCCTAATTATAAAAAGGAAATGTGTATGTGTTTCCTTTGTGAAATGATTTATTTTAGTGTGAAATGATTTATTTTAGCACTACCCTGACTTAAAAACTTCTTAAAAATTAAATGCAAAATACCAAAAGTTATATTTAGGTAAGCTATTCCTAAAAGTCTTTTTCTTTTCAATTCTCACTGTTTACCATCACACAATATAATATATAACTTTAACTGAAGATAGTTCAGTCCTTTGTATAAGCCAGTAAAAGACCTATCCTCAGGAAGCTTTCAATTGCAAAAAAAAAAAAGTAGGAAGTCATTACCAGGTAATGTCCTAATAAAATATATTAGTAGTCTAATTCATGTATATTCCCCACCGTATGAGGAAGGGAAATAAATTTGATGGATAATCTTCCAGTGTTTCTTTCATACCCTTTCTTTACTCCAGGGAAAGCTGAGAATGGGACCCTAATGGTCCAGAGGAATTAACTGTGTCCCTAAGTGCCTAATTTGCTAAAGAGAATTCTATTAGCTGCAAAGAAGAAAGAAGCTTTTCATATGAGAGTATTACTAAGACAAAACTGTAAGGCTATTGTGTTGCTGAATATTATAGCTCATACTCATTTCATGTGTCTTTGATACCAATTATTAATTTTTAGATGAATACACGGAAGCCTAGGGAAGTTAACCTATTTGAATGAGGTCACAGAGTCGGAATTTAAAACTTGGACATTAGACTTCTAATGTGCGCCTTCTAGTTCTTTACACTGCAGTACAGCTGTGCTCAATCAAAGAGGGGCTAACTTGCTTGCCCAGTTCAGATACACCTCCCTGGGCTCTGAACCCTCACTGCTTAGAAGCTGAGACTTGCACACAAGACCGTTTTCTCATGTCCCCAGGTCATGGCACCAGCACAGCCTAACGCAGTGGCATTTTTAGAAGCAGCACTTTATATTTCATTGACACTCCCCCCCCCACCCCCGATTTTGGAACTGCAGTATGGTGATGGATCCCATCCAGCTGATTGGAGGATTCAAAGGTGAAATTATTGGATCAGCTCAAAAATTGGGTTTGACTATGTATGGAAGGCTCAAGACTTCCTGAATGTTTCAAAATCAATACTACTTTGTGGACCTTCAGATTGGTCTGAATTTCACTGTTTCCACACCCTGGCAACTGCCTTTAAATTTCAGTTTTCCACTTCATTATGAGTTGAGTATGAGTGGGCAAAACAGAATGACACCTTCCAGCTTTGCAGAGCTGAGGACGTCCTTAGCATTGCTAGGAAGAGATGGTGACAGACTGTGTCTTCAGTGTCTCTTAAGAGTGCAACCATCTGCCAACAGCACCATTTTTTAGGTCTTGTCTTTGTGACTTTTGGTGAGGTTCAGGGCCAGTTCTGAACAGTTGTGGTAACAGTTGTGAAAACAGCATTAGAAATAGAGAAAATTCCTGGATAGGCTCGGCTAGAGTAGACTAAAGGTTTTCCAGCTGTTGTTGGATGGGATAAACCTATGGTGGGAAGTAGTTGTGGCAGCCTCCCCGCCATACATGCACGCATGGACACAATACAGGTGGCCCCAGATCAGTTCTTCATTTGTGTAAAATTTGAAAACCACTCCATGGAGGTAGTGGGATACAGAACACTTCAGACTCTGGAGCCTGACTGCCTGGCTTTGAGTCCCAGCTACACCACTTATTATGTGGTCCCTCAGTAACTAATACGTGGAAAGTGCTTTGAACAGTTTCTGGCACATAGAAAACATTTAATAAATGTTATAATACATTAACAATAATTATGACTATTATTGCTACCATTGAGGTCATGTTGGATGAAAATTTCAAAAATTTAAACACGAAAGAAGTAGAACTAAATAGTAATTATTTTAATTTAAGCAGCATCTCTGAGAGAATTGTCTTGCAATATGTAGGAAAACTGCAAAATTTGGCACTCTAATTTGATAAATTATGAAAATGACTTGGCAGTGTTCTATCATAATGGAAGTTTATGCATCTTCAAATCTCTGATCACTTAAATATGGATCTGCCTTGATATTTGCCTGTGATCTGTGATACAGGATGAAAATATTCAACTTCTTAAATAGAGAAATAAATGCACTCCTTTTTATACCTAACATAGTTTGGTTGCCACCATTACTTTAATATTTACATTGAGACAGCATTAAGAGTAGAAAGAAAATGTTAGATGTCTTCATTCTACTTGTCTTCTGGAAACTAGACTCACTGAACAATAAATTTAAAACTACAGCAGTTATTCTCACTGGCAAATTTGATTGGACTACTCTTTGCTAGCATATGCCTGATTCATCATATATTGCATACCACTGGACATCTAAAAATACTTATGTGATGCTTTCCCATCAGATAAGAGAACTCATAGGGTCCTTAAATATTCTATGATACATTTAGATTTTACTTAATTTCTATGGACAACTTTTACTTGAGTCTATCCTTTTAACATTATTTCAGTCATACGTTTACCTCTAGGTTTAAGTCATACAGTATTTCCAGGGTGAAATAAGGCATTCAGTTGGATGAATTTCCATCTATGGAGGGGAAGAGAATAATAAAAACAAACACATACATAGCCCTTACTATGAACCAGGCTAAGTGTTTTCTATGCATTAACTCATTTCATCCTCATAACAAGAACCCTATTTAGAAACCCACCTAGAGAGGAAGTGCCATAGCTCAAGGAACCTTGATTCAAAGTCAGGCAGACTTGCTCCAAGTCTTGGTTTTTAATCACTTTTGTTATTCTGCCTCTCACAATAAAATAAAAATAACAGTAGATACATAGATACATAGATAGATAGATAGATAGATAGATAGATAGATAGATAGATAGATAGATAGATAGATAGACAAACAGGAAGATGACAGCTTTTCCAATCATCCTATTATCTCTTCTATAATCATAATAACTATAGTCGTATATTTCCTTTGGTCATGCTTTCTCAATCACTCTCCAATGAGACGTTCTCATTTGCAAATAAATTTTAAAAAGAAAAGAAATCCTACTAATGTTTTTGAGCCCGTTGTTATGTCTTAATTCTCTTCCTGACTTCACTCTCATTAAATGAAACATCATAATTAATTCTTGTTTTCTTTCTGAAGTGAGTATAACAACCCCTGACCAAAATAAGGCATGTTTTCCTCCCTAGATGAGAATTTGCACGTGTAGAAAAAGCAACCACTAATTTTTGTTCTTATTGTTACAGTCTTCCAGTGATTTCATCTGGGTTTTTTCCTTCGGATTAAATATAAAGAACCTAGTTATGCTGACGTTGTCATAGTTCTGGGCTTGAAATCATATTTTTTCTCAACTTTATCTATTAGTCCTTATGTAACACAGATAAATGAATGCCCTTTTAAATGCTTATTAATAATTTCATATGAAAGCAGGATTGATCACTAGCATTAATCTCTTTCTTGGAAAGGTATAATTCATTAATCCTTTTAGTGATTTATTGATACAATTTTAATGATAACATTTCAGTTTTTTCTGAAAGGAGTAACTTTTTTTCTAAATATATGGTGGAACATGGGGCTGCACATTTACTTTCATTTATAGTGAATGCAGCGTTCTTCTAAAATAATACTATTATTTGAGATTTGAATTTAGAGCAGCTGACACCTGGAGTTGCTAATAGCTTGCCCAAGGTCATGTGTAAAAATATTGTATTTAATTTTCAAATTAAAACTGTAAGTCTACAGAATTAACTAGTCGTGTACTGAATCACTTTTTAAATAAAAGCTAAGAAGAATCTGAACTCAGAATTTTAACTTCTCTATGATTGATAATGTAAAGTTTAAATTAGTCCCAAATTTATTTTATCATACAATTTCTTTAGTAAGGATTTGAGATTTTTCTTTGTTGGACAAATTATTATTATTAATAGATAATTATTAGAAAATAATCGTCCTTGATATTGATGCCTAAAGTCTGGCCCAAGCCAACAGTACGATTCTCAGGTAGAGATGGGCAGGGATTGGAAAAGCATCAGTATTAATTCCATACACATACACCACTAGTCCTAAATGATGACTGCCTTGATTCTTGATCGTTTAATCTTAAAACAAACAGCCTTTAACTACCTAATAATGAAAAAGATGATGACACTGGAAGCAAAAACATCAATTAACTGAACTAATGTTCACAGAAGAGAATGTGAACTCAGTTTTCCTCAGAATTTGTCTTAGAATTTCTGGTTAACACAGAGACCTAGAGCCTAAAGGTTTTGAGGTCTTGGCTAGGTAATCTTAATAAATGTGCAATTATATTTTTAATGAAATTAAAAATAATACGTTCTCTCCAACCATTCTTGCCTGGCACAGAATAGCTCTCATTTACATTTACTCACTATTAAAATCGCCAGTTTGCTCAATGTCACCCCTCTTAGGTATTTCCTTGCATATCACCTTTGCTCTTTTGGAAATTCACGGAAAGTATGTTTTAATAAATGTGTTCTACCTATTTACATTGAGTTTCCTTCTTGAAAATTTCCAACCGAAAAGGATTCTTATATGTGACAAATTGTTGTTAACAACCGAATATTAGTCAGTGCTGTTCGCAGACTTATAAGGGCTTCTTAATCTAAGGTCAATGATCCTTGGGATGATTCATAGCTACTAGGTAAAGTTCTTTAAACAGTACTTCCCATATTTTATGAACATCACATTTGATCCCAGAAAATATTAGTGTTGGACATTGCATATTTAATGTCAGAATTAGTATCTCTGCCCTTTCATGAGCACCTAGCTTCCAGTACCTGTTGGTAGGGCACTGAATAGAAGGCTTCCAGGAGCCATAATATTTGTTTATTGTCTTTAAGAAAAGCGATTAGCCAAGTAGCATTTTTACTGAGTCTCTTCACAATGTCTTCAGTACAGTGCTAGGGGTAAAAAGAGGTAGTACAATGAATTTGAAGGTTATGAGGCTGTTTAAATGCTGGTTGACAACGTAAATAAGACTACTGCGTGGAGTTCAGGTCGGTGCATTTATCAGGCCATTGGAGTGGGCCAGGTCCTGTGCAAGACTTGGTCACGAAACAGTGACTATGGCACGACCTCGGCCTTCAGGAAATTCCAACTAGTTGTAGTGGTTCGGGGCTCTGAGAATCTGATGAAAGCAACTGAATATCTACATTGTCGTGAGGTTCGAGGTTCTCTTGGGGCTCACCCAGAATCTTCGGGAGCTGGTGAATGAGTATAGAATGATGACTACCAAGAGCATAGGCTATAACAGAGATGAGAATGAATGAAGTTCAACATGAGATTCAAACAACTTTAAAGTTTATAAATCATTTTCTTTGGGGTATGATTTATCCATCTGCTGATCCATCTAGACATCTCTATTACCCTTATGCCCTATTTCCAGAGTTTACTTTCATAAACACAGTTTTAATTATGTCACCCCATGCTTAAAAACCTTCAGTGGCTCCCTGTCGCCTGTAGCAGCAATTTGTGTCCTTTTTTCCTTGTGTGACATGCGTGATAGATGACGAATGCTATTCATCTTAGCAGCCCCGTTCACATCCACTGCTGTGCCCAGAACTGTTTGCAAATTTAGAAATGCCCGCTGTAACTCTGCCCCCCTTCTCTCCAACTCAAGAAGGCGTATCAAAGCACACGTGAGTGAGAATGACATTCTCATGTGCTCTAACATATTTCAAAAGTAAATTATTCCTAAACTCTGTGCTTTACTGCTGCTAGTGAAGTACGTGCAACGTGCGTCAAAATTAATCATAATATAGAGCAAGACACCACTGCTCAGAACTACATTCATTCATTTTTAAATCCATACTCCTTCACGTGGTGTACAATACATTTTCCAGTCTAAACCAGATCTTGGGGTCTGGTAGTCCTGCTTCCTGCTCCCCGGCCCCTACCTGACATACACAAGTATCTTTTCCCAATTACTTGATCTTGAAGCACATTTTGCAATTATAAACATCTTCTCTCAGAATCTTTCTGACCTAAATATTATCTGCCCACTTCTGTACTCAGTGAACCTCCCACTTACCTTTATGTGCAAACACACGTTTCTTCCTCTGGGAAACCTCCCCGGTCTGACCTTAACCCTACCCTCTTCTAGCCAAACCTCAGGAAGGATTACGGGCCCTCGCCTATGTTCCCACCCTTCGTTGTGTCATAAGTGTTTGGTTTCTGTTTTTTCTCATTGTATCCTAGGAGTTCCTCAAGGCCAAAAACAATGTTTGCTCTTTGTGTTCCCAGAATCTAGCATAATGCCTCACATAGACAATACACTTAGGGAATATTTGTTAAAGAGCTTCAGCAACATTGTGGGCAGAGCTGCTCTAGCATCCTATTGATTGTGCTGTTTTGTGAATTTTTAGTAAAGAGAATAAACGTGTGAGGGTAAAAGCATTTTCGAGTAAAAAAGGACTATTTCTTTCTGTGTAGCTGAGAGAATTAAAGTGTTTATTCTCACAACGGCATCCTCTCCAGTTTTCAGAAGCTAATGGTACAGCCCTGTGCTTCTCTTTCCTCCTCATCTTTAATGCCTATCTTTGAGATTGTACTGCGTGTTGCCACATCCTCCAGAGCGTGAGGAGGATAAATGAGACTCGAATTGCTTATTTTCTACTTCTTGGCATCTCTATTGAAGCCTTTGAGGGAGAAAGAAATATTGACACTGATAGAACAGATTTCATACTAGTATCTTCATAACTTTATATCCTCAGTTAGTGTAGCTACTCCATACGTCATACCTCTTTATTTGTGAGCATGTTTATAAAAGGAATTAACACAAAAGAACCCAGGTATTCTCTATAATTGCATTCGGATCTGAAATGAGAATGATTTTGGAAGTCATTTAGTCACAGAGTTTCTGTGATTTTTATTTTCTTTTATGTTAGGAAACAGTGAAATATAAGCAGTAAAAGAGAGCGTCTCTCCATTCCCATTCAGTGTTATAAGAACACTGAAATTAGGAAAAGTGAGATCGATATCTTATATAGTCCCTTGTACAAAGGATAATTAATGATGGTTTATTGTAGTGTCTAATGTATATTGAACATCCACAATTTACACAGGAGTTAACTGAGGGAGAGACAGACAGACAGACAGACTTATTGGCTATGCTTGGTATTTATTTACAACATGTAAAATCTTTGTATTAAAACAATGCCATCCATGTTGCCATATTGTCCAAAGACAGTAATTTAAAAAAGCATTTTGTTAAGAAGAAGGTAGTCTCAGATTTGCTCTTTAATCACGTAAGGGTAAGCTGGTTTTACAGGCATCTTGTCAGCAGGAAAAGAAAGCATGTAATTCCCCAAGAAGTTCCCAGTCGCTTACTTTGTCATGGCTCAGGAAGCGACTTGGCATGTGCATGTGGTACATTATATGTAGAGCACGGCTTGATATTTTTTCTTTGCATCTAGTGACATTACTGCATGATTATCTTATAACCAATGTGAATCTTCATGAGGTTATTCTCACTTTCTTGTTTATACTAAATGTATGGATTTATCTTTTAGATTTCCATGTAGAAGAGGCACTGGATTGGCCTGGAGTATACTTGCTACCAGGCCAGGTTTCTGGGGTGGCTCTGGACCCTAAGAATAACCTGGTGATTTTCCACAGAGGTGACCATATCTGGGATGGAAAGTAAGTAATATTTTTCCTTCAAGGAGTAAATAAAAAGAGCATGTATCACTTTTCTTTAAACTAAAAGCAGTAGTGTGAGAACTATCAAGGTGCCTTTTGAACTTGACTTTTATGAGCAAAATATATTTGTTCTTTCAATGTATGACTGTGACAAGTAGCAGAGAGGAAGTCTCGTGAATTTTCAACAAAATAGTTTTACCCACTAGTTTAGGAAAAGAAGGCAATAACAATCTGTGATTCAGCCTGCTTACCATTTTGCTGCCTCCTCCATCAAGTTTCCTTCACATTCATAAGAAGAAGAATATTAAAGGCAGTTAAGGAATTGGCTGAGGAATTTCAAGACTTCAGAGGAAATGCATCATGATAAATGATCAACTAAGAAAGTTATTAGCTGAGTATAATAAAGCACTTTATTTCCATGTGCTGGGTGCCGACTAGTCTAGGCCATTCTTCTCCTTTCCTTCAGACTGCTCCATGGTGGTGATAGCTACTAGCCTTCTGGAGATTTCAGCTGGAGAAGTTGGGCCAGCATACGTGTAGAACTAGTCAGTTACCTTGGCCTTCACATTTTCATATATAGTTTTATTGCTCAAATGTGCTCTTTTCATGAGCACCAAAGACTTCATCACACTAAGACTATGCAATGCTTCTGCTGTTCCCTCTGAATTTCTCTTTCCAATCTTTCATTCTATCTTCCTCTACTTTCTTATAGGGATTTTTGGTAAAAATGTCTAACATTTATTGAGTATTTACTGTGGGCCTGTCACTCTTCTAAATGTTTATGTAAATTATCTCACGACAGTTAGGCACTGTTTATTGAAATTGACTTTCAAATTATTTTCATCATTCACATTTAATTTTTTTTTCTTTTACTTAAGTATAATTGGTAGACACTCTTATATGGGTTATAGTTGTTTGGGTGTACAATATAGTGATTTAACATTTTTATTCCTTACAATGTGATCACCCCACTAATTCTAGTGATCATCAGTCACTGTGTAAACTTATCACAATATGATCGACTCTTTTCCCCTTTTCCTAAAGGCGGGGGGGATCACCACCCCACCCCTTTCTCATAACCATTGTTCACATTTTACAGATGAAGAAACTGAGAGAAGGTAAGTATTTTGCCCCAAGTCTCATTCTCAAGTGGGAAAGGTAGGCTTCTCTTTCTCTCTCCATCTGACTCCAGAGCTGGCCTGCTTACCCACTTTGAGATACTGCCTTTTATAGTGTTGTAAACATATTTGCATAATTTTATTTTTAAAAGCTTGCTCCATCATTTAGCAGTTTATTTTAGTTCTCCAGAATAATGAATATCCATTTATTCATTTTTTTATCACAAATATACATATGAAGTAAATTCTAAAA
The DNA here is from genome assembly GCF_004115265.2 of Rhinolophus ferrumequinum. NCBI lineage: Eukaryota > Metazoa > Chordata > Mammalia > Chiroptera > Rhinolophidae > Rhinolophus > Rhinolophus ferrumequinum. The sequence goes on from NC_046290.1 coordinate 68,706,997, forward strand.
TATGTTATCAATTAAGTATAATCAGTCTTCTCCTTTCAAGTATACAGCTATAAGGTCGGAAAAATTGAAGATACATATAGATGTAAATATAGATATAGACATAGATATATTTTTTTATTGTTCTTTTCCTCTATTTTCAGAGGTGTTCATTAAATTTATGCTAAACTTGCTCTGTACGTGTGTATACGTCACATATACACGTATGTAGTTTTCTTTGTGTAGTTGAAGGTGGAATTCAATCAGCATTTCAAAATAGATTGGTAGCTTTGTTACTGTTCAGTTGTCCTTTCCAGTTGTCACACTTGAAAATGGAATCAGAGAAAGAGATCACGTCAAAGTTCAAAGCAAACAACCGAACTCAGTATTCCAATTCATACTTCTCTGTTACATGGTCTTGGTCATTATTGAACATCTAATGGTTTTTTAACAAGTGCTTTTAAAAGCAAACTATTACTATTCATTGTAGCATATTCTTCATTTTAATGAATATTGCTACGTTTTCTGCATGGATTTCTAGCCACATTTTACCAGACAAGAAAATTGCGGCATCATTTTCTCCTATTGATACTGTTTCAGCTGGCTAAAGCTAAATTGGACAAAGTCCAATTTTCCATTTTAATGTGATATTCATTCCAAGTAAACAGCAGAGGCTGGAATAGTTTAATAGAAAAGGGGATCAGTAAAAGGCAGCTCATGGTATGAGATGACACAAGACTATGAAACAAGAGCCACATAAGAACATTTTCTGTGACTTATATGGCAGGCCTCACTGAAAAACTGCTTTTTCCTGGCATCTAGCTTTCATCTAGATAACCAGTTCATGTCTCAATAGATTCCAGTTTCATTGCCAAGCCCTGGTGAGTTTACCCAGATATATGGCACCAACCAAAGTGGCAGTGTTAAAAATGCAAGACTTCTTCAGAGCAGATGTGCTGATTTAACTCTTTAAATCTGTTTCTTCTTTCTTCGTCACCTTTATCTTGCAGATGTAAAAATATTTGTTATTTATCTTTCCTTCTGCCTCTGCTGTGTTGCCAGTTGGCCCCCAGCACCCTTTTTAATCTGTGGTTATGAGGAAAGTCTCTTCTAGCACTCAGATCTCTGAACTGTCCCCTTTATTATTCTTGAAGAGAATTAGAAGTGGATTGCTCTGTTAGTTATTCTTTAGGAAAATAGATTCGGATTTGTGGGCTCTGCTTTTTGAACAGTCATGCATGACCATCCTATCTACATACATAAATCACATTATATAAAATAAACGGAGTACAGAGTTTTTCTTCTCTCTCATTAAGTATCCAGGGGATTGTACGAAGAAAAAGCACCTTCCTGTAAAATTTATGATGTGTTAGTGAGAGACAATGGAAATTAAAGAGTGTGTGGAAATTGCATGCTTGTTGCTACCACTACTTGGATGGAGTAGTGAGAAATCTGTATTAGTTTTTCTTGGAATCTTTCCCATCCTGATATTTCTCATGTTCATAAAACTATAGGTTCCATAAGGTCAAGCCTTGCTCTAAATCAGAAGCACTCTATATATCCCCAAATTTTTAGGTGATTATTCTTTAAGTATCAGACGGTGCTTGGAGTTATTAATAATCTCTAATTATACTTAGTACCCAAAGCTATGTTGATATCATCACATCAACTCTTGTTATAAGTACTATTACTCTTCATCTCTTCATTCTTACCTGATGGTCCTGATCAGCCCTTACTCTTCTACTTAACCATGCTCAATAAGCATGGCAATAATAATAATAATAATAATAATAATAATAATAATAATAATAAACCACTTAATCCCCTGAAAGATGGTTGTCACACCCTTTCTCAATTTGCTTTCCATTTCCTTTCCTCTCTGTCCCTTACTTCAATTTGGCTACTTTAAGAAGGTTTTAACTGAAATGGGAAATGCCTCTTACCAACAGGATGCAATGAAACTTGAAAGAACCTCTTGTCTGCCCGCGTGTTAGGGCAGCATGGCAGCTAGAGCTCTTTAAACTTTAAATGCCTCCCAGCAGGAGCTGGGTAGCTCCTGGCTCAGTAACAGCTGTTTCTGGGCCACTGTCTGAAAACACCATCACTGTCAAGGCTTGCTTCTTGGCTTTTCTTTTCTTTTCTTTTCTTTTTTTTTTTTTAATATATCTCAGCTATAGTTGAGGTTCTGCTATTCAGGACTCACATCACATACCCACTTTACTAAGCCATGAATTTTACCCCCAATTTTTAGCTGTTAAAAGTTGTTTCCTTTATATCTTTTATCATTTCTTCATATGGAGTGGAAAGGAGTCTTGGAAGTTGTATCACCTGGGATTCTTTCCTTTACCAGTAAGAGAGAAAAAACAACACACTAACTTAGGAAAGGGGGACATTTCTTAGTTTGTATAAATGAAAACTTCAAGGGTGTGGTAGCCCAGAGATCAGTTTTTTTTTTAACCACAGTTTTCTTCCTGGTTGGCACCATTCTCAGGCCCTGATTCATCTCCCTCTCCCCTTGCAGCTTCAGACTCCATTGTCATAATAGTCTCACAGATAAGACAGTCTGTGTCTCAGATAAATCAACAGCAAATTCTGTCTTCCAGCTTTCTTCCATCTGACTGAGGTCATGTCTCCACCATCCCTGAATTCATCATTGTGGGCAGAGGAATGAAATCCACTCTGGCTTAGCCTAAGTTTTTCATTCTATCCCTGGAATGTAGAACTGACATCATCAGAAGCAAATGGGCTGAGAGTGAAGCTCAGAAGTTGGGTCAGTTAAAAACTGAGTATTCATTAGCTCAAAATAGAGCACTACACATTGGATACCCAGAACAGCAAGTGTCCACCAGAGAGTTCATCCCAACTTCCGGCCTGATGCAGAAATTTCTTTACACAATCTTCCACAGTCATCCCGTGCTTGGGTTCTTTCACTGCCACGAAATTCCCTAGATGAGTCATACTTTCCAATTATGAGACTCATATAGATGTTATAACATTCTTCATTATGTTAATCTCAAATCTGAGTCCTGTAATTCCAACTTCATGACAACCTAATGCGGAATGAGTTTATTCCCATTTGTCCATGTCAATTATTTGTTCATTTGAAGAAAATCTTACCTTCTTCAGACTAAATATCCCCCAGACCCTCAACCAATCTTCATGCTGACATGACACTTTCATCTGAAGGTGCTCTGGTTTCTCTGCCCTTTAAAGTATTTAATTGAGAAGTGGCCACAGTACCTCATGTATTGTCTGATCGGCAGGACAGTTAACTTTCCGTGATGTGTAATCTAGAAAGGGTTGTATTCACTTTTCTTCAGTAGTTATATCACCTTGTTGCCTTGTGTTGAATTTGCAATTGGCTACGATCTCCAAATATATTTCATAAAATTGTGCTCAAGTGTTTACCAGTAATTTATACTCATGCAGTATGTTTGAAATATTGAATTTGGGACTTTATTCCAATGACATTTCACTTCGTTAGATTTAGCTTTGCTTCAATTTACAGACACAGATACCATTTTATTCTTAATTAACCAGAGAATGAGCTATCCGTCCCAGCCTTCTATTAGGTCTGTTTGAAGAGCATGCTTTTTGTATCTTCATAAATGTTGTTTATAAAATTTGAATTGTCAAATGGTTGTTTAAGCAAGTTTTATTCTTACAGAAATGATCTTCTGGGCATCTTCTCCCACTTGGCCCCCAAATAGCTCACAAACCCTCTCTTCTTCAATGCTTTATGTAATTTTGCCAAGGTCTATTGTTTCAGAAATCTGTTGGCTTCCTAAGTTTCAGAAAAATCAGTTCAAGATTTGCCTCACTCGTTTTCTGGAGTCTCACTTAAGATATCTGCTTGAGGTTCTGCTTCTACATATGCAAATCCTTTTATACCTTAAGAATTGGGCCTAGAAAACAGAATTCATAGTGACTGAGGGGTACCTTAGTACCTTTGTATCTGAGAGAAAATGATAAGGAATTCTATAAAAACAATGTTTTCATTTTCTACCCTTCCCTCTCATGTTGCCATTTCCCATTTTACTGGAGCCACTTTCTTCCAGTGTTATGCCACTTTCTCTAATTCTTCCTGGTTAGGTGAGTATTCTTCCATCCCTTCTACATATGCACATTAAATCTGATAACTGGTGAGGAGATTCTCCAGTCCACTGAGGTCAATCTTAAAAGAGAAAACCACTTTTTTTTTAAAAAAAAAAAAAACAGGAGAGCTGGGTTTGAATCTTGGTTACCATTTCCCAGCTTTGAGACCTGCATCAAGACATTTGAGCTCCCTAACTCTCAGTTCCCCAGTCCAAAAAATGAGGGCTTTGACAAGTGCCTCGTTCTGTTGAGTAACAAAAAGCACTGTGTCAAGTGACTCGTCCCCAAGTGGCCTTGCTGACTAAGCAGCCCACTGCTGTGATACCTAGTTCTTTGTTCTTTTCATCCCTGTTTGTGACGTCTCTAGTGCTAGGTCCATCAGGGCACTAAATTGTCTCACGGGTGTCTTTGTCTGCCCACCTCTTTTCCTCCTTGCAGGGATTTTGTTGCCATGTGCGTATATTCAGCAGAAAGTATTTTTAACATGGCATTAAATTATTTTTCATTTAAAGTCTCTGGGTTTTGAATGGTACGCCTTTGCTTTCCTAACATTGAGGGCACATTTCCACTTATTTTCTCACTTGAAAATCTATGGTTATTTTTTCAGCTTCTTAATTTGTATAATTACAACATTATATTTTATTTCTCTCTTTAGTCACTATTATGTCTTTTGCATTCCCTTAATTTTGATTGATCCCAAAGAACTTTATTTTCTCCTTATTCTCGTTTTTTCTTTGTGTGACTATGGCAAAGCATTTTTTCTTGGCCTTATCTAAACTGTTTGATTAGCTGCTAATGTGCAAAATCATTAATGGGGGATTCAAACTGCTGAAATAAAGAACTGATGAATTCCGGCCCATAGGCCACAGTGCAGGCTTTTCAGCTGAGTGCTTTTTCAAAGAAGCAAACAAAAATCAGCAGTGCTCCAGGCACTGTGTGAAATGTGCAGGGTATTATTATAGCCTGTAAAAAGTTAAATGTGGTTGAAATAAAGACCTCTCTGCAGCATATAATGTGAAGTAGCTGCTTTAGAACATTAAATAAGCAGTTTGCTATGGCAACAGTGTATCCAGCTCCATAATCTGACATCCATTTGTGAACTATTCAAGGGTTACCTTTCTTTGAATTACAAGATAGTTTATAAACTACTTTATTTGGTAGATTTTTGTTTGTATGTGTGTGTGCGTGCGTGTGTGTCTGAGAGAGAGAGAGAGAGAGAGATTTTGACTTTTCCATTTAAGAAGAAGCATCAATTTTTTTTTTTACTACTTGCCCTGCATAATTACCAAGGGCCAACTGTTAGTTGCATGAAGCGCCAGCCATCCAAAGTGAAACATTAGGACTGGCCAACCAATCAATTCAGCGATTGAATGTCCCTTGATGCTGCCTGTTTAACAGCTGCCTTTTAAAGGGTATCTACCACAAAAGATTTTCAGTGTAACGATCAGGCCTCTTATGTTGTTGTTAATTCCTTTAAAGCTATAATTTTCCCAAGAATTCTAGAATTTTATTTTTTGTTATTTATGTTACTAAAGTAAATTGATTTATTTAAATGATGCTAAGATAAGTAGCATGTCATTTTTGATGTTTGTTATGTTTACTTTGTGGTTTGTTTTCTTTTTCCTCTGTTTTGAGAGGTGGTTAAATTAACAGATTCTCAGGTCAGAAGATTCAAGAACTTGCCTGATCAGTGAGATCCCTAATGGATACAGGGGAATTGTAGTAATACTATGAATAATAATCATAAAGCTGTATGCCATAGGAAAAGTGGCTAGTTTTAAGCATCATATAAAATGCCCTCTGTAAACATTAATGACATAGGGTCATTTGTGGTAGCAAAAAAAACAACTGAAAAACAAACCAAATTATTTGTTGTTACATTGTAATAAGATACTGAGAAAGACTGAAAGACATCTTGATAAGTTAAGAGATCTCATATTTTCTGTGTATTTAATTTTTTACTATAAAAATCTGATTTATTTACTCTGTAGATTGTTTAGTTTTGGTACTTATTTTTCTGTTGGTTCCTTCATTTGTTATTTCACAGTTTACTATAACAATAACAAAAAGTAGATAATAAAATATAAAGTCGTTAACTAATATGATCCTCATATTACTTATTTTTACTATTTATTACCACCACTAGAAACTTGACATTTGTATATTATAAGTATAATTGTGTTTGTGACAGCAAAGCATCAACTACTTTATACATTTTTCCCTATATTTGTGGGCAATATAGAACAGTACCATTGATAAAGGATGTTTTTCACTTACCAACTTATCAGCTACAACATTTTCATTCAATCTGACGGGAATAAGGACTGTGGGTCTGGATTATTTATATTTCTTCCTTAACATCACTTGTTTTCTTTGAAGTCAAGTATAACATTTCAGGTCCTCGACTCTGAGGTTATGTGGCTGCCAATGAGTAATTTAAGTAAGAGTTTATATTTTGAAATATTTGAGAGCCTGGAGAAATAAGCTGGAACTATAACAAACAGGCTTTAAGTTATAGAAGTTCCGTGTGTGTTCCTGACAGTGGGTGGGAGGGTTTCCTTTATGCTTTCTCCCCATCTATAAGTTGTAGGAATGTAATTTCCTATAAGTGTAGGACCAGAGATTTAGGACTGATGGTGAATATTTAAGTGAATGACAAGACAGACCAAAGGGGCAAGTATCTTCTAGAATTACTGCAACCGATTTCTTGGGGAAATCATGAACAAGTAAATATGTCAGGCTTCCTGTATGGTTTGTCATTTTACAAATAAGAGGCAATGTGAAATTAGGTATTCTGAAGTCTAATATGCCTCTGTTTTATCAGGATATACAGTTGGACTACCACTATTATTAGATGTGAATGAATGGTGGGTCAGAACACTATCTGCATATGAAATGGGTAGCACTTGGTAAGAATTATGAGGATATGATAACTTTCCATATTACTAACTCCTAGGTGGGAGCAGAGTAGAGAAGTAACATACTAGTATATTCCATGCCCAAGCAAATAAAGTGCAATAAATAAAAAAAAACTCAGGAAATACAAAAGGGAAAGGGAAACCTAAATATGATCAGTGGATTTTCTCAATATCAGTCTCCTGGTTATGATATGTACTATAGTTGTGCAAATGCTACCATTAGGAAAACTGGGTGACATGCATAAGGAATCTCTATTATTTCTTACAACTGCATGTGACTCTACAATGGTCATAACATTTCAATTTAAGAAAAAGGGAAAACAGCTTTTAACTCTTTACAGCCAGGGACAGCATAATTCTCACATAATTTAGATTGCTGTTGTACCATTATAGAGCATGGACGTGTTTGTAAATAATGAAGAACATAAGACTTAAACCATGAAAGAGATAATAAATGAAGAGACTTCATCCTATTACACATGAATGTGAAGCTTACAGCATACTATGAGTTTTGTATGTGCTGAACTTAGGTTATCCAATATCATAGTCATGTTGGGAAAAAAAGATCATTGGTGGTTGAATGACACCTTTGTTGCCTAGATTAGTTATGGTGTTTTCAGTACAGAAATTCGTATTGAAAATAGTTTGAGATATAGCACAAACTCTTTGGTGTTTCACAGTAGTAAGAAAGAGTGACTTCATGTTTGCCCTTTCTCAGTCTCCCCTGACTTAATAACACCTTGCATACTCTTACATTGCTTCTGTCTACAAAAATTTCTCATTTCAATTTAACAATAATCCCATGAATATCTTAGAAAATTTGCTTTGTGATGTGATTTCCATTTCATAAACTTACGTATATTTTTCTAGATACTGCTGTGTGGGTTTCACTATACATAATAGCATATGTAAACAGTATGACTCAGTTTTAGGTTGACAAAGCTGAATCAATATTTAGTGCACAATTGAATGCATCATTAATAAGAACTACCTCAGGAACTTAGGAAAAATATAACCAAAGGCTATAACAGTCAAGGAGCTCAAATAATTGTGTGATGTATATTTTTAATGGCAAGAGAATATATTTTGAAATTTTTGTTCTCCTACTGGGACTCTACATAAGTTCCATAAAAATATCAACCAACTGATCAATAGGTATATGACAGATTTGAGCAGTCTGTTGCCTTTCCAAATTGCAAATGTATCTCCATAAATGTTTAATGTTATTCAGATACTTTTGCTGATGAAGTTGAACTACAAAATATTAATTTTTTTACAGCCTTAGCCTTGTCTGATTCTATAAAGGAAATTTTATTTTACAGAAATATTCATTGATTATCTATTAACTTTCATCTGGCAAAATATACATATTTTATACACACACACACACACACGCACACACACGCACACTCACTCTCAACTATGTACTGATCCAGTTCTTCGGTTTTGAAAATATAAGTTGGTCTGTCAATGATTTATATATTTACCTTCCTGTTACATAAGCTTATATGAAAAGAGTTTATCTTTGTCATTTGTCCCAAATAATTTCCCAAACAGGAGTTGAAATAAAGTACAATGTCTGTGATAACTGTCAACTTAAGGAAAGATACTACTAAACATTCAGATAAAAATATAAATGGAAAAAAATAGATATATAAACATATGTTCATAATATTTTATAATAACTTGGATGGTACAATTAAAAAGCAGACATTGTGACATTTGTTTTAGTTTTTATATTAATTACTACATAGTTTGGGGGTTTTTTTGTACTTATAGAAAAGCTGTTGTATGCAAAAAGTTTTATGTCTCTAAGTATACTTTTGTTTCAAGGATCAATTATATTTTATAGTTTCGAAAAATTTTTGACATTCTGTTCTATAGCCTTGTAATATGATTTGTGTGTTGTACCTATGGCAAGTACAAGAGCAAACAGGTTTTTTTGATTTTCCTGCTATCATTTGCATTTTCCTTCTCATCACAGAGAAAGTTAAAATGAGTTATGCTTTTTTTTTGGTAGTTTGAAAAAAAATAACCACTAAATTAAAATATTTTGGGGACCTTTTAAAAAATTAATTACCTAAGAGTCCTAGGTAGCGTTTCTCAAACTCTCATGTGAGTGTGAATGACCTGGGGGTCTTGTGAGACCACAGATGAGATTCAGACGAGGCTGCATCTGAGACCTTACATCTCCCAGGCTGCTGCTCCACGAGCACTCTGAGCAGCAGTTCTGCAGGCTAATAGTGTTATGGAATCCAAGGTACTGGAGCGTCAGGCACAAAGACTGAAGTCAACTACATCTGAGCTCTTCTCCTGGTTCTGTATTTAGAATCTTAAGTAAATGGTTGGCATTTCTCAAGTTCGTTGACTTGCTTTATTTTTCATTCTAATGCATTTTTTTTTTCTTTTAGCTCTTTTGACAGCAAGTTTGTTTACCAGCAAAGAGGACTTGGGCCAATTGAAGAAGACACTATTCTTGTCATAGATCCAAATAATGCTACAGTACTCCAGTCCAGTGGGAAAAACCTGTGAGTTAAATTACATACGTTGTCATTAAGGCTCGTACCACACTGAGTATTGAGTATAAAATGTATTATTGGGTCTGCTCTTGGAAAGAGTGTGTTTGTTGTGCAGCAGTGGTGAGAAAGCATAGCTTAAGAAAGCAGGAGACTAATTGGGCCATCCCTTCTTCCATTTTCTAAGTAGATGTTTCTAAACTGTGACTGAATATTAGAATCACCTGGAAGCTTCAAAAAAATTAGATTCAGATTTAGTCTCTGATGAGGCCCAGGCATCAAAATAGTACTTTTTAAAGCTCTCTACCTCTGAGAATAAGTAGTCAAGCTTGAGAGAGCCATTGATACACATAGCTAATAAAGTGAGTAGTGGTCAGCTAGATCTGAAGATTTAAAAAAAATTCTTCAGCAGAAAAGTTATAGAACCAAACTCATCAAGTAATCACCGCTAAGAAAAAACCCTTCTCTCTTCCCATCTCAAAACGAAGACTGAACAAATGTCATTTTTAGCTTTCTTTAGCATGCGTAGGCAATTTGGCTTCGAAAGCCACTGATTATTTGATCTTATTCCTAGATGGCATTTGGCAGCCAAAAAGAAAGTTGGCTGACATTCATGGTCCTTGAAAAGAAAGGGGCACCTACTTACAGAGTGTCCTCAACCGTTTTAACCTGGCAGCTTCAGGAAGTATACTCCATCTGCTTAGCACAGGGAAAGCCAGCTTCTTAGAAAGGCAGCGAGCCATCTACTTTGAATACAGCTGCTTATGGAGATGGCAATAATTAGATTTTTTATAGGATTCTAAGATGGTGAGTCAGGGGCAAAATTCTAATACCAGGTCTACCACTCAGTGTGTTTGAACCTGTCTCTTTTGTGCTCTACCTATTAATCAGAAGCATTATCATTCCAGAAAGGAATTAAAGAGGAAGGCAGAGCAAGTGCTGTTAAATCAAGTTGGCCAGCAGTGGGGTGTCTGTGTCAAAAGCAAATCATAGCCCTCGCATTCAATCACCAAAACAGAGATCTAGTTCAGTTAATTAGTCAAGATCAGGGTGTCACAGTATTGGCTCATAAAAAAAAAAAAAGAAAGAAAAGAAAGAAAGAAAGAAAGGAATCTGTTGTGCCAGCATCATGCTAAGGCTAGAAGCTGACAAATGTAGCTTGCAGATTGTCAAATGTTCTTTGACCATCACCACATTAAGATATTGTCCATGTGTTTCTTAATTCTGTCCAGGTTCCTTAAGCCTGTGAGTTTCTGTCTGCAGTAGTTCACAATTCTCTTACCCAGATCACCCCAATTGATTTGTTAAATAGATTAACCTTCCCTAATGATTATCCAGCATACCACTTCACTGCGCTTAGATAAGCACAGCCCGTGTCTGCTGAAAGTTCTTTGCTTTGGGTATTACTGTCTATAGAAGGCTTTCTTAAAGCTTTTGAGTCATGTAATTGATATTTTATATTAATACAGGATTATATTACCTCGCAGTACATGTAAACAATTCAAGCTATAGAAATCCATTTGTATTTCTCTAAGCAAACTTGTTTATACACATTTCTAAGATGTTCATTTTTATGATCTTAGAACTTATTTTTAAATTGATGTTATTTATGTTTAATATACCATAGTTTATAATAAATATTTGTAATTTATATGAAGTCTATATATATAGATTTTTAAATGATTAAATACTGATTAAGATTTGTCTATGTAACTTTACTAACAATTGTCACCCCAATAAACGAATTAAAAAAAAAAGATTTGTCACAAGGAGTTCTCTATTATAACAGGTATTTTCATTTAACAATTCATTTTCATCTTTTCTACAGTAATGCAGGTATACATTTATCAATTTATAAATTTATATTGCCATTACAGGATAATTAGCAAAAAAAATCCTCTCACGTGTGCTTCAGGAATAAATATATTTAAGACAATTATTTTTATTTTGCAGGTTTTACTTGCCACATGGCTTGAGTGTAGATAAAGATGGGAATTACTGGGTCACAGACGTGGCTCTGCATCAGGTAATCTTCCATTTGGCAGTTATTTAAATACAAGTTAATGAAGTTATGCTTTCACAATGCTTGGGCGTTATCTGGGTCTTTTTCTGTGACCAGTAAGTTTATACCAAGAGAAAGGAACAGCCACATCCAACATTTTTATCTTAGAAATCAGCGCTAGGAAAAGCTAATATGTAAATGATCAAGTCACCTTTCTCAGATGAACTGGCAGGAACATGGGGTCAACTTCCTTCTCGGTTTTACACATTTCCTTTTCTTTCCTCTGTCCCCAGGTCTTAGTTCTATTTCATCACTTGTGTTTTATGTTTTCTTTCCTAAGCTACTTTAATCTTTGATAAATTGAGGCAAGCCCTTTGGTACATACATGTTTATGTATAAAACATCAAATTTTTGTCCTTTTTAAAAGAAGTTGTATTTTTCAGTCACAAAAGAGTCACAAGGACTTTCCCTCAAAAGATAAACTTAGGTTTGATACCTGTTTTATGAGTAGATAGCAAAGAACTAGAAACACTAGGGGGAAAAAAAGAAGCTAGAACTCAAGACATATCTACAAGGGTCTTCAAACATAATCTTAGTAAATACTTATTGCTCAGGTATTGTCTGGAGAGCATTGTACTGTTAGCTAAGGAAAGATAAAAAAGAAGTGCAGGTGTGGATGGAACAGGACATCATCATGTGTTAGTCCCCATTCACCACTAATTACCTGGATGACCTTGAGCAGATCACTTAATCTCTATAGTCCTCATTTATCAAATGAAAGAATCAGACCAGATGATTTCTAGAGTCCCATCCAGTTCTAAAATGTATCTTCTTTTAAATAAGTCTCTAGCAGCTTACACTCTAATTTGCTGTGCAGGTGGTCTTAGCCTTATGGGTGTGTATCAATAATAACCATGCAAAGTGGATAAGGCTTTTGTTCTTTTTTAAAAAGGTGTTCAAACTGGATCCAAACAGTAAAGAAGGCCCTCTATTAATCCTGGGAAGGAGCATGCAACCAGGCAGTGACCAGAATCACTTCTGTCAACCCACCGATGTGGCTGTGGATCCGGACACTGGAACCATCTTTGTATCAGATGGCTACTGCAACAGTCGTATTATGCAGTTTTCACCAAGTGGAAATTTCATCACACAGTGGGGAGAAGGTACTTAATTATATGCTTGATGTCTAATTGTAATTTTTAGCCAATATCACTAGGAATAGGAGATTGGCTGCCCTTTACATCCTTTAAGATGTAATTACCATCTGCATTGGGGAAAACAAGGCATCTGTATACGTCCAATTGGCTTGTACACACACACACACACACACACACATCTTATAGAGAAAAAAGAATTTTGTCCAAATGGGCAGAAAATCTGCAATGGGTTTTTGTGGGTAAGAGGTATTAATGGAATAAACTGATAAAATGCTTTACTTCTCCCCCCCCCCCGCCCCGTTTCTAGATATTTAATAGTTTACTATCATGAATTTGGAAAATTCGAAAACTTTAGAGTCAGACTTTTGGATGTTACAAATTATGTATCTGAGCTTTCTCCTTGTTTTCAGAGTCTTCAGGGAGGAATCCTAAACCAGGCCAGTTCAGTATTCCTCACAGTTTGGCCCTTGTGCCTCATTTGGATCAATTATGTGTGGCAGATAGGGAAAATGGTCGGATCCAGTGTTTTAAAACTGACACCAAAGAATTTGTGCAAGAGATTAAGCATGCATCATTTGGAAGAAATGTGTTTGCAATTTCCTATGTATCAGGTACTTTCATCTTAATTTACTTTTGTGTGTTTTGTCATACTGTATCCTTAAAAATTATTTGTCTTAACATGCTCTTTTTATATATTTTTTTTCCTGTTAAGGGATTAAAGATGTCTTATATATCAGATCTTAAAATAATTTTACAACTGTTGGCTCATTGTAAATCAGTTTCAACTCAAAGGTTACTATTCCTTGTATGGAAATAATGAAGAACTCAAAGATTTAACAACTGTTGTAATCGGTTAAAAAATTGTTCCCAAAGATGGCAGAATAGGTAAACGCTATGCCTGATGCCTCCCAGGATCACGTTAAAATTACAACTAGACCCATACACATGCTGTCTACAAGAGACCCACCTCAGATCACAAGACACACACAGATTGTAAGGAAATGGATGAAAAAAGATCTTTTACACAAATGGAAACCAAAAAAAAAAAAAAACTGGGGTAGCAATACTTGAGGATATAACCCAAAACAAGAGGCTATAACCCTAATAGACATCTATGCACCCAACATAGGAGCATCTAACTATATAAAACTAGTATTGAGTGACATTAAGAGAGAGATCGCCAGTAACACAATTATAGTAGTGGACTTTAGCACCCCATTGACTCCAATGGACAGATCTTCCAGACAGAAAATCAACAATGAAACAGTGACCTTAAATGACACACTAGACCACGTGTATTTAATTGATATTTTTAGGGTATTTCACCCAAAAGCAGCAGAATATGCAATCTTTTCAAGTGTGCATGGAATATTTTGCAAGATAGACTACATGTTAGGCCACAAAACAAGTCTCAATAATTAAGAAGACTGAAATCGTATCAAGTGTTTTCTCTGACCACAACGGTATGAAACTAGAAATCAATTATAAAAAAAAAAAACACAGCAAAACACACAAATACATGGAGGCTAAATAACATGCTACTGAACAGTGAAGGGGTTAACAATGAGGTCAAGGAAGAAATCGAAAGATACCATGAAACAAATGAAAATGAAAACAAAATGACCCAAATTCTATGGGTCATTTAGGACATAAAAAAGCAAAAGCAGTCCTAAGAGGGAAACTCACAGCAATGCAGGCCTACCTTGACACACAAGAAAAATCTCAAATAAACAATCTAACTTTGCGCCTAAGGAAAGTGGGAAAAGAACAACAAATAAAGCCCAAAGTGAGTAGAAGGAAGAAAATAATAATCAGAGCAGAAATAAACGAAATAGAGGTGAAAAAAGCAATACCAAAATCAATGAAACCAAGAGCTAGTTCTTTGAAAAGACAAACAAAATTGATAAACCTTAAAATAGATTAATAAAGAAAAAAAGAGAGAGGACCCAAATAAATAAAATCAGAAATGAAAGAGAAGTGACAACAAATACCACAGAAATACAAAAAAATTAAGAAAATACTATGAGCAATTATACTCCAACAAATTGGACAATCTGGAAGAAATGGATAAATCCCTAGAAGCATTGCTAGAAGCACAATCTTCCAAGGTTGTATTAAGAAGAAACAAAAAATCTGAACCGACCTGATTACTACTAATGAAATCAAATCGGTACTCAACAAGCTCCCAACAAACAAAAGTTCTGGACCAGATGGCTTCACAGGTGAATTTTACCAAACATTCAATGAATAACAGAATTAACATCTCTTTCCCTCAGACTATTCCAAAAAATTCAAGAGGAGGTGAGACTCCCGAGCTCATTCTGCAAGTCCACCTTTACCCAGATTCCAAAACCAGAGAAAGACATTTAAGAAAAAGAAAATGATAGGCCGATGTTCCTCATTAACATAGATGAAATAATCCTCCACAAAATTAGCAAAGCAAATTCCGTAAAACATTAAAAAGATCATACACCACGATCAAGTGGGATTCATTCCTGGTATGCAAGGCTGGTTCAGTGTCTGCAAACCAATTAATGTGATACACCACATAAACAAAATGAAAAATAAAAATCACATGATTATATCAACTGATGCAGAAAATGTGTTTGATAAAATCCAGCATCCATTTATGATAAAAACTCTCAGCAAAGTGGGAATTGAGGGAATATATCTCACCATAGTAAAGATCATATATAACAAACCCACAGTTCACATCATACTCAGTGGGGGAAAGCTAAAAGCATTCTCCTTAAGATCAGGAATAGACAAGGTTGTCCACTTTCATCACTTTTATTCAACATAGTACTGGAAGTCCTAGCCACAACAATCAAACAAGAAAGAAAATAAATAAAAGGCATGAAAATTGGACAGGAAGAAGTAAAACTGTCATTATTTCCAGATGGCATGACACTATATAGAAAGAACCCTAAAGATTTCACACAAAAAACTATTAGGACTGATAAATGAATTCAGTAAAAGTAGCAGGATACAAAATTAATATTCAGAAATCAGTTGCATTTTTATACACTAATAATAAACTATCAGAAAGAGAAATTAAGAAAACAATCCATTTACAATTGCATCAAAGACTTAATAAAATACCTAGGAATAAATTTAACCAAGGAAGTAAAAGACCTGTACTTAGAAAATTATAAGACATTGAAGCGAAAAATTAAAGAAGATACAAATAAATGGAAGCATATATCATGCTCATGGATAGGAAGAGTTAATATAGTTAAAATGTCCATACTACCCAAAGCAATCTGTAGATTCAGTGCAATCCCTATCAAAATACCCATGGCATTTTTCACAGAACTAGAAAAAATAATCCTAAAATTTTTATGGAACTGTAAAAAACCCTAAATAACCATGGCAATCTTGAGAAAGAACAGAGCTGGAGGTATCATGCGTCCTGATGTCAAACTATATTACAAGGCCATCGTACTCAAAACAGCATGGTACTGGCATAAAAACAGACACATAGATCAATGGAACAGAATAGAGAGCCCAGAAATAAATCCATGACTATGTATATTGTCATTTAATCTGTGACAAAGGAAGCAAGAATATACATTGGGGTGAAGACAGTCTATTCAATAAATGGTGCTGGGAAAACAACAGACACATGCAAAAAAAAAAAAATGAAACTGGACCACCTTCTTACTCCATATACAAGAATAAACTCAAAATAGATTAAAGACTTAAATATAAGACCTGAAACCACAAAACTCCTAAAAGAAAACATAGACAGTAAACTCTCAGACATTATCCTTAGTAATATTTTTGCTGACATATCTCCTAGCATATTTTTAGCTGAGTCTCCTCTTCATTATAGCAGATATTATATAATTTTTTAAAAGATCTGGCACCCCCAAATGATTTGCTTATATAACCTGGCTCTTCCCAGTACCTATTTAAGATGCCTGGGATATATACTATATATATGTTTGTATTTACATTTTCCTGTTATCTATATATCTATATCTACATATTCCTGATTTCTATTGGCTTCCTACGTGGAACAGGCCTAGCATTTTCTGGTTTTCCTATTACAAAGAGGTTCGTCTCCTAACCTTTTTGCCCCTAATCTTGTTACTCAGAAGGAGATATGTGCTAGGTGTTTTATTTTCTACTTTTGTTACCAATGGTAGGGACCAGATCGACCCTGTATTTGTTGTTTCTGTAAGGTACATGCATGTATTTGAAGGCGTCATATCCATATTTTAAAGAAATGTTAACTGAATATCACGTCATAGGTTTGCTCTTTGCGGTGAATGGGAAGCCTTACTTTGGGGACCAAGAACCTGTACAAGGATTTGTGATGAACTTTTCCAATGGGGAAATTATCGACATCTTCAAGCCAGTGCGCAAGGTATTCACATGCAATGCCTGTTGTCATGAGAGAAAACTAAAATACGAACCGTGGCATTCAGTTTGTACTTAAAGAATCTTGTAAAAATTTTAAGGAGATGTGATAACTTTTTTAGGTTGATGGCAGTATTCTATTACAATGTTTTATTTAGAATAAATGCCCTCTGTTCCTATCAATTTATTCAGATGCAAATGAACACAGAGTGCAGTTCTAAGGGTCTTAGTAGACTTTACATAAATGGCAGGTTTAAATTTATTGTAGTTAGAATAAATAATAATAATAATAATAATAATAATAATAATAATAAATGTCTTTTCTGGTTTCATCCTAGTAGAAAAGATACCACAATATGTTAAACTGGATTTTGTAGTTCTCTTAGATCCAACAGAAATCTTGTTTGCATTTTTGATGCTATGACTACAATGAGTAACCAGACTTGAAAATAGCCCTTCCTGGAACTTATTCAAGTCTTAAAGACTTTATTTAGGTTAAGAAACTAAAGGCTAGTTTAGACTTCACAAATGCTGTACCACTGTTTATTTTAACAGTGCCTTTTACAAATACAGTGATTATGGTCCACTGTGCGTATAGCCCTGTATCTCTTCAATTTACTTTCTTGCAATATGATTACCAAAATAATCAGAGTGTTCACATACACTGACTGAATGTGCTTGTGGTACCTCAATTTTAGAAAATTTAGCTTGCTAAAATGCTGTAAATGAGAGTTATTTTTCAAAATATATAAAGATGTATTGGCTTTACTTGGATCAGAATGCAACTGTCATAAGCTACTGGACAAACTGTATCTCCATACTCATAACTCTTATAGCATTCTGTAAGATACCAAATTTGCTAAATTAAATGAACTTTAAGATGCCTCAATATTTTAGAAATGTGTCTGTTAGAATACTGACAGCTACTCTGGGGTTTATGAGAGTTTATTTTCAAGATATTTTTAAGTACCTGCTCTGTGTCGAGCATTATGCTAGATACTAAGGATTGATGTTGAACAAAACAGGACACAACCTCTCCCTCAAATGGAGTTTTAGCAAAAATTACAAGATCTGAGTTAAAGGAAACTGAATCTGAACTAAAGATTGCAGTATAAGTTCCCTTTTGGGGGTTTTATTCATATATAGGAATAAGACTTTTCACAGAAGTATTTCACCTGAAAAGCAATAAGCAATCAAATATCCAATCATAGTAGCCCTTCAGAAAGGAATTCATTACGTTGATAATGTACATTTTACTTAAGTGGAGTTTCAGATTTGTTATTAATTATCTGACCTTCGTTGTTTTGCCCCTTGGAGCTAACTACCTCACATCTACTGGTAAAGAAAGCAAAATGCTTAACTTTCACATCTTCACTTTATATTAGTGTAGTGTATGCCTTGGTTATTGTTTAATTATAATGTACTTTGTCAACCAGGATATTAACTCTTAAAACTAAGTGCTAAGCAAAAGGCTAGATGCGAAATGAGACTTACTTTCGTAAAAATGTGAAATAAAATTTCAGAAAGCATTGTGCCTGTACATCAGCATTCATCAGACATTTGGTGATGAATGAGTCACAATATACGGGTCAACACAGCCGATTTGAAAAGAGAGTCTAACCCCAAGGTGAAATTTGCTTTTCCCTTCAATAAACAACACTTGATATTACAGCAGAACATTGAAATTTGTTCTCTGTTGACTCAGTAAACTGAAATCAGTTTATGAATCTCTCAGAATTTTCATTTAATTAGATTATCATCACAAAGATTAAGTTTGGGTGAAGGAAATAATATGGTATATCGACTCCTATATAAGAAGAGCTTCTTCTTTCAAGTCAAAAATCAAGTTTTACATAACGTGTCTGCACCTCTGTACCTAGTCACTACATTCTTTACATTCATTACATTCTTTAGAAATGTATTCTTGAATGTATGATATTCATCTTTATGTCTATGCAAGGAAGCTGAGACAGCAGGACAATATTGATAGCTCTATCAAAAGGTGTCTAAAAACTATGAGGTCAAAAGGCACATGGTTGTCCCCCAGGTTCTTCTCCCCCATAATCACATGAAAGGTCTTTATCATCTACTTTCACACACACCCTTCAGGCTGGCATTTTTGGTTTTCTCTCTGCAAGGCAGCTCATGTGGGAAAGGAAGAAAATGATCTCCGCCCCTCTATACCAAAACAAAACAAAATAAAAAAAGTCAAAAAACTAAGTGAGTCCAGATTCATGTTATTTCTCCAAGCCTAATGATAGAGATTAAAATTACAATATTTAACAATATATGAGCAGAAAGGTTCACCTAAGTTAAATTACTTATCCAAAGCTAGTAAATAGCACACCTGGATCTCAAACCCAGGTCTTTGTGACTCTAAAATGTGTTTAACATTTGAATCCCCTGATGTACACATTGATATGCCAAGGGATACTTTAAGTTTTTTAAGCCACAACAGAAACTTGCTGCAACTTCTTAGAGAACTGTTTTACTTAATATTAAGTAAGTTTGAACGTTATTTTGTATTAAAGGAAACAAGTTATGATATGGAGAACATAAATTCCTTATGAATTTTTAAGACAAAATATCAGATTGTGAGGGCAGGTTGCCCCCGGCTATGTTACCAGATGGCTCAGAAGGATGCTGTCATTCTTCTCTCTTGTCTATTTTATTGTACTAGGGGGAGGTACTTCAAAAGAAGAGTTTACAAAGCCTATATTAGAAGATGTTTAAAGTCCATTCAACTCTGAAATCCTAAAGCTTACAACATAATTTTCCCTTTCAAATGACACAGAGCAATAGAATAGTTGATTAAAAAGATTACAGTTGAGTGCCCCATATTTCAGTAAGAATAGAGGTCTCAAAGTCCCATGCACTAAGCCTCCTCTCAATCCCTCTAATGGCCCCAAAGTATTTTCAATAGAATCCTTGGCTCCCTGGATCAGTTTGAGAATCACAGCTAGAGGTTTATTGTTATTGGATCCTTGAACTGATGGCACATTGCAATTTACAGATGAATGGTTCCCACATTCCCCTCCGACCTTTATTCTGCCACCTACTGTAATATTTTTCCTATTGGAAGATATGAAGCACTTTACAACTATGTATTTTGCAAAGCAGTTTTCAAAAACATATTTTGGTATAGAAGAGGAACTGCCTCTAATTGGACAGTGGGTTGCCACCCGTTAGCTGAACCCCAAATAAAGATGAACATTTAATGACAGGCTTGCAAGATTTCAGCAAGGCAACATTTTGATTTCTGGCTCTCTGTCCTTCTCGTGCACATTTGTCACAGCTCACTTGATGGTATGAAGGAACAAGCTTCCCTGTCACTGCTGTCTCATTTTTCTTTTCACGTGACAAATTGTTCCTGATTTTAAAGCACAATAGTATCTCCAAAGCACGTATTGCAGCCCTCCTAAAGTGAGCCAAGCACCTCAGATTGTTTCGTGAGTACCTTTTGTACTCAGCAAACCAGAGTGGACAGATGCTGGCTGATAAGGCCACAGTCAGGATAATACTCCTGTTCATATTCCCTTGGTCATATTTTTGAGAACGGTGTACTCCGGCAGGCCTGCTGGCCTCAGAGGCAAAAGCATCATTCATGTCCTGCCAGCTGGCAGACACGTGGCACCTTTGGAGACTTCAGTAGACAGCTGGGAATGGCAGCAACGCACCATTTTAAGGTTGCTTTTCCAGGAACTAGCTTCATGAGTCACCTGAAGTGCTCCCCTTTCTCTGTGTCCTTGAACTGAGATGACAATGACTTGAAATGGAAATATGTCATGAAGAAAGACACAGTGAGACACCGAGTATTTAAGTATATACAAAAGCTGAGGAAGTACTTGGAGGTAATATTCAGTGAGTTTCCTTTGCAGGTTGATAATATTGAAAACGCTGGGCTTCAGAGTATAACACCTCACGTTGCATATCTCGTAGAGTGTATTTCAGAAATAATCTGAACACTCTGAATCTTTGAAATGACTCCTCTTATCAATAACGTATAAACAGTTTTTAAGGTAGCACATGATAGCTTGATGGGGATAATAACCAAAATTAATACCTGGTCTTTTTGACTTTATATAGATTAAAACAGGCAAATTTGATGGTGATGAAAATGTAGAGGAAACATGAAGGCAAAATAAATAGGTAGATAATACAACACTGAGAGAACACTGTGAAAAGATAATCTACTTGTAAATGTTCACATTGTAAAAGACTTGTAAGTCAGTGGTGAGGGTCCCTTAGCATCTCCCAATGCATAGAATTATGCCTGGCAGAGTCAGTGCCCTGAGAATGAATGAATGAATGAATGAATGAATGAATGAATGAATGAATGACTCTTTTAGCCTAGAGTTGTTTTGATGAGAATTATTGTTTTTTGGTTTTTTTTGGGGGGTTATAGTAATATGCTTTTTGTTTTGTGGTGTGCTTTGCTCTGTTGTTCTGCCCTTTTATGAAAAGTTCAAGTATAGGCTCAGCACTCTAACCTGTGCTTCTTGTCTTGGCAGCACTTTGACATGCCTCATGACATCACTGCCTCTGCAGATGGGACTGTGTACGTCGGAGATGCTCACACCAACACGGTGTGGAAGTTCACCTCAGCTGAAAGTACGGTTTTACAGTCTTGTGGTCCACAGTTTTCCTCAGCCATATTGCTTAAAAGCATGTGAAAAAATTGCATTTCCTTCTCTTTTTTATTGCTAGGAGTGGGAAATCAAGGTATAATTAGTAGTTGTTGAAAGACTGTTTGGTATTTGTTTCAGGCATTAAATTAATTTTTTTTGTTGTTTTTAAAGTGGAGAGAGACTTTTTTTTTTTTTTTTTTTTTTTTTTGTGTGCTGGCAGTCATCCCTTTGTTTCCACAGATATTTCACAAGAAATTATTTATGCCTGAAGTGATGTCTGCTGTATTGGAAGCCAATCTTAATTCCAACTCAGTTCCAGGGGGAGGAGATGGCTTTGGCAAGGCAGAGGGGCTGACTAGTTTCCACACAGACATCCCCTCCCATGTGGCTCTTCAGCTCTCAGTAGCTGCTGAGTATCTGTGAATGCCAGCATCTGTGTCAGACACACATTATCCCAAACAGGAGGTACTCTGCATTTTTCCTTTAGGCTTCAGCTTATGCCAAATACTGAACTACTATATTTTCATATAACTCAAAACTATGTATGGGGACAGAAGAGTTTCTCTATCATGATCAAGCTGGCTAGTTTGGGGCTTCTCTAATTGCATCATTCTAATAATTTCTAATTACATCATTTCTGATTCTTAAAATGTACAATAACCTATCTCTGATGTCAGACTGAAAAACATAAGTTTTCTAAATTAAAGAGCACTTAATGCTTAATAGAACACAAACCTCCATGTCCAGAGCTGCTTTTAAAATATGGCAGGATCCAAATGATAGGAGAAGACGAGGTTAAGGAAAAGAATTGAGAATGATCACGTTGAAGTATCAGGAGCTGCAGCAGGCAGTTTTAGAGAAACACTAAGGACATGTGAGCTTGAAGAAGATAGTAAATACTGTAACAAGGAAAAAATGCAGATCATAACAAGGAAAAAAATACAAATTATAACGAAGAAATCAGATACTGTATAGGTCTTGGAGCACAAGTAAATTTGATAACTGCTGTCTTCAGAATTATCCTTTGAGTAATTTTTGCTGTTTTTGTAATAAGGACCCAGTTAGGGTTGCGTGCACAGAGGTGCCCGTTCCAGTCCAGCAATAGCTTCACATCCCCCTTGCAACTGTGGCTCTCCCACCACCCACCTCCCCAAAGAGGAACCAGAAGGTGTGGGCAGACAGGAAAGCAAAGATAGATGGATGATTCCCAATTGCTTGACTAAACCCAGGCTTCTCAGAATGAAAAAAAGAAATAGCTTTCAAGACTGAAAAGACTTCAGAAATCGAGCCAATATCTTCATTTTTGCAGATAGGAATATGATACTTGAACTCCTTAAGATTTCAGTCTTAGGCTCTTTATACCACCCTAGTGGTTGGTATTCAACAGAGATGTATATCCAAGTCACCTGGGGAGGATTTTCAAAATACACATGGCCAGACCCTACTCAAGATCAATAGAAAGACGAATGATAATATGTGTATTTTGGAAAGGCTTCCAAAGTGGTTTTGATTCATCCCCTGATTGAGAAGCACTGCAGTATAACTTTCAGCTTAGAAATAGAAAAGCCCTCTGCATAGTATGCCAGCTAGAAGACTAGCAATCGCACATGGTAGAACTATTTAGCTCTAAGATGTCCACATGAAAACAGAACAACTTGATATTTCAGAAATAAAACAGTATTATGAACTCTATAAGGTAAATCTCATTTTTAGTATGAAGACCTTAAAAATATTATTTCAGCTTTTCCTGGGAGATTTTAACCAGGATCCATGGACCTGGCACCTAATGAGTGGTTTGTATTAAACTTTTTTCTAATATGATGATGCCTTTGATGAATTAAGGAAATGTTTTCTACTGAGTAAAGTGAATATCAAAATTCAGTTTTCAAATGTTCTTTTTGGAGATTCTGATTCTGTCTGTCTTTACTGTGCTGTGTTACAGAAATGGAACATCGATCAGTTAAAAAGGCTGGCATTGAGGCCCAGGAAATCAAAGGTTGGTCAGGTTCCTCTTAAGACTGTAAAACCTGAGGCTATTTGTGTTGAATTATCTTATAGCTCTTGATTGCACTTAAAAAAATGTCAAGCTGAAAATATAATCTGATAAACTTCTGCTATCTGAGCCTTTAAACCTGCATGTTGCCACTGCTTTTTCGGATAAATGGAGTAGTAATAATGAGCTCAAATTCACTGATTTCAGTGATGGAAAGTGATTGGGGATGTAAAACAATCTATAATGAATGGGCCAGAAACACGCAGAGGAAAAAAAGTAAGTTACTAACTTTCATAAGTACGTTAACCTCGGGCAAGCAGAAAAATACTGTTCAGTGTACTGGAAACGGCCTTTTCTTAAGGGGCTCTAATCTAAAGGAGTGAAAAACATCTTTGGTGAGTTAACATTACAAGGGCCTGAAAAGATTAGCTGCTCCCTTAACTCTTATCTTAGTTTACCATTCAGCCCCTAACATTTACTGAGGTCCATCTATGCATAAGGCACTGTAGCAGGTTTAAGGGAAATGAAACTGCCGGAGTTCAAGAGACTTATAGCTCATAAGAAGTGTGTGTGTGTGTGTGTGTGTGTGTGTGTGTGTGTGTACATACATATACATATATACAAATAAGTATATCATTGGTATATATTATCAGGAATGGGGGAATGGGGTTTAGCCATTGGTAACCAGGGATTTAGCAAGCACTTGGTTCATATGGAATCCCAGTCAAATTATTTTCTCTCTTACCTAGGATCAGTTTATATTTGTACATTTTCTACTATCTGCAGGCTTTTCACATCATTATGTACAGTGAAGAATTCACTAGAGGTGCTCCTAATGTTTAAGTAGCAAAACGATGCCTTTATTAGTTGCTTTACAAACAATACACCCAGGTATTCCGAATAACCCTAGGCTTACTTGTTTTCCTTTCTCATAAAAGCAGGTGGAAAAGAGACGAAAGAAGCAAGAACCAAGAGTGAGTTTAGGGATTTTATGTAGGCAGATAAGAAAATATAGCCGGCTCAAGGTCGAAAAGGGTAAGATGCTATTTTAAAATAAATAAGTAGCAACAGTTTGGCCTTTGTAGAGATTCTACCCAGGTGACACTAGTGAATGACATTCATACCACATTCCTGTAATGAAGAAGTTCCTGGTCCCCGATTTTTTATCGTTATATATAGAATTATTGATAAGTTCTATTTGCCCTAAAATAAAAATCTTGGGAAAGAGTATTACTAATAATAGCTATCACTTACGGAGCACAAACAATGGGCTATACAAAAATTAACAAGTTTAATCCTTACATCAACCACGTGATAATTGTCATTATCCCTGTTTTACAAATAAAGAATGGAGAATGAGAATTCCTACCGTGATAATAAGTGATAAAGCCAGGTCTTAACCAAAGTCTGTTTGATACCAAAGCCTGTGCACTTCGCTACTATTATTATACTACTGAGGACAGATAAAGACCTCCGATTCATTCATCATAAATGCTTCCGAGAACTACAGGTTGAGGAGGGCTGTAGTTTATTCCAAATGTCTGGGATGTCAAAGTGGCTTCAAACCATTTCTGTTTAAATAGATCTCACCAAAAAGCCCTAGTTGTACTGGGTGGCCTGTTGAGAACAATCCCGCCACCCTAACCTCATTTGGCTGGCCAGTGCTGTCTCATAGGTCAATGTCTCTCTCCTCGGTGCATACCCCTGAGTCCATTTGGCTGGAAATCCTCCCAGCCTTGAGGCAGAATGCAGCAATTCAAATAGTAAATTTTAGTGAAATCTCTTGTCATCACAGTCCTGTTTTAATAGTTTGGAATATCCAAACTCAAATAAAGTTGTTCTATTCTTCTTTGAACCCGTACAACTCTCATTCAACCTTTTTTTTTTTTTTTATGTAAAGATTATTGTCTTTTTATGAAAAGAAATATACGTCATGCTGGATCTCCAAGAATTTGTCTCTTATCAAAATCTGGAAGCTTAATTTAAACCACCCCTTGCAAAACAGAGGGAGAAACACCATCCCAGATTTAATAGTCCTGTAGATACATGTTAATTATCAATTTCCAAAATAACCTTTGATGACACTCGTCCCCACTGTAAATGGTCATATAACTGATCAGCAATATCAGAATTTCAGAACCAGTGTTGTACTTTCAGGGAGCTGCAGGGATGAGAGAATCTGTGATGATAAGAAACTTAGGAAGTGCTTTAAATTTTCAAGTTACCAGGGATTAAACAGAATGCCAACATCCCACCAGAAGCATAGCCTTCACCCCTCCCTCACCTGACTATAAAATATGGTGATGGTGAACTGGTCTCAAGAAAATCAAAAGACACCTGAAACGAATAAGAAACAGAAAAAGAAACTTTCTGGTACAGTTAGCATTTTAGGCCTTATGGAGAACACATTGTAGAGGAAGCACAGTGCATTAAAAAAAAAATTATCTCATTGGGGCTGAATGCACTTTTCATGTCTTCTAAAAGGTTGCTTGCTAGTATGCCATCTAAAAACCTTCAGCCTTCAGTTCTGTCTGTGATGAACGAGGTAATCACTATGTTGCTGTATTAAGAACATTTCCTTTCCTGTCTCATTTAATCCATTTCCAAATGGTCTCTGGGCTTCTCCCCTTCTATCCAGGGGAGAGAGGCATGCACATGCTTGTACATGAGTTCACACAGGAACACACCTAGGTTCCCTTTCTACATGATTACTTTAAAGAAGGGGAAAAAAAATTCTTATGCATCAGCTTATCAAAATTATGTTTATTTCCAAGTATCCATAGAGATGCCAGAGGAACTTGTTTGAAGATATTTTTGTTTTAGATGAAATACATCTTGTATCTTTTATGACAGAAGAATGTTATAACTAGATAACCCCTATCTGCCAGAAGCCCCAGGTCCTGGCCAATCTTAGAGCTACTTCAGTCCTCCTTTGCCAGGGATACTCCAAATTTCTGAGGTTTTTAATAGAAGAACTTAGAATAAAGTGTAAAAGTGGTAGAATTTTAATTGTCCTTTATTTTTTGAATGGAATTATTAGAATCCTAAGAGATAACTAATGCTTAAGGCTTATTTCTCCACTTATAAAAAGGCTTCTGAGAACAGCAGCAAAATGCTTTTTTTTTTTCAGACTGGAAATTTTTAAATTTTTATCCTCCTTCTTTAAAATGTAGAGCCTCTTTTAAAATCTAAACATACTTCAGCTGGTTCCAAAAGTTAGAACGTGTAAGTATTTTTAGTAGTTGATAGTCAAAGTACCAGAAGAAGTGTGGAAATCAAGAATTTCTAAAATGCATTGTGTATATCTTACCAAGTTTATTACCTCATCTCAGCACACTTTCTATGAATGCTAAATTGATTCTTTTAGTCTGTCACCTACTTTATCCATAGCTCTTCTGTTTAATGGAGCCCAATGCTAGCTCTGCCTTATAAAAGAAACTAGATATGAACTGGTACAGCCATTGTCTTAGGTATAGGTAAACCTACTAAATAACAGGTAGAAAACACTAGTACCTTCTCTGATTATAGTTGCTTTCAAATAGAAACAAACCCTTCTTCCACGACAGTAAGTTCTTGACTACCAGTCTACATCTTTGGCCTGTTTGTACAATCCTATCATCTATTGTTATTTTCCTGCTTAAATGTAGAATAAGTTTAAATATTAAACAACTTGTATACCTTTTCTACAGTAGTATAGAAAAAGGCAAAACAGTGGTTCAGAAAAGTGAGAATTTACACTGATGTTCTTCTTGGAAACTGAGAATTAGAAAGGTTAAATGTGAATCATCTAGACGTATGAACCAATCCCTTTCCTTCTCTCCTGCTGAAGTTTCAAGAGCCACTCCATTTGAAAAAGGAAGAGAAATAATGGTCTCCTCTTAACCATGGTACAGGGAAGGAAATGAGGACTGTGACAGGCCATCTGTAAGATGGTGACAGTGCTAGTGCTTACTCATAGGCTTCGTGTGATGATTAAATGAGAACAATACCTGATACAGCGTTTAGTGCTCAATAGATATCATTGAGACTGTGAAGGGGTCTGGCTCAGAACACTGAAACAAAAAGCTGAAACCTGCCATTTGTGTATATCATAAATTGTGTTTACAATGTCTTAAGGAATTTGAGAAATGCTTCCTTGGAGAAGTGTCCAGCAAGCTATTAAACTGTGTCTATATATATTAAAGATTGACGAAAGATTTTCCTGATAATGTTAAGTCACCTATCCCTGCCATTTTGTCAAAATTTCCATGAGGCCATATGATTCACTCTGTATCATAGGGCACATGGCACACCAAGAAATTGAAGTTCCAGAAACCTTACGAGCATTTTGGCAAACATAGTTGTAACTTCTGGGCTTTGCACACTAGGGTTTTTATATCAACACATAAGTACTTCTTGGGGGTAAGAATGTCTCAAGGCTCAACCTCATTTTCTGATCAGTAGTTATTGCGATCCTTACAGCAGCTTATATAGTTTTATTGCATCAGTTTCCCAAACAGTACTTCAGGCCTGATATCTACCCCGTACCTGCCCATATCCCCGAATGGTTGTATAAGTTATTTTCATCAACAGCAAAAGGATGTACAGTGCATCCATGTGCACTTACAGATAGCTGGGAACTGTAGAAAAGAACTTGAAAAGGACATAGTCCTCTTCCCAGTTTGTAATCCTAGAGTTAATATGTGCAACTATGCATATGATGTATCAGTAACTCATTGAACATGAAAGAGATTCATAAACTAAAGCTACAAGGAAACAAATACTTATTAAATACCTTCTTGATAACATTCACAATCAGTAGTTTTATGAAGGAGGCATTATCATCACAATGTTACAGATGAAGTTACTATAGCCCAGATCACTTAAGTAACTTGCCCAAAGTTACACAGCTAGATACACAGGGACCTGGGACTGGAGCCCAGATTCATTTGACTCCAGTCTGCAAACCAGTTCTGTCCCCTACACCATGCTGCATGATAATTTTATTTTTGAAAAAACGCAAAAGGAGGATATAATTTTGTGAAATTATAGCTCAAGAGGGAATAAACTATAGAACCAAAGAAAACCAATTTAAAGGTGAAAAGCCATTCAGTGGAAATTACTAATCAAATTACATGCTGCCAGCTTGGTGGATTCAGACATTGAAAGATGAACCCCATGTGGATTGGACTCAACAAGTTCTTTGTAAACAGTTGTTGACTTGACTGGGTAGGGGGCGGGTGGGAGGGTTTTGGAATCTCTGAGTCAGTTGAATGTTGTGAACTCTTCTCTCTCTGAAGAATCCGAGGCAGTTGTTGAAACCAAAATGGAGAACAATCCCGCCTCCTCAGAATTGCAGAAGATACAAGAGAAACAGAAACTGATCAAAGAGCCAGACTCCGGAGTGCCTGTTGTTCTCATTACAACCCTTCTGGTTATTCCGGTGGTTGTCCTGCTGGCCATTGCCATATTTATTCGGTGGAAAAAATCAAGGGCCTTTGGAGGCAAGTAAAATGAGCCCCTTGAACTGGGAACCTACTTTTGAAAGAATGTTTGGCCTTTTTATCCTCAAAGTTCGGTTGTGATTTTTTTTTCAGTGTTTTTTTTTTTTAAGTGCTCATTACCTTTTTTAACAATATTGTCTATGTTCCAAATATGTCTGTAGTTAATGTCACAGTAGAAAATATTTGTGCAGCCTCAGAAATTTAGATAGTTAAAATGTAATCTTTAATATTGCCTTTTAGCAACTGGCTTGAGCCCAATTAATGTCTCCATATGAAACTATATAGATAAGTAGTGTCAGGGTAAATTAGCTGAAGAGTCAGGAAGGAGGGGATCCTTGCTGTTAGAAACAGGTCCAGTCCTCAAAATAGTGCAGTCAGTTATTTGGGAGTTGTATTTCCCCGAGTCCTGGCTCTAGCTCTTAGCTGCATGACCTTGGGCAAGTTACTTAATCTCTCTAAACAATTTCCTCATTTATAAAGTGGGAATAAAAGACAAATTTTGCAAGGATTAAATGAAATAATGTACATAAAGCATTTATCACAGTACCTGTTACCTAGTAAGTAAGTGCTTATTGTTCATCCTACCAATGATTATGAGGAATAACCATTGGTAATAAAGAAATAAAAGTCATAAGAAGTGAAAAAAGATAATTGTCTTAAACCTCAGCATTCTCAGGAAACCAACTATTTCTATAACAAACAATTTGGTAGTTTTTAAACAGTCATAATTTAGGCCATCCGTAAGCAAACAAGGCAGAGTTCAATACCGGAGTCAGTATTTTATCAAATCATTATCATAGTATAATGATTTGAGCTGGGTTCCTTTTAGGACATCCAAAGAAATAAATAATCCGACCTGTGATTCTCACCTCTCACAAGCAGGCCCTTGGCTGGGTCCCCAGGTGCTAAGGCAAGAGTCTATAGCCACGTCTGGGAAGGAATCCATGGACCAGGATGGGAGGCAGCATTTGGTCAAGAAACAGCATCTGATTCATCATATTTCAGGCCAAGGTGGCCACGGCAGGGAGTCAGTGACACAGAAACAAATACCAGAGGATTCAATTTAATAGGCTATGAAAGGGAATTTTTCTAGGACTTTTTTACTTTTCATCTGCAATCAATAAAGCTCTGCACAAATACAGTTAACTCTTTCTAAAAGAGACGTCTGTTGCACCCCTGTTATGGGTAGGGAACTGTGGTATGCGGGGGCAAAGATCAATAAACTTAGTCATTGTCTTCATGGAGTTAGATGGTAGCTTCAAAAAAACAAGAATCTTATATGTTTGCTTGTTTACTGATATATCTCCAGCACAAATAACAGTTCCTGGCACTCAGAGTTCAATAAATAATTGTTGGAAAAAGGACTGGAGAAATAAATGGAGCTCACAGAATAGATAGTACATAAAAGTAATAATTGAGGGTGGAAAGTGCAGTGATAAATACTTACCAGGAATATCAGGAGGGGTAGGTCTCAGGAATGTTAGTCGTCAGCCCACCCTGGACGAAGGAATGGGGGCGGGGGGTGGGAGGACAAGAAGATCTGGTCTCCTGATTGCTGTGAAGCAAGTGTAACATGGCCTTGGTACAGAATGCTGAGTCCACAAGAATATGTTGGGAAGGCAGAGACCCAGTTCGAACAAATGCAAGAACCATTGTCCAATCACGTTTTATTTAGAAAGAAACTTCAGCTTTATAGGGTTCAATTTAACACATTTTTAATTCTAAATAGAGATCAGCCTCTCACATTTTTTCAGCATTTGTTTTTGATAGATCTTATTCAATCCATGAAGTTTTTAGTAACCCTCATAAAGGACCTTCCATTTACTCAGTATGCCGTATTGCATGGTAGCTCCACACGAGACACCTTGCTAGGCTCAGGGGATGCAAAACCAATTAAGGACCGTCCCGCATCCTTGCAGAACTTATAGACTAATTTGTTGACTTTCTAATAGTCTTGTCAGGTTCTTCTGCCCTTCTTGTCTGTTCTCTCTGCACCCACGATTCTGCCCTCCTCTGTCATCTGCCTGCAAGTTTTCTCCATGATGCTGCCTCCACTCCTGGTTAGAGATGTCATAGGAGAACCCCTGAGCCTCACTTCCCTGACCACAGCCCTAACGGAGTGGTGGAAGCCAGGACAGAGGGGGCAGGGAGGTACACAGCAAAGGAAACACTGAAGTCCAGCAGAGTTCTGCCAGCCCATTAGGAAAGAAAGTTGATCCTTTATGGAGATGAGAAGCCCTATGGACAGCCTCTGGCTCACCTTGTATGATTAAAAATAGTCAGGGTTTCAGGTCCTTTGCCTTCACTTAAGTCTTACGGTTATAAAGGGGAAATGATATATACAGATCCAAAGCTTTCCAAAGCAGGACATATACTGTTCTTCATGGAAAGACTGAAGCCTAAGACAATTATTCCTAAATCATAATAACGAAAACTCCCAAATTTTTATAAATTATTGGTAATTTAATTTTGTCCTGAT
Source organism: Rhinolophus ferrumequinum (assembly GCF_004115265.2). Lineage (NCBI taxonomy): Eukaryota > Metazoa > Chordata > Mammalia > Chiroptera > Rhinolophidae > Rhinolophus > Rhinolophus ferrumequinum. Next base: position 68,738,609 of record NC_046290.1, read on the forward strand.
AAAAATGAATATTTTTGAGCGCTTACTGTATATGTACAAGGCACTGTTCTAAGCATGTCACATGCCGTAGCCCATCTAAACCTTACAGATAGGTAGAGATTGTCATTGATCCCTCCTTTCTCAGAGGAGAAAACTGAGGCTCGAAGTGATTTATTGAGATAGCACAGCCAGTAAGAGGCACAGGCAGGAGTCTAACCCAGCTCTGGCCCTTACGTACATTATAATAATATATTATCTTTTTGCCTTGGAATTGCATACGGAGAAGAGCCAGGCCTTGTTAATCATTTATGAATTCCCAATTTTGTATTGAAAGCTGAGTCCATGGATTGAGGAGGGTGATTGGGAATCGTTTTGAAATGTGCCATCTTTTTCTAGCAGATTCTGAACACAAACTCGAGGCAAGTTCAGGAAGAGTGCTGGGAAAACTTAGAGGTATGCCTGTGACTTTGTAGAGTCCTTCATGTTTGGTCCAAAGTCAACCAGCTGATGTCTTTTTAAAAGCAAGGAGATATCTCTTATTTTCTCTCTGAAAATGTCACTCCTGGTGTGCAGCATAGCATCCCCTCAGCGTCAAATGCAGAATGCAGATCAGAAACTAAACCGACGTGTGTGGCTCTGGTGGCAGATTTCCCAGTTTCATTTTGTCCACCTTGCCATTCTGTATTAACTAATCCTCTTCGCCTGCCTTTTATCTGACTTCACTTGTCTCCAGTAAATTTTCTGTCTCTCCTGTCGGCATGTCAGGGCTTGGCACAGTGAAGATGACCTTTTCATAAAGTCATTGAAATGAAGAGCTGCTCGTGGGATGACAATTCCCCAGAGCCCAGAAAAAGCAGGAGGTGAAAACTGAATCTGAAATAATCCTGCAGAAACACATAATCCTGGGGAGTTTCGGTTTTTTCTCTCGTATTTTAATAAACGTGTGAAGTAGTATCTTTCTGACTTTGTAGGGTCAGGATCGCTGTAGGTCAATCTTTTTTTTTCTTTATTTGCTAATACCTACCCTTTCCCACCCCCAGCTTCTTTGGTTAGCATTTAAGAATTTACTAAGAAACCGAGAGTCATTTGTGCAAATTTTACCTCAATTGTATGTTCTTGTTTGCTTTCTTCAGGAAAGGGAAGTGGAGGCTTAAACCTTGGAAATTTCTTTGCGAGTCGTAAAGGCTACAGTCGAAAAGGGTTCGACCGCCTTAGCACCGAGGGAAGTGACCACGAGAAAGATGAAGAAGATGGAAGTGAATCAGAAGAGGAGTATTCAGCTCCTCTGCCGGCACCCACAACTTCCTCCTCCTGAAAACTGGGCTTTGCTTAGGCTGATGAAATTTACCAAGAATGCCCGAGTCCTTTCCCTTTAGCACGTTTAGCGTTTTGTGTATTTAATTGTCAACTGTACTACTCTATGCGGGATTATACACATTTTCTTTTCTTTGTTTGGTTTAGTTGGCTTCTGTTTCTAGCTGAGGCGTTTCCTAAAAGTTCATAGCAGTGCCATTGTCTTTATATGAACATAGAATAGAGAAACAGTCCTCTTCTTCCATCACACTACGAACTTAATGATGGGAGGTCTGCTCATTTACATTTTTGAGACTTTTCTGTAGATGTAAATAACCCCCTTTTCTGCTTGAACACAGTCTTTTCCCAATAGCGCTTCCATTGCCGGTGTCTTTCTTTGGTGCCTTTCCTGTTCAGCATACTCAGCCTGTGGCAGTAAAGAGAAACTCTATGCTACATGATGACAAAGCTGCTAAATCTCCTTCTATTTTTTTAAAATCACTAGCATTATATTGCAAGGAGGGAAAGAAAAAAAAAGTCTCTATTTAAATTCTTTTTTAATTTTCTTCTTCAGTTGGTGTGTTTTGGGGATGTCTTATTTTTAGATGGTTACACTGTTAGAACACTATTTTCAGAATCTGAATGTAATTTGTGTAATAAAGTGTTTTCAGAGCATTAGCTGTCAGAGTGTATTTTGCAGTTTTTGCACATTTACAGGGTTTTATATACAACTTTTGTAATTACACAAACCACAGATATCGTGAAACCTACTCAATGTCTTCAACCAAAGGAAATATGTTGTATTGTATTAAGATTAAAAAGATATTTTGTTATGTAGCCGATATAAATTAAAAAGCAGCCTAAGAGTTTACATCCATGTGTAAAACCAGGCTCTCTTTTAAAATTCAAAGATAGTTTTGCCTGTGTATCAATCATAAGGTCAATACTTCAATAAAAGGTGATCATAGCTAAGAGGAAAACTGTGTCTCAGATTGCATATCAAATGAATCCATTAGTGTAGATTACTAAGTTTTCTTTTTAAAGAATAATTTCACTCAAATTCTCATGTTTTCATAGGAATATTCATCTCTTACAGTGACTACAAAATAATTTTAAGACATCATTTTCATAATCCATCCATGCAATTTAGTAAGAAGCTGATCATTTTTCTTTTTAAAATAATCAGATTCTGGAACCCTTTCTTTAATTCAGTCATCTTAGTAGTTGAGATGTTAGAGATTTGATTAACTAATTGTGAAAATAATGCAGGGTACCTTGCAAAACTAAAGTCTCACGGCTATGTGATTTAGAACATCTAACTTAACATAGATTTTTCTTCTCTCATAATTGATACCAAAGAGTGTCTGAAGGATTGATTTGTCACTTCCCAAAAGTTTACCTCACCTTCTTATTAAAATTTAATTTGGGCACCCTCCTCATGTGGAAACTTCACCTTTTTTCACTTTTATATTCCTGTATTCTTCTTTCTCAAGGGAAGAATACATTTCTCCTCCCTCTGACCACTCTCGTATGCCCCTTTAATCACATCAGTGGCAAATGTGTAAATGATGATGATTTTCTAATTCTATCATTTCGTCTTCATTTATTGGCTGCCATTATTCTGTAAATGACTGAGAGTCTTACTGACTCACCGCAAGACACATTGGCAGCATCTACTTAAGAGCATAAAATAATCCCCTCATTTTATTTGTAACTAGTGTAACATGTTCCCCAAATCCATAGTACAAATGTGATCAAATACCTTTTATTTTCCTAGTTAATTGCTCAAGTCTTTACCTCAGCCTTTTCATGTCTGGCTTTGCCCTCCTTTCCTTCTCTGGAATTGTCAGAAAAATTCCAGATCGCAAAAGGAGAATAGGGGGCATGGAATCAGCAAGTTTGCATACGCCGCAGGGTCATGTTCAGGTCTGATTCGTCCACGCTGCAATTGCTACTTGCTGCCTCGTGATGTCGCTGTTGAAGATTATTCTCTATACCGTGTTTCCCCAAAAATAAGACCCAGTGGGACAATCAGCTGTAATGCATCTTTTGGAGCAAAAATTAATATACGACCTGGTCTCATAGTAAAATAAGACTAGGTCTTGATTTTTGCTCCAAAAGATGCATTAGAGCTGATTGTCTGGCTATGTCTTATTTTCGGGGAAACACAGTGCTCCTAGTCCTTAAGAAAGCTGTTGCTCCCCTGCTGCTCGGAGGTTGCCCGAATTCAGACCAGTCTCCCACGGTGCTGTACTTGGCCTCTGAGAGCCAAAGTTTTTAGGGCTGGGCACTTAGTTTATACTCACAGCCTCCTTCGCGGGTGCTTATAGGCCCAGGAGTCGTGGGTCAGGGCTGATCCTCATATATGTGCGTTCTCTCCCTATAGTTTATCCTCTTAATCCCTCAAAACTCACCTAGTTCCATTAGCCCCCCTTTTTGTATTGTGGTAAGAACTCTCAGCATGAGCTCTACCTTCTTCAAATTTTAAGTATTGTTATCCATGGGCACAATGTTGTGTAGCAGATCTCTAGAAATCAATCTTGCAGAAGAAATTTTACCTGCTGTGGGGACAGAGCCCCAAAAAGCAGTTTCCAGGCTCTCGGCCTCACATAGAAAGGTGCTGGCTCAGGTAGTAAATGGCCATCGACTGTGATCAAATGGCCATCAGCTGTGGCTAGTTGGCCGTCAGCTGTAACCAGTGAGCCATTGGCCACTAATATAACTGCCGTGGCTAGGCTAGCAGAAAAAAATGGGGGCTAGCAAGAAGATTGTGGCTGAGCCTGCAAGTGGCACAGTGAGGGTTGAGAATTGTGTTGCTCCTGTTTCCTGTTTCTCCAACCCAGCTGCCAGTGAGAGTATAGTGGTGTGACTCCCCTACCTATGGCTCCGTGGGTGTTCCTTTTTGGCCTCACCATATCCTGCGTTCTTGTGTGGGGAGCGGGAGCAGAGACCCTGCAGGCCGTCCAGCATGACACTTGACGTAGTCGGCAGGATGCCCCGCATGACAAATGGCGCAGCAAGCAGGGTCCCCCGCAGGACAAATGGCGCAGCGAGCAGGTCTCCTGCATGACACATGGTGCAGCGAGCAGGGTACGGTGCCGGCCAAAGCTCTCCAAAGGATGGTGGAGCAGTTTGTGCATATGAACACTCGGTTGCAGGAAGACCAGTAGGAGCAGCTGCCGGAGAGCTGGACCCCCGTGGGGGGGTGGGAAGACGTCGACGGTCCCCAACCAGCAGAGGCCGGAGAAAGCGAAGGTCCTTGCGGCCCTGTGGGCTGGGAAATGCTTGCTAAGGCAGCCTGGATGCAGGACTTGTAGTCCCAGGAGGAAACACTTGCTGAGTCCTCCATGGGAGCTGAGGGTGAGGTCAAGGTCATCCCTCACCCCCACGACAGCCCTGGCAAATGACTATGGACTATGCGGAATTGCCTTCCATCCCTGATTTAATTGACCACTTGACTGTTTGGGAACATACCACCATGTAGTGGAACTGGCGGATATTTGCTTTTGTGTCTTGACCGGCCGCCATCAAGACTATGTAAGCACCTTGACTGTGAGCTGTTGTTGTTCCAGCACGGTACCCTGAGAGGCTCAGAGAGAGTGGCAGTGCCCTGAGAGCCCTGGCTGAGTCCAGGAAGTCTGGCTGTGTCCAGAGAGAGTGGCAGTGCCCTGAGAGGCCCTCGTGTGCCCGGGGAGACTAGTGGTACCCTAAGAAGTCCAGGAAGTCTGGCTGTGCCCAGAAGTACTGGTGCTGCCCTGAGAAACCCTGGCTGTGACCAGAGAGCTTGGCTGTGTCTAGGAAATAGCATTCACCTCCAGGCTCCTCGCACAGGGCCCCTCGCGGAAGACGCTTGTCGCTTAGATTGCGAGGCAAGACCCTGTAGGGGTGGAGTGTGGGGACAGAGCCCCAAAAAGCAGTTTCCAGGCTCTCGGCCTCACATAGAAAGGTGCTGGCTCAGGTAGTAAATGGCCATCGACTGTGATCAAATGGCCATTAGCTGTGGCTAGTTGGCCGTCAGCTGTAACCAGTGAGCCATTAGCCATGAATATAACTGCCGTGGCTAGGCTAGCAGAAAAAAGGGGGGCTAGCAAGAAGGTGGTGGCTGAGTCTGCAAGCGGCACAGTGAGGGTTGGGAATTGTGTGGCTCCTGTTTCCTGTGTCTCCAACCCAGCCGCCAGCGAGAGTATAGTGGTGTGACTCCCCTACCTATGGCTCCGTGGGTGTTCCTGTTTGGCCTCACCATGTCCTGCGTTCTTGTGTGGGGAGCGGGAGCAGAGACCCTGCAGGCTGTCCAGCATGACACTTGGCGTAGTCGGCAGGATGCCCCGCACGACAAATGGTGCAGCAAGCAGGGTCCCCCGCAGGACAAATGGCGCAGCGAGCAGGTCTCCTGCATGACACATGGTGCAGCGAGGAGGGTACGGTGCCGGCCAAAGCTCCCCGAAGGGTGGTGGAACAGTTTGTGCATATGAACACTCGGTTGTAGGAAGACCAGGAGGAGCAGCTGCCTGAGAGCTGAAACCCCGTGGAGGGGTGGGAAGACGTGGACGGTTCCCCAACCAGCAGAGGCCGGAGAAAGCGAAGGTTGTTGCGGCCCTGTGGGCTGGGAAGTGCTTGCTGAGGCAGCCCGGATGCAGGACTTGTAGTCCCAGGAGGAAACACTTGCTGAGTCCTCTGTGGGAGCTGAGGGTGAGGTCAAGGTCATCCCTCACCCCCAGGACAGCCCTGGCAAATGACTATGGACTATGGGGAATTGCCTTCAATCCCTAATTTAATTGACCACTTGACTGTTTGGGAACATACCACCATGTAATGGAACTGGCAGATGTTTGCTTTTGTGTCTTGACCGGCCGCCATCGAGAATATGTAAGCACCTTGACTGTGAGCCGCTGTTGTTCCAGCACGGTACCCTGAGAGGCCCAGAGACAGTGACAGTGTCCTGAGAGCCCTGGCTGAGTCCAGGAAGTCTGGCTGTGCCCAGAGAGAGTGGCAGTGCCCTGAGAGCCCTGGCTGTGTCCAGGAAGTCTGGCTGTGTCCAGAGAGAGTGGCAGTGCCCTGAGAGGCCCTCGTGTGCTCGTGGAAACTAGTGGTACCTTAAGAAGTCCAGGAAGTCTGGCTGTGCCCAGAAGTACTGGTGGTGCCCTGAGAAATCCTGGCTGTGCCCAGGGAGACTAGTGGTACCCTAAGAAGTCCAGGAAGTCTGGCTGTGCCCAGTAGTACTGGTGGTGCCCTGAGAAACCCTGGCTGTGACCAGAGAGCTTGGCTGTGTCCAGGAAATAGCATTCACCTCCAGGCTCCTCGCACAGGGCCCCTCGCGGAAGACGCTTGTCGCGTGGATTGCGAGGCGAGACCCTGTAGGGGTGGAGTGTGGGGACAGAGCCCCAAAAAGCAGTTTCCAGCCTCTCGGCCTCACATAGAAAGGTGCTGGCTCAGGTAGTAAATGGCCGTCGACTGTGATCAAATGGCCATCAGCTGTGGCTAGTTGGCCGTCAGCTGTAACCAGTGAGCCATTGGGCACTAATATAACTGCCGTGCCTAGGCTAGCAAAGAGTGGGGGCTAGCAAGAAGATGGTGGCTGAGCCTGCAAGTGGAGCAGTGAGGGTTGAGAATTGTGTTGCTCCTGTTTCCTGTTTCTCCAACACAGCCGCCAGCGAGAGTATAGTGGTGTGACTCCCCTACCTATGGCTCCGTGGGTGTTCCTGTTTGGCCTCACCATGTCCTGCGTTCTTGTGTGGGGAGTGGGAGCTGAGACCCTGCAGGCCGTCCTGCATGACACCTGCTGAATAGCAACTCCCCATTTTCCCTCCCCCCACCCCCCAACCACCATTCTATTCTCTGCTTCTGTGAGTCTATTTTAGGAACCTCACATAAGTGAAATCATTCTGATTTCACTTATTTGTCCTGTCACTGGCTTATTTCACTTACCGTAATGTACTCCAGGTTCACTTAGTAGTCATGTATGGCAGGATTTCCCTCTTTTTAAGGCTGAATAGTATTTCATTGAATATTAAGACATTATACATTCTCTTTATCCCTTCCTTAGACCATGGACATTTAGTTTGTTTCCACTTCTTGGATTTTATGAATAATCCATCAGCCTTTCCTTACCAGAGATGGGCTGGCTGTTGGCCCTCTAGCCCTTCAGAAGAGAGACTCCCTGTCATTTAATAAACACTTCTGAGTGTCTAACAAGCAAAAAATTCTAAGTCCTGAGGACGCAGTGAACGGCAATATCTCAGCTTTACTGGGATTTACATTCCAGTGGTGTGTACATTTTTTTCTCTCTTTTTTTTCCTTATTAAGAGAAAGATAGAAATGTAATCCCTGGCTGGGTCCTTCCATAACATACATTAATAGATTTTTAAAAATGAGACCCACAGAAAGGACTTGACTAGTTATACTAATCCCAATGCTTCTTTAGGTTGATTTAGTTTCTGGCACTTAGATTTTTCAGTTTATTTCCTCTTATATTTTCATATTTCCCAGACATCATAGAATTCACAGAAATCTTTAATAAGAGTTTCAAATTTTTGGAGCCTTGTTCTAAGTCTTGCTTGGCCTCCATTAAAAAGAAAGTGCTCCTTTCTTTAAAAAACAACCATAATTCTCACATCTCTAATAAAATATGTCCCCGAGTAATCCAATAAAAATTAAATTGAAAGTCAAAGGATTCATTGAACAGGCATTGATTGAGCTTCATGATGTATAAAATACAAAGATTTAAAAAAGTCACAGTCTTGCCCTTGAGGTTTTTTTTAATCTATCAAGGGAGCTAAAATAAGCTCATAAATGATTGCAGTATAAAGCATAAAAGGAGCACATGCAAAATGCTATCAAACTACTGATTGATTGAAGAACACTGAGTTTTCCTAAAGGTAATATTTGATTGATATATTTGATTTTATCATATGTGTGTGTGTATATTTTTTTTTTACTGAGGTCTTCTAGTAAAAGTAAAAAATATTTATTGAACATGACAAAGAAAATAAATTATACTTGTAATATATGGACTAACTCGAATTAGTCCAAATTCTTAAGAAATGGAGTGTTGTTCTTTATTTATAGGATAAAAGTCGTTTATCAGATATTTGATTTGCAAATATTTTACCCAAGTATGTGAGTTATCTTTTCATTCTCTCAACCTGTTTTTCATAGGAAGTTTTTAATTTGGATGAAGTCAACATTTATTATATTTCCCACAAGTATTATAAGGTTCACAGAAATCTTTTAGAATTTCACTAAGGCTTGAATATTCTGTTTCAGTTCTGAAAAGAGAGGTGACCACTGAGAAGACTTCGTGCCCCAGCAGCCTGTGTAACTCTCTAGCCTCATTTCACCCCCAGCACCCTATCCTCACCCCCAACTCTCCCCACCGTTCTCACGCCAAGAGGCCATATTCAACTTATTTCTGAAATGACCAGGCCCTTACTAGCTTCTAGACATTTTTCCAGCTGCCTAGACTGACTTCCCCAATCAAAGCACTAATCTCCTTGAGCTGTATATTTGTAAATAACAGTGAGAAAGAGAGACACACATTTATTGGCTCATCGACTCATAAAAATTCTAGAGTAAAAGGATCTAGGGACACAAAGGATAATGTCAGCTGTCTCTTCTCTTCTCTTCTCTTCTCTTCTCTTCTCTTCTCTTCTCTTTTCTCTCTCTCTCTCTCTCTCTCTCTCTCTCTCTCTCTCTCTCTCTCTCCTCCTTTCTTCTCCCCCAATGCTGTTTTCCTCCATGTTGGTTTCATTCTCTAGAATGTTCTTTCTATGTGATATGAAAGATGTCTCTGGTAGGTATCTTGAGAGAGATTCCCCATATCTATATCAACCCCCCAAAGAGCTTCAGAAACACAAGAACAGTAGTGTTTTCTTTTTCAGAAATGACAATGGATTTGCAAAGATTTATCCACTAGTCCTCTTGTAGTTCACTCTTTCATAGTAAGGAAAGTTTTCCTTAAACCCTCTAAAAAATTTTTTCCTCACATGAATCACATAGTCATTTCTGAGCTAATCCTTAGCAAAGGGAATGGGATTATTTTAGACCACCCAGGTCAATGCAGGAAGCTCGGGTGGGATCAATTTCCCCTAGGTTCCATGGTTCCACAAGAGAAGTGCTAGACATGTAAACAAAATTCAGATGGCAAGGTAAGAGAAGAAAATGGTTGCTGAGTAGGTAACCAACAATCCACTATAAGCTGGCTGTAGTCCATGTTTAGAAAATAAAATTTATTTCCCAATAAAAATCTGCTAAATTCCCAAACCTCAAGTAGCTCACAATACAGAGGGGAAAGAAAATGTAAATCCATTGTGTGAAGTTCAGTGATGGAAGCAGAGCCAGTCATCTGACAAAGTTTGGAGTGAGGAATCATGGAAGATACATGTTAATGTTCAAAATGGCATAGATAGAAAAAATTAAAATAGAAGTTGTTGGTAGTTGTTGGTAGAGGAAAATTTTCTTTGCATAGTTCTCCAATAGTTAGCTTTTTAATAACCCTAAAGCCTTTCTAAAAACCAAATATTACACAGTTTTTCAATGTTGTTGATATTCTTCTGATAAGACTATCATTATTCCAGAGTAACAACAAGAATATAATCAAAATTCCAAAAAGCAAAGATTCTGGATGACAATTGAAAGTATGCTCTGAAACAAAGTCTAAAAATATTGCATTAATCCCAAAGTTACTGGGCTAAAAGGAACTTGAATTCCAGATGAAAGTTTAGAAAATATTTTAGTGTCATTTTATACTTGTATATGTAAATATTTAAACTCTTTATGTGTTATTTTCTTTAAAATACTTGCTTTCATTATTTAGATATATTAAATAGATAGGTGCTATTCATAAAGAGATGATGGATCAATAAATGATTGCTTGTAGACAGACTGACAGTCATAGCAGGAAGGAGTGAAAGAAGGATGGAGGGAAGGAGAGATGAAAGAGACATCTACAAACAGGTTCCTCCTAAAGTTCTTCAGTTATTACCAGTGCAGTGAATGGCTGACATCTGGTGGTAAAACTTAGTAAAAAATTTGCATGGATTTGTGCTCTTGTAAAAGAGATGCTATTCAGTGAATGATGGCTTTGTCTTCAATGAGAATAATGTAAAATATTGTTCATCATCCAGTTGTTATGTCTACATCATGCCAAGCATCCAGATAGTTGAAAATATCTGGAATGTCAGAGGTCACACACAGATACTGACAGTATCCATGTCCTCTGTGCTAAGAGTCACTATTTTCTAACCAAAGAACAACAACAACAAAAAAATCATGAAATTGTTTAGCTATATTTTATACATAAGCACTTAAAGAAGCAAAAATAACATACATAATGCCATTCAAAATCATCTGCACGTTTTGTTAATCTAGTGACATTTTAAGAAATTAGAGTAAATTAAAATTAGGTTCAACTAAAAAAAAAAAAAAAAGAGTTGGGTGGGTGCTATTGGACTGGGAAGAGGTGAAGCATCTCTTCCATCTGAAGCATCTTCCTTCCATCTGATCACTGGGAAGGAAGATGCAGCCAGGAGTTATACCAGAGGCCATTCCTCCATCAGTGAGGAGATCACTGACCTGGTCCTCAGCTGGTTCCACTCTGTGACGGGCCTTTGGGGGCAGCCATGTCTCTGGGTTTACATCTCTACTCATGGAGCTGCTCTCGGTGGACAATGGCTAGAAGTCCACACTTAACTTTGTCATTTACCCAGCTGCCCAGGTTTCCACAGCCATGGTGGGGCCCTACGACTCCAGCCTGACATGGATCCTGTGGAAAAAGAGGTGGAGGGAGGAAGAGATACTAAACAGGAGGGTGCCTCTCTTCCATTCTCTCCTGCCGTCCCCGTCAGAACTGCTGGTTTCAAGTTGTTTATAATTAAAGTTTCCATATTACATGATTTAAAATTACAACTATGTGCATACTAAAACCCAATGAATTTTCACTTTTTTTAAAATATAGCTGACATACAATATTATATTAGTTTCAAGTGTACATCATAGTTATTCAACAGTATCCAGCTGGTGCTATACATATTTATTGCCACATTATTGATTATATTCCCTATGCTAAAGAAGTGATCACCATGTTAAGTCCAGCAACCATCTGACACCGTGCCACACTAATACAATAGTATTGACTATATTCCCCATGATGTACACTACATCCCCAGGACTTATTTGTTTTATAGGTGGAGATTTGAACCTCTTATTCCCCTTTACCTTTTCCTCCGTTTTAATTTTTCAATTACTATTGACATTCAATATTATTTTATATTAATTTCAGGTGTACAGCATATTGGTTAGATATTTATGTAATTTACAAAGTGACTAGTACCCACCTGGCACTATACAGTTATTACCATATTATTAATTATATTCCCTATGCTTTACTTTGTATCCCCATGACTATTTTAGAACTACCAATTTGTATTTCTTAATCCCTTCACCTTTTTCACCCTGCCCCCCAATGCCCCTCCCATCTATCACCCTGATAGATTTAGTGCCCATCTGACACCATACATAGTTATTACAATATTATTGACTATATTCCTTATGCTACACCCTACATCCCCATGATTACTGTGTAACAACCAATTTGTACTTCTTAATCACTTTTCCTTTTCACCCACCCCCCACCCCCATCTGGCAACCATCAAAATGTTCTCTGTCTGAATGTTTGTTTCTGTTTCATTTGTTTGGTTGGTTCTTTAGATTCCTCTTATAATTGAAATCATATGACAATTGCCTTTCTCTGTCTGACTTAACTACACTCAGCACAATACCCTCTAGGTCCATCCTTGTTGTGTCAGATGACAAGATTTCATTGTTTTTTACAGCTGAGTGATATTCCATTGTATATATGTATCACTTCTTTATCCATTCATCCATTCAGGGCCACCCAGGTTGCCCTCACATCCTGGCTATTGTAAATAATGCTACAATGAACATATGGATAAGTACATCCCCTCGAAGTAGTAGCGTTTTGGGTTTCTTCAGATAAATATCCAGAAGAGGGGTTACTAGGTCCTTGTCTCTTGTTATAGTCTTTATTTTAAAATCTATTTTATCTGGTAGATGTATTGTTACCCCAGCTTTTTCTGTTTGTTTCCATTATCATGAAGTCTTTTCCCATCCTTTTATCTTCAGTCTGTGTGTGTGTCTTTTGATCTGAAGTGACTCTCTTGTAGGCCAAATATGTAAGGGTCTTGTTTTCTCATCCATTCAGCCCCCCTACCTTTTGATTGGAGCATTTAATCCATTTACATTGAAAGTAATTGTTGATAGGTGTGTATTATAATTTGTGCCATTTTATTATTCATGTATTTTATTTATTTAGTCTTAAAGAAATCCCTCTAAGATTCCTTGTAATACTGGTTTGATGCTCATGAAATCTTTTAGCTATTTCTTGTCTATGAAGATCTTTATTTGTCCTTCAAATCTAAATAATAGCATTGCTAGGTAGAGTAATTTTGGTTGTTGGTCCTTGCTTTTCATTACGTTGATATTCCCTGCCAACCCCTTCTGGCGTGCAAAGCTTCTGTTGAGAAATCAGTTGCTAGTCTTATGGGAGCTCCCTTGTAGGGAACTAACTGCTTTGGTTACCTGCTTTTGCTGCTTTTCAGATTCTCTTTGTATTTAAACTTTGGCATTTTAATTATGATGTGCCTTGGTGTGGGCCTCTTTGGGTTCATCTTGTTTGGGACTCTGTGTGCTTCCTGGACTTGAATATCTGTTTCCTTCGCTAGGTTAGGGAAATTTCTGTCATTATTTCTTCAAATGCGTTTTCAATTCCTTGCTCTCTCTCTTCTACTTCTGGTGCCCCTATGATGCAAATGTTGGTGTGCTTGATATTGTCCCAGAGGCCCCTTAAACTACCCTCATTTTTTTGGATTCTTTTTTCTTTTTGCTGTTCTGATTGGGTGTTTTCTTCTACCTTGTCTTCTAAATTGCTGATTCTAGCCTCTGTTTCATCTAATCTACTGTTGATTCCCTGTAATGCATTCTTGACATCTGTTATTATTTCTGACGGGTTCTTTTTTATGTTTTCTATCTCCATTTTTCTGTTTCTTATCTTTGTTGAAGTTCTCCCTGAGATCATTGAGCATTCTTATAACCAGTGTTTTCAACTCTGCGTCTGATGGATTGCTTGTCTCCATTTTGTTTGGTTCTTTTTCCGGAGCTTTGTTCTGTTCTTTTATTTGGGACATGTTTCGTCATCTCCCATTTTGGCTGTCTCCCTGTGTTTGTTTCAAAGAATTAGGTAGGGCTGCTATGTCTCCCAGTCTTAGTAGAGTTGCCTTACGTAGTAGGTGTGCTGTGGGGCTAGTGGCACAGTCTTCCTGGTCACCTGAGCTGCACACTGCAGGTGTGTCCCTTATAGGGTGTGTGTGCCCTCCTGCTGTAGTTAAGCCTTGGCTGTTGTTTGCATGTCAATGGGAGAGATCGACCCTCGGGCTCAACTGTTGTGAGGATTGGCATGACTATACAGCGGAGGGTTTGTTGTGTAGGGACTGAGCGTACAGAGCAGAATCTGCCTCAGCAGGTCTCTGGTGCCTGCCCAATCTGCCCCTTGGGTGTGTCATCCTTGGAGAAAGCTGGGTGATGCTCCAGCTCATTTCAAAGCTGGCTACTCTGCACGTCAGCCCCAGGGACACCCAGGAGGGGATCTGCTGCAGACCAAGTTCAGCTGTAGCCTGTGCCCTGCTTAGGGCCACCCAGCAGGAGCCACAAAGCAATCCAGAGATGGCTGTTGCCTGTGCCATGCTTGGAGGTGCCTTGACAAGCCAAGCTGTGAACCAAGGCCAGCTGCAGCTAGTGCTGGGCTTAGGGTTGCTCAACCAGGTGTACGAACATGCTCATGCCAGGTGCTGCTTGTCTGGGTTCTGTGAACCTTTGAGAGACCCTAGGAAAGTCTGCAGGATGAGCCAAGGTAAGAGGTTTGTAAGAAAACGCCACTGGAAGCAGCTTGGGTGTGCCCGAAAGTTTTGCAGGCTGGCGTCTCGAATCACCAGGGCGTGGCAAACGAACAGCGCTAGCCAGCTGGATGGAGACTCAGATACCGCAGCCGCTTGCATCTGCACACTGGGAAGGGGAAGGGCTCAACAAAGAAATAATGGCCTCCACCACCTCCTCTATCCAGGAAAAAGCTGCTCCTCCAGCCCTCAACCTGAAACCAGACAACTCAGTTCCCCACCATTTGTCACTGTCGCTTCTCCAAGCTGCTGTCCCAATGCTGGAGCTCAGAGCCAGTGATTCTCTTGGTAAGTCCGTGCCTGGTTCCTTAATAGTACCTGGGAGTGAGCTGCCCTCCATCTCACTCAGCCACAATCTCTACTGGTTTTCACAACCAGAAACCATGGAAATTTCTCTCCTTAGCACTGGAACCCTGGGATGGGGAGCGTGGTGTGGCTCTGGGACCCCTTGCTCTTTCGGGGGTGGGGATGGAGTGGGGAGAACCTCCACAGCTGAGATATCTCTCCAGATTTTTAATGGTCACACGCAGGTGTGGGACCAGACCATTTTGCATCTCTGTCCTTCCTACCAGTCTCGAGGGAGCTTTTTCTATGTTTTTAGTTGCAGGGCTTTGGTTCGGCAAGATTTCTGGTGATTCTCAAAGATGGTTGTTTTGTAGTTTACTTGTAATTTTAATGTAGTCATGAGAGGGGGCAAACACAGCATTTACCTACTCTGCTATTTTGACCAGAACTCCCTTGAATTTTCACTTTAAATGAGTGAACTTTGTGGTATGTGAATTATATCTCAATAAAACTCTTTAAGAAAGAAAGTCCTATATAATCATCTTCAAGCCTGGTAGACCATCGTCCATCCCCAAGGCCTCAAAACTCCCAGTCACAGTTGGGCCGTGTAGAAATGCATTCATGGCTTCTAAAACTGAGTCATGGCTCCTTTAAATACTGAATCATTCTACTCCTACTACCAAGGGCCTAAGTAATTACCCAGCTTCACACTGTGAAAACACAGCAGGTGGCCTGCTTAGGCCAAGTCTATGCCCTGCCCCCCTCCCTCCACCCACCCACCAAGGTGTCCTGGAACACTGCCTTCCTTACTTAGGGAGAGACCCACAGATATGGGAAAATTTTTGTTGTGTGTGGAACTCTGTGTCCCACAGCAGAATTTCCCTGCCTGGTGGTGTCCTCTTGCCATAGATAACACTCTCCCCCCACCTCCACCATTAGGTAGATTTACTTCCTACTTTAGCTTCCACAGCTAAGGGAGCCTCAGTCTATGAGATTCAAAATCTTAAGGACAGAAGGCCTCCCAGAGAGAAGAGATGCAAGCTAGCTATGGGAAGAGCTGAATTTGTGTGTGGGGAGAACAGGAAGCATTTAGCTTTCTGCTTCTTTGCTGCCTTCAATGCCCTCTCTGTCTTCCCCAATTACACATGACCTTCCAGTAATTTATCACAGTTGGAATAAAACTCTTTACCACTGGAGCCAAACTCAGCTTCCTCTTCTTAGAGAACTGAAATGTCATATTGCTTCAGCAAAGCCCTGTATCCCAATGACCCAGATAATTTAGGTGTCTTAGTAAAATTATGTACAATGCTAAGACTTTTAGGTTCTACTATTCATTGACAGGAAATCAAAGGAAGATTTAGAATTAAAGGTTAACAACTTCAAGTTTGTGACGTGGAATAGAAGATATTCTGAAGAATTTCTGATTCTTATTCTGGAAAGAAAAATTCTCTCTCCAGTTTTTAAATCACAAATTGATATTAACATAGAAAAGTGATATTAGAACCACCTCAGAAATTCTAATATAAATTACATTGGATTGTAAATTCCTTAGCAAAGCCAAAGTACTATGTGATTTCAAAATAATAAGTTATTAATGTTTTGCCTCATTCTCTTTCCACTGGCAAATGAAAATGAGATTCTTGAGAACTTGCCTGAATCATTTGTAGTCCCTTAAATGTGGTATTAGCATCAGCTATATCCATCAAAAGGGGGAAGGGAGCCGAATGTCTGCTGCCATCATTCATAAAGCTAGGAAACTTGCTTGAGCATCAGTTTGCTCTGCCAGGTAATATAAATACTGCCGTAGGATATGTATAATCAATCAGCAGATGCTCTGGATCGCTGCCTCAGCGATGATTAACAAGAAGTGTGGCAGGTCAATGGCAAGTGCACATCTCTGCAGCAAAGAGAATGTCTTGGTCTCCCCAAAGGGACACATACTAATTAGTTTTATTTTGGAGAGTTCTGAATTGTGCATAAATGAATGCTGAATTCCTATCCCCTGAACGCCACATGCTTGTATCCAAATGTCTATCTCACAGAGCCACTTGAATGTATAATATGCATCTCGAAATCAACATGTTCAAAATTGAACTTCTTTTCCTCCCTAAACCTGCTCTTCCTCGTCTTCCTCATCTTGGTTAGCAGCAATTTCATCTTTCTAGTTATGCAAGCCTAAAAAGTTTAGAATCATCAAAGACTTTTCTCTTCCTCTAAACACCTACATCCAATGTCAGCAAATTCTGTTTAATCTAACTTCAAAATATAACAGATACTAACCATGTCTCACCACTTCCAATGCCATCATCACACCTCTCCTCTGAATTATTGCAACAGACTCCCAACTAGTCCTCCATTGCCCTTTCTCAGTCCGTCATTCCACCTTCCAAAGTGCTTATCAGTTTTGACAATGGTTGTCACAGTTCTGAGTTTTTATGGTTGTGGCATTCCTCCATGGCTACAAATACTGATGGTTAAATCTTATTCTATTATCCATCTCTCCCTGGGCATTTCCTCTCCTTGCCCTCTCAAGCCAAGAGGTTTCTGGCTGTTTCTGGCTATTGCTGGCCACCAAATGTCCCACCATCTCTTGTGTTTCATTAATCCTTCTTTGAATAGTTCCTTGCTGTTAAACCATGTTGTGTGTTTCATCTCTTTCTTGCCAGGTCTCTTAGAAATACTGCCATTAATTGTATAAATTGCTTTAACATTAAACTAACCTTGCATTTTGGGGATCTATTCAATTTGGTCATAATGCATATTGTTATAGGTCACTGGATTCAGTTTGGTAATTTTTTTTAGGTTTAGTTGTAATATCCTCTGTCTTTTAGATATCTGCATCATAATGTGGTTCTGATCCTTTTTACATCACAGAATTGCTTATAAATTCTGTAGGTTTATTCATTAGGCTTGCTAGATTTGTCTCTATTAGTGTTTTCAAAGAAGCAATGTTTGGCTCAGCTTCTCCTTGCATGAGATGTTCATTTCCTTTTCCATTAATTTCTATTCATGATTTCAACCATTCTATTTTCTTTAGGTTTATTCACTTGTGCTTTTTATACCACCTTAAATTCCATGTGTCGCTCATTACTTTTTAACTTTTTGCCAAAATATAAGGCCCGGTGCTTTCAGACCTCTAACAAAACATTGTTACAACTTACTACACTGTCCCAAATAAGTGGAACAGAACACTTAATGCTTTTTAAGGCTTAAGGTAGGGATCCCAACAAGATGTCTGCACAAAAGGTTATCAATAAGGTTTTAAGATTGGCTCTAAGTAAAGAAATATATTAAGAACTGCGGATCACTATTTCACTACCCTACTGGAATGTAAACTCTAGGATGACAGGGACATTTGTTTCTCACTGATATAATCTCACTGCCAGACCAGTACCTGGAACATAGTAGGCATTTAATACATATCTTTTTTGAGTCTTTAATCCCATAGCTAAACATATAGTAAGTTTTGTGTCTCAGTGTTACTTTTTTTAGATGGCAGTGTAAGAAAATTTTACACTTGAAATGTTAATCATATCTAAAAACAACTTTTCAAATCAGGCAATTATTCTCATTCAGAATACATTTTTCTTTATTTTAACTCAGCATCTCCAGTTCCTTCTATATCTTGTTTTTAAGTGTTCATAAAAATACCACAAGGTGGCATACAAAGCCTCATAAAGATATTTCTGGACTTTTTGGTTAAAAAGTTACTATAAACTCATTCTATAGAAAACCTCCCTTAAATCCGGGCGCGAGGGACCCGACGCTGGGCCCTGTGCTTGAAGGCTAGGTTCTGCCCTGCTCAGTTATGTCCCTCCCTGCAGGGTGAGACCACAGGGCTTAGAGATGTGCTCTCCTCTCCTCTTCCAAGGCCTTCCTGGTCTGTTCCAGGAAGGTGGATGCACAGCTGGAGAGCACATTCCAAAGATCTGTCTGGTCAAGGGGCGTGTCTGCTGAAGCCAGGGTGGACTTTCCTTGGGAGATGGTGGGGTTGGGAAAAAGACACTTGGCGACCAGGTTTCTCTACCTTGGCACTCAGTGCAGGGCTCATGGAGGCTAAGACTTCTAGGAACCTTAGGAAGGCGTATTTGACAAGGTACAAACAGTATGTTAGCTGGATGAATAACTTCTAATATTTATGTATATGGCATGTGGACCTCTATTTTCACTCTTGACAGGATCCTACAAACATTAGAGACACGTGTGTGTATCTAATTTCTGGGCATGTTTTGTTTGTATTTGCTTACTGAAAATCTATACTTGGAATCTCTGTATTAGAATCCTGAGACTTTAGTAATACAATTAGCATTTTGTTTGAATAGCCTGTATTGGCTATTTATCAGGAAGTAAAAATAACTTTCATTGTAAATGGCCTACAATAGAATCTGCAAACAAAGATGAGTATGGCAGCTATTATAGCTCTGCACCAATAATCCGGTTTTCCTCCTTCCAGGGATATAGTAGCAGGACTGTACTTACCTATCCTTTGGTATTAGACGTGGTTAAGTTTTTTTTGTGTGTTTTTTTTTAACTTTGGTTTAAACTCTATAACAATTTTATTGAGAGATAATTCTCATACTATAAAATTCACCCTTTTAAAATGTACAATTCAATGAATGTTAGTATTTTCAGAGATATGAAACCATCACCACTAACGTCAGAACACTGTCATCACCACAAAAAGAAAACCATAACCATTGGCAGTGTGTCACCAGGTCTGACCACTGGAATGTGAGGAGGAAGCATTCGCGTAACTTCACAGCCAATTTTTTCAGAGCTAGTGCTTGTGTTGTACGAGGCATATAGGGTCTATATCCCTTACCAGACGGCAAGTCCCTGATGAGGGCCAGGCACATACATACCTGCCAGAATCATCTTTTAATTTTTCCACAGCATTCTTCAAAGTGCTTCATAACAAATATTTGTTGAACAAAGTTATAAATATAGAAATTATATTTAAAATCTGATATTAATTATTTTATCATTAGTATTTACTTCTTTAAGATTGCAGAAAAAAATCTTATTAATGAATGACTTTAGCTTTAATATACGTTATGAAGTGTACAAATGTTTTTCAAACCAATATATCATATAGTTTCAGATCCTAATCCTGAGTCTATCTAACAAGATGAAATTGCCAATATCCTGTAAGAGCCTATTGAATAACTCTAAATATTTTCTTACAATATTGTTTTTAGAAGTTCCAGTGACACAGAAAGAAGTTTCACTTAATTCATTGTTGTGGTTGAATAAATATCTATTAATTCCATTCTACTGTATTTCCCTGCAAATAAGACCTAGCCGGACAATCAGCTCTAATGTGTCTTTTGGAGCAAAAAAAATTAATATAAGACCCAGTCTTATTTTACTATAAGACTGGTCTATAATATAATATAATAATATAATATCGGGTCTTATATTAATTTTTGTTCCAAAAGACGCATTAGAGCTGATTGTTGGGTTAGGTCTTATTTTTGGGAAAATGGTAGGAAATTCAAACTTATTTTTTAAAAGGAGAAATATTCTAAAAACAAATGAAAACTGAAAACATGGTACCGCACGAGATAAAGATTTGAGAGTTCTGAGCTGGAATTTTAGTTTACTTCCTAAGAAACAAGCATTCTTTGCTGTTCTCTTTTTAGAAGAAAAAGTGAATTCTATATATTATATGCTTCCTTTGCATGCATATATATATATATATATATATATATATATATATATATACACACACACATACTGACATTAAAACATGGTACAACTTTAGATAAATAAATAGTTATAAAAAAATCTTCGGGATTTAGTCATTAAGAGTGAGTTAAGATACCTTCTATACAACCTATTTTGATGGAAAAGAGCAAAATTCAAGAAATTCTACATTCTAAACAAGCACTTTAAATGAATTTTGGTATTTACTAACTTAAGTACTCAAGGACTTGGTTTGAAGAGTCCAACAGGCTGAAAGTCTGCTTTTCAAGAGTACTATTATCTTCTATCAATGGAGAGAGTTTGGCATTCCTATATTCTAGTAGTTCACGATCCTTGCTTGATGTCAGCAATTCATTATCAATGACACCAATAGTTGCATCTTCTACCAGAATATTTGCTTGGTATGCTCCAACTGGAATTCCAGGCAATCCAATGTAGTCATGATCTGCAACTACTGAACCTTGTAAGATATAAAAACTGTCTGAAAGAAGAAACATCATAAGTTTGCCTTTTAGAATTATAATTAAACATCATTTTTAAACTGAACAATGTTAAATGAGGAACAAAATCCCAAATAATAATTAACTATCAAGATTAGATTAACTTCTGGTGGGTTCTCCTAACTACTAAATAGACATGTCAAAGAATGAATAAAATGATGTATAAATTTGGACAGTTCATATAGAGTTCACAAAAGACTAAGGATTTAAAAAGCGCCAAGTTTTCCTGTTCCCTGACTTGTCTTTGGTAGGTGTGGGCAAGGGGTGGAAAAGGCTGGGGATTATAGTATAAATTAAAACCAAAGTTATAAAACTAATTTTTGATGTTGATAATATCTTTACAATGCTTCTGCAAAACATTTCTGGGTGAATTAATGGGGTCTTGAAAGATATTTTTAAAGATAAAATTACTGAATCCTTATTTTAGATAATTCTCCAATCTTTATAGAACCCATATTAGGATAGTAATATCAAATTGTTACATCATGAAGTTATCAATGAAAATGAAGATAAAGTTCCTAGAATAAGACTTATGTGACAGGAACGTGTAAGTAGACAGACTGCAATGCAGTAGTTTAGAAAGCTGAGCTTAAATATCAAAATGTTCATGAACTTTTAAGGTGTTGCTAAATCCATACTGAAATATTGACAAGGAATTTTCCTTGTTACTAGCATTTTATTCTATTTTCAGCAAATTTATCATCTCTATCAGGAAAAATGAATGTTCAACTGATGGCACAGCAGTAGCATCTTTATAAATAAAGGTTAATATATATATAAAAGGATTCCTCCCCACCTGATATTTTAATTCATTACAACAAGGAATTCTTCTACCATAGCTGATAAACTCCCTGGACCCCTGCCTTCTCTCTCTGGATTTTCTCCCAAAACATTAACAGATTCTCTTGAAGATTTCAATAGCTTAAAGAGCCCTCAAATTTTAAGTTCGAGAAATAGCAAAAGGAAGATTAACTGCCCATTTAGATTAGAGATCAATGAAGGTTTCTCAGAGCAGATAAAGTTGCTAGGATAGCCTGGAACACAATCCCACTCTACCCACCCTCATATTAATATGTGAAAAGCTCACGGGCCCTATCTCAACTCCGTAAGTTGACATGTTAAGAACTTTCAATTTACAAACTTCAATTGATCAAACAAATCTATGCTTTCTACCAACAGATGGTATTAAGTGGTCTTGGATTTGTATAGACATTTAGTTTTGCCCATTCAGTTCTTCATTAGGCGAAGTGTATCTGGTATTTTAGTTTTGAGAGGTTTTCCAAGTTTAACCCCCTCCAATTCTTAATACAAAAGTAGTAATGAGATTGAAAATGCTGTTAAGAAGATATACATATTTATGATGGGAAAAAAAGTGTGGATAATTAAAGGTGGCAAGAAACGACTTTTGTAGTTAGTATGGGCCGAATTGCTAGACAAGAGGTACAATTCTAAAAGATAATAAAAGAATCATGCAACCCATGAGAAGTGCTATGTCCAAGAGAAGCAAGAAAGAAGAAAAAATGATCAGTGAAATTGAACCATTTTTAGAATATGTTACTTAAGAGGTTCAAAATCAAAGTTCAGTATGAGCCTGTTAATACTGGAGAAGGCTAGGTAGTGGTTTATAAGAGAACTTATAAAGGTGAGGTATGGTACAAGTGTTAACTGATGAAATTTTCCTAATAACTCATGGAGAATTCCATGCCCATACAATGCTGCAAAGTATCAGAAGAAGTGACAGAAAAAGTATCAGAAGTGACAGAAGAAACCACAGCTTTTAAGGTATTTCCAGAGATCCTTAGAGACATTTTGATGAAGTTTTCTGTCTCAAAAACGATTTCCCATACAGATAAAGTAGGTCTATTTAGAAAAATATGTCGAGTAAACATGTATCAACAGGGAAAATATTCATAGATGTAAAGCTCATAGAAAATACCACTCTGATTTGCTAGAAATACATTCTTGAGCTTAAGTACTTCCTAGTTATACTGGACTTAGAAACAAATGGACTTTATGAAACTCATCTGTTTGTAAGAAGAGAGGTTCTACACATGAGTAAGTGATATACACATACATACATATATATATATATATATATAGATATAGATATAGATATAGATATAGATAGATAGATAGGTTTTATTAGGTGATATATGTATATATTTTCTTTTAAATAAGTGATAACTTTAAAGTAACTTATTGTAATAAAACTGTAGAGAACAAGGATTATAGTCAGCAAATTCTACACATATCACTTTATATGCAATGGAAAACTACTCTGGAGATTTCAAGCCCTGTTTCTGTAGAAAAGAACAAAATTCTCATTCATTCAGAAAGGTCAAATATGTTTCAACTCCTACTATGGTCTACATCCATAAAGAACCAATACAAATGCTCTTTAATTTCAAAAAAAGATTACCAAAAATTATCAGAAAAGAGACTCTTGAGACCTTATGTACATGTTGAAATAATATTTTACATACACTGGATTATTTAAAATATATTATTAAAATTATTTTCACTTATTTGTACTTTTTTAATGTGGCTACTAGAAAATTTAAAGTTATTTATTACATAATTTTTGCATTATATATCTAATGGACAATACTGACCTGGAATAATCCTGAGTTAGGGACATAGAAAAGAACAAGGTGAGTTTTTGCCCTCATTATATAGAGAGGTAAACTCTCATTATTTATAGAGAGGTAAACAAGAGTACCATTTTAAAGGGCTTTTCCACTAAGTCACATTACACAATAGACTTAAAGTATTTTTCTCTTCTCAATCTATTGATTTAGTTATGATTATGACATCTGTTGGATGAAAAGCAATATTTCAGTTTTGACAAGACTGAATAATTGTCTTTAGTTTTAGAAACAGAACTATTTTCAACACATTCTAGGAAGGTACTAACAGCATTTCTGACATACTTCTACTTGTGTAGTTTTAAGGAGTGAAAAATGAGATTAGGAAACACATTTTTAAATTTCCCTAAGGAGAAAAATAAGTGAAAATCAAAGCCTCAGAAAAGTCTGAGTGATTTGGATTAATTTATTTCTTCAAATAGAAAGTACAAGGTTTCAGATTACTTAATTTTCTTATTCTGAAGAGAAGTGACTAGGTTAATCCTATATATGGCCAGACAATCCAAAACTATTAGAATGTGTTGCCATACAAGTACATCTTCTCATGACAAAAATAACAATAACTATAATCTGATACTACATAATTGTTATTATAATAAATTACTAATACTAACAGAAGTACTCTGAGTTTAGAGATTACATAACGTTTAGAGTTATGCTCTTTGCAAAAATAATGAAGTCAAGATCATGGGCTTGATAATATAGGGACTAAGCTTTGTTCTGTTTCATGAGTGTAAACCATGGTGTGGTGGGCAGAATAATGGGTCCCTAAAGATGTCCACAATCTGTGGGACCTGTGAATATGTTATCTTACATGGCAAAGGAGAATTGGGATAATGATAGGATTAAAGTTAATAACCTGCTGATCTTAAAATAGGGAGATTATCCTGGTTTATGTGGGTGGGTGCAAGGATTAGGGTCCTTAAATGTGGAAGAGTAGGAGGTTGGAGTGACTTGATGTGAGAAGTACCACCTGCCATTGTTGGCTTTGAAGATACAGGAAGGGAGCCATCAGCCAAGCAATGTGGGTAGAAGGGGGAAAAGGCAAAGAAACGAACTTGTCTAAAGCCTACAGAAGGGAACACAGACCTGCCAATGTACTGATTTTAGCCCAGTGAGACCTAGGTTGGACTTCTAAATTACTGAACTGTAAGATAATAAACTTGTGTTGTTTTATGCCACTAAACTTGTGATAATTAACTGTGGCAGCAATAAGAAACTTACAATATAATGGAAAGCATCTCACAAACTGTGAAGGGCAATCACACTAAAACCTTTGGAGGAGGCAGACACAAATTTATCACAATAACTCCTGCCCAGAACAAAACAAAACAAATGAAAGTACTTAAAAATCTATGTTGGACAAAATAATGAGTCAATAACATTTTTCCTTTCAAAGGGCACATTATGATTACAGGGACACACTATGGCATATCATAACATTTGTTGTTAAAATAATTAGTCTTGAGAAGGTAGCTGGCACTGAACTAGACAAAATGACAAATAGGCTTGCTGAAAATAGCAGTGAGAAATATTGTAGACCTAGTATGGAATGTGTTCTCTCTACACTATGTTCTAGATAAGAAGGGATAAGAAGTTGGCAACAGAAGCATATCTGCTTTGGGCAATGAATCTTTAATATAGCTACAAAATCTCAAGGCTGGCAAAAATTGCAATGACAAGTACAGTTTAAGACAAACTCGTAGTTCTTTTGGCTACAGCTCGCCCACATTTATGTCACATGAAAGAATATGGTGTTTGTTCAAAGCCATTTTGTTTTAATTTCAGTTCTAGGACTGTTTAAAAATCAGCTTTTGAGGTAAAGGTTTTCAGGAAAATATGTGATATTGAAAAAAAAAGACTGCAGAAATCACATTAATTTCTGCAAATAAGAAAAACACACAAAAAGGACCATTTCCCCAAAAATAAGACCTAGCCAGACAATCAGTTCTAATTGATTGTGTAGAAAAGAACATTTATGTCAAATGAAAGAATAGGGTGTTTATTCAAAGCCATTTTATTTGCTTTAATTTCAGTTCTAGGACTGAACATATTAATATAAGACCCAGTATGTTATATTATATTATATTATATTAATTATATTATACCCGGTCTTATAGTAAAATAAGACCCAGTCTTATATTACATTATATAAGACAAGGTCTTATATTAATTTTTGCTCCAAAAGATGCATTAGAGCTGACTGTTCAGCTAGGACTTATTTTTGGGGAAACACGGTAGCACTCAAGAACCAGGTTCCAGGATGGCTGGATCATCACTTTCTTGCTTAACAAGAAAAAACAAATTTATCCATCAATCACAGGTTCGTTATTATACACTAGTACTAAAATTGCAATTTCCTTTATATTACTAGAAGAAATATCTGCAGAGAATTCAAGCATGAGGCAAAAAGTATACTTCCTCTGTTTAGAAAACGTTCTACTCAACTGGACTCTGAAATATTCAGGAGCAGCAAAATGTTTGGCCTCCTTTCTTTGGCAAGAGCAAATTACAAAATGTTGAAACAGATCCTGACACAGCAACATTTTAAACATAAATTTTGTATTAACTAAGGAAGGTTAACACATTAGATGGGGGCAAGTCCTGAATGTCAAAGGTTAAGGAGAAAAATCATTCTGACGAAGGAAGGACAACATGTACCTGTATAATCTTCTCTACTTAAATTGCAGGAGGGAGAAATATAAAGGTAGCTCAGAATTAAGAGGCACAAGAAGTGCTGTGCTTATCTTCTAACAGAAAGAATGAAGGTACTGTTTAGAATTAGAACAGTCCAAGATAAGTTTACCAGTAGAGCAACTGGATCTGTCACAAGCAGATGGAAAGGTACTGAGCTTTTAACATGAGAGTTGTGACCTGGATTAGAAGCAGAGTTGAGCTGTTATGGAGCAGCCCCCAAGGGCTTCATATCCTAAAAAGCATAGGTTATCTATTGCTGTTGCTCTTATAATTATTATTTACTTAAGCCTGTTAAATAACTCAATTGTTTACATTGTTTAAAAATATACTAAATGGTATCTCCCATTAATTGTTATTCATATTCAAATAATATTGATGCTTTATCTTTCTTTATAGAAAAAACAAAATGAACTGGCTAAGGTAAAAATTAACTCCCTCTCAGTTATCCACCTCAGAGAAACTCTAGGAAGCAGATACACTAGGACAAAATAAAAGTATCAATAAAAGTGGGATTTAATCTGAAAGCTATGGCAAAAATATAATGTAGCTCTAGTCTATGAAAGAAAGCGTTAAAGAAATCAGGATTATCTTGATTGTTTATAACCATATTTGGGGGCAAGTATAGCGTTGTTTAGGGTGCAATCACCTCTTCTTATAGCACCTATAACATTCTGAATACAAGCCACTCTGCACCCTCCATTGCACCCACCATAACTTGACTATGATGCAATGTTAAAAATTAATCACATTTTTAAGTCCCCTAATATGTTTATCTCACAACAGGATTCTGGACAGTATATTTGTTTTTGGCATTAATTATCTTAGCTGCTGTTTTTTAATGCTAAAATGAGGCACAAAGTTACTCATAAAATATTGAAAAAGTGAAAACAGAACACATAGCTCTTTCTTGTGAAACATGTTCAGTATCTCCCACCTGAACTGTGAGAAAGTGTGTAAAAAGTACACTAGAAATAAAATTTAAAAATCTCTTATAAGCATGACAGTTTTAGAAGAGACACTCTAATAAAAGAGACTACTTAGGATCTAAAACTATACCAAAGTTTACTGAAAGGAAAACCTAACCAAGGGGGGAAGGGGTTGTATTTTTAACTTCTCTCCTCATTCAAAAGAAGTAAAAATGTAGAAAAGTGACAGATATTTACCTTGTTCACTGGGTTCTCTTACATAGGGCTTAAGGTGAGACATTTTGATAGGTCTTTTAAGACGAGCCCCAGTGTTGTCTCTCAGAACAGCACATCCACTTTCTGTGATATAGTCTATGACACAAGGCCCAACCCATTCGGACTGGAAACGGCCATCCTTCCACCAATTTTTCCTTTGTCTTAAAACTTCATGACCCACTTTGAGATGAAATGGATTTAACTGCTTTGGTTTCTTTTTAACAATGATTTTGCTTTTACTTAGTTCATCAACATTGTTATTCTCCATCTACAAGTGCAAAAAAAAGAGAACAAAGGGATGAAAGAACTCTAGTTTCCTGAAGGTAAATACAGATAATATAACAAAATGGTTATTTATTGAGATGCCACTTAAAAGGTAGGCATGAATCCCATTTAACTCTTCAAACAATATTTCAAAGTCAGAATCACCCCAACTTTATAAATAAGGTATACAGAGATAGCTTAAGTAATTTTCCCAAGTCAAACACCTGGAAAGCAATAAGACCAGGGATTTGAATTCTGCTCTGCTTGATTCCAAAATGCCTGTTTTTCCTTCCCATAAATGTCTCTCAGAATTTCACAGCTAATAAAGATATTGTTTAATCAAGACAAGCAGCATTTGGTAGAAAAAGATTTTGGTTTAAAGGTATATTGTGTTTGTCTGTCCCTGTGTGTACATATGCTACAATTTTTTTAAAAATCACTTTATAGATTTTTCTATTATAGAGTTGTGTGTTAAATAGAATCACCTTGACCACTGAAGTTATCTTATTCTCCATTATTTTATCGGCTTCTTTAATTGCACCCAGAATTTTGGCAAACATACTTGTATTATTACCATCCACTTCATGGAGAACATCTGAAATCTCTGGCATACAAGGATTTCGATTAAACATTTGAAAGTATGGTATATTTTTAGAAGGCTCCTATTTGAAGGAAAATAAACAACAATTTGTAATAAAGCATTTATCTAGGCAAGAAATAGCCCTAACTCAAAAGATAGAACTACAAAGAGGCACATACCAAATGAGTTATATTGAAGGCAAATGAAATGGCTGGCAGGTGATCATCCCAGTTGTTTGGATGTTCAGCACAGTGTTTGGAAAGAAACGTTTTGATTGTGCTCGGTATACTTTCAGTTTGGTTAACAGTTTGAGAGGCGTGGGAAATTACAATTTGCTTTGCGCCAAACAGTCCACACAGTTCAACATTGATCTGAAAAAATATATAAAACAAAGCTGACTTTAAAATTTGTATTTTATTTTTCCCTTCAAAGTTTTCAAAAGAATTTGACTCTTGCCCTTTTCATTGACGACAGCCATTCTATACAAACATATATATTTTGTTTAAAATAGTAATTACCATTCATTGACAATAACTTACGTTATTGTCATAATAACTCATGACAATGTTATGGGTTATTATTAACCCCATTTTAAAGATAAGAAGCTGAAGCTTTGGGAAGTTAAGTGCCTTGACAGAGACACATATATAGCAAGGAAGTGGAACAGAATTTAACATCAACTCAGTTCAAATAACATTCAGTAGACAGCTTCTTAAAAACAAACAAAAAATAAAAACACTAGGTCACATAATCCAATTAATAGCTTTGTAACCTTGGCCAAGTCACCAAACCTCTATGTACTCAGTTTCCCCATCTGTAAAATAAGGAAATTCCTATCCTGGACTCTTTTGAGGATTAAATGAGTAAACGTTTCTAAAGACTTACAACAGTTATTGGCAAGTAGTAAGCACTTTATAACTCAATGTCACTATTATTATTGTTATATTTATTATATGCAGGGCCTAAAAGAAGCCAAAATGAGGTTAGAAAATTTCTAACAGTAAGCCTGTTAAATGTAAAATAACTTGTTTCTCCTACCTTACGCCTCAGACTACTTTTATTATTTTTAATTAAGTCAACTTTTGGCTGATAAACTTGTTTTTTTTAAAGAATATTATATTTTTTGTTGCTTAATTATAAGAAGAAAAGTATCAGAGTAACTAAAAATATAAAGCAAATAAATGAGGGAAAAAGCCTGACCAAAACAAAACTACATTTCCCAAGCTCCCTTGCAGATGGTGCAGTCATGTGATACAGTTTTGGCCAAAAAGATGTAAGTGAAAGTTATACCTTGGGCTTTTTATTTTATTTTTTTAACTTTTATTTATTTTAAATGTGTTTTTCCAGGACCCATCAGCTCCAAGTCAAGTAGTTGTTTCAATCTAGTTGTGGAGGGTGCAGCTCACAGGGACCCGTGTGGGGATTGAACCAGCAACCTTGTTGTTAGGAGCACCACGCTCTAACCAACTGAGCTAACCAGCTGCCCCTTACCTTGGGCTTTTAACAGTTGTTGGGCAGACTCAGCTTTTTGTGTCCATTGCCCTCCACTTTCTGTCTGAAATGTACTTTGTGGCATGGGCTCTGACAGCCATATTGGAACCATAAGATTGAGAGTCACATCTTCAAGATGGTGGAACAGAAAGCTAGAAGCATCAGTTCCCAATGACATTCAGTTACCCTTCCAACCTGGAACAGCCTGGCCTTCTTTTACTTAAGTACAAAATAACCTGATATTGTAGTTTATGTACTAGGGGGAAGAGAGGCATTCTCTGTTACTTGCAGCTGAATACAGTTCCTAGCTAATATATGTACTAATTTAAGCTGTCTTCTTTTAATTCAAGTCATTAAAAAGAAATCCCAGGTAATAGGTGTATTTGGGTCAGCTTCGATCTGAGGTCATAATCAATGGTTTTAAATGACTGACCTTTGGAAAAGGCTTCAACTTCTTTGTTTCAAGAAGTTGCCTAGGAATGATCCAGTTTGTGAAATGCTATCTTGATATCCTTACCCAATAGCCTTTTTCTCCCCCTCAAACCAGACATTCCATTAGTGATTACAATTTTGGTTTTCCACAAGAAGTATTTTTAAAATTAAATAAGTAATTTTCCATTTGAAAATGTTTTGTTTCTTTCAGAGGTTTACAAAAAGTTCTTTGTAAATTTTATTGAAACAATTTAGCAAATACTTCAAGCCAAGTAATGTTACAAACATCTGCATTTTCATCCAACTGTGTAATAAACCTCCCACTTTGTGTAATGTTCTAATCTTATTTCAACACTTTAGCAATGTTTTCTGTCAGTATTTGCTGACAAAATGAATTTATTTTGTCACCATTAAGCTTTCTGTATAATATTTAAGCCATTTAAATCACAGCAAAAAGAACACATTTTCCCAATCATATGTGTTTAGTTTTTCATTATTAAACCTCATAAGAGGCTTATAAACATTTATTGTTAACTTTGGTAAATTTTTCAAAGTCCTGGATTGATTATCACATGTTGGCTTTAAACAGTCATTATCTAATATTTTAAAGCACTTAGGTTGAGGCTCTTCATTAATAAAGGTGGAAGCAAATTAATATATCAAATAGTGTTCTTGACAATTTTCAATTTTGGTGGTTAATTTCCTATTAAATCAGATTAGTTTATATTTGTTTTCATTTCATTAATGTGTCTATTCACTAACGAGCTAGTACAAGTTAAGAAGAAGTGCCAGCTCTATCATTTTCTTACGGTGGATAGGTGACTGCATTGTTAATATAATCTAGATTTATTGCAAAAAACTTAAGCCACGTGGCTATTCTATGAGGAGTAGTTTAGTGAAAACTAGACGACAGCCATAAATTCAATTATTGCTGAAAGCAAAAGAATGAGTCAGGGAACCACTGTAGACTCCTACATGTTGTGGATTCTCACTTTTCTCTAGGATACCTTCGTATTACTAGGTGTGACACACAATCATCTGCCTTATTGATTCAGAATGCTATTATCAATTTGTATACATTCGTAAAGCTTCATTTCTTTCTTATTTATTACATCAAAAGAAATATAAACAGAAGTTCTAATACTGTAATCCCACAAAACCGATTGTCTTACACTATTTTGCAGACCACTGCTGTGTCAGCCAGGTAGTCACAAAACACATTCAAGTCTCAGTGGCTTAACTCAGCAGTTTTGCTGCTTGCTCATTCAAAGTCAGCTGTAGGTCACTGTCTCTCTAAAGCAACTATTCTCCATTAGGTGCCTCAGCAATTCTGGATGAGAGAAATTCCATCACAGAATATCTGAAATATTCTGTCGATTCTCCAGAGAAAGAGTAAGATTGGGAGACTGAAGAGTTGGGCATGAAGTTTTCACTACCTCAGGCTGAAAGTGGCACACATCTATCCACTTGATTTCTTTGGCCAGATCTAGCAGTTACTTGGGCTTGGCTACCTGTAAGAGGCTAGAAGGAGCCGTCTATGTTAGAAAGACTAGGACAACTAGGTATTGCTTGAGCACTAGTAATTTATATCACAAAAGCAATATATAATTATGTATATTTTAATCACTAAAAATTATAAAAACATAATACATATAAACTGAAAAATTAAGAAAAGAATCTATAAAATTTAATCACTCTAAAAAAAAAACTCCATGAGTTAACCTTATAGATTTTCATTTTAGTTTTTTATTTATCTATTTTTTTACATAATTACCTATGTAAATATGTGAATATGCAATATATATGTAATAAAATTCTTTATCCAGGTTTTTAACATGTTGTAAACACTGTTCATGTCATTTCCTTTTCTTTGTAAACATCATTTTTAAAAGATTTTTATTAAAATATTGCTAACATACACTATTAGTTTCAAGTATACACCACAGTCATTCCACACAGTTATTCTACACCTAAAGAAGTGATCACCATGGTAAGTCCAGCAATCATCTGACACTGTACCATGCTATCACAATATTGACTATATTCCCCAGGTTGTACATTACATCCCCATGACTTGTTTTATATCTGGAAATGTGAGCCTCTTATTCCCCTTCACCTGTCCCCCCCTTTTAAAATATTTTCAATTTCAGTTGACATTCAATATTATATTAGTTTCAGATGTACAGCATAGTGGTTAGACATTTATATACATTATGAAGTAACTCCCCTGACTTTTCTAGTACCCACCTGACATCATACATAGTTATTACCATATTATTGACTATATTCACTATACTTTACATCCCTGTGACTATTTTGTAACTACCAATTTGTGCTTAATTCCTTCCCCTTTTTCACCTCGTCCTCCCAACCCCACTCCCCACTGGCAATCATTAGTTTGTTCCCTATATCTCTGAGTTTATTTTGTTCTTTAGATTACACATATAAGATCATATGGTATTTGTCTTTCTCTGGCTTATTTCACTTAGCATACCTTCCAGGTCCATCCATGTTGTCGTAAATCGTAACATTTCATTCTTTTTTTATGACTAATATCCCATTGTATATATGTACCACATCTTCTTTATCGAGTCATCTGTTGATGGGTACTTAGGTTGCTTCCATATCTTGGCTATTGTAAATAATGCTACAATGAACATAGGGGTGCATATATGTCTTTTAATTAGTGTTTTGGATTTCTCTGGATAAATACTCAGGAGTGGAATTGCTGGGTCATAGTTTCAATTTTTTGAGGAAACTCCATACTGTTTTCTATAGTGGCCATACCAAGTTGCAATCCCACCAACAGTGCCTGAGGGTTCCCTTTTCTGCATATCCTCGCCAACACTTTTTTTGTTGTTGATTTATTGATAGCCATTCTGACTGGTGTGAGATGATATTTCATTGTGATTTTAATTTGCACTTCTCTAATTGGTGAGATTGAGCATTGTTTCATATGTCTATTGGCCATCTGCATTGTCCTCTTTGGAGAAATGTCTATTCAGGTCCTCTGTCCATTTTTTAATTGGATTGTTAGTTTTTTTAGTGTTAAGTTGTATTGAGTTCTTTATAAATTTTGGATATTAACCCTTTATCAGATATATCATTGGCAAATTATCTTCTCCCATTCGGCTGGCTATTTCCATTTTCTTAATGGTTTCCTTTGCTGGGCAAAAACTTTTTAGTTTGATTTAGTCCCATTTGTTTTCTTTTCTTTTGATTTGCTTGTCCAATGCATAATATCAGAAACAACATTACTAAGAGCAATGTCAGAGAGTTTACTACCTACGTTTTCTTCTAGGAGTTTTGGGGTTCGGGTTTTCTAAGTCTTTAATCCATTTTGAGTTTATTCTTGCATATGGTGTAAGAAGGTGATCCAGTTTCATTTTTTGTATGTGTCTGTCCAGTTTTCCCAACACTATTGAATAGACTATCTTTACCCGATTGTATATTTTTGCCTTCTTTTGTCACAGATTAATTGACTATATAGACGTGGGTTTATTTCTGGGCTCTGTATTCTGTTCCATTGATCTATGTGTCTGTTTTTATGCCAGTACCGTGCTGTTTGATTACTGTAACCTTATAGTATAGTTTGATAATAGGTATCATGATACCTCCAACTTTGTTTTTCTTTCTCAAAATTACTGTGGCTATTCGGAGTATTTTACATTCCATATAAATTTTAGGAATATATTTTCTAGTTCTGTGAAAAATGCTATTGGTATTTTGATAGGAATTGCATTGAATGTATAGATTGGAGATAATATGATATTTGAATAATATGGAGATTTTTAACAATGTCAATTCTTTCTATCCATGAGCACGGTACATGCTTCCAGTTTTTTGTATCTTCTTTAATGTCTTACAATTTTCCGATTACAGTCTTTTACCTCTTTGGTTAAATTTATTTCTAGGTCTTTTTTTATTTTCTTTGATGCAATTGTAAATGGGAGTCTGTAAATATCATTTTTAATGGCTACAAAATATTTCATCATCTGATTACACATACTTTTTGGAAACATTTCCGTTATTTTGGATATTCAGGATATTCTTTCACTAAAATAAATAGCATTGTGGTGTTTATAATAAATAGTAAGAGCCATTTCTATACTTTAAATAATTGCCTTGTAATAAATTCTTAAATAC
Source organism: Rhinolophus ferrumequinum (assembly GCF_004115265.2). Taxonomy (NCBI): domain Eukaryota; kingdom Metazoa; phylum Chordata; class Mammalia; order Chiroptera; family Rhinolophidae; genus Rhinolophus; species Rhinolophus ferrumequinum. The sequence goes on from NC_046290.1 coordinate 68,772,773, forward strand.
AGGACTGCTAACCAGAAGACAAAAATATATCTATATCTCTTAATGGACAGTTGGCAAACTACTTTACAAAAAGAGCTAGTTTCAAATTGCAAAGCTATCAGTAATGTAAAGCTATATTCTTCTACCTGTAGTCTATTTGGCATTATTACTATTTTTGTTGATTACATAAGCAGAAAGTGGTCTTACCTTGCATTACTCATTAATACTGAGTTTGTATATTTTCCCATGTTTACTATTTTTATTCCGTCTTGTAAATTATGTTTTTGCCACTGACTAAATTTTTAAATTTGTTTGAATCTCTATAAAGACATTAGCCTTTTCCTGCATGAATTTGCTTTACTTTTGTTGGCCTACTTCTTGGCTTTTATGTTTTGGTTATTTTACCACACATAAGTTTCTAATTTTTATGTAGCCAAATTTGGTGATGTTTTCCATTGACATTTTTACCTTTGTTGCTAAAATGAGAGATTTAATCGCTAGAGATTAAAAAAAAAAGTCAGTTGTATTTTTTGTTTCAATTAAAAATATAAATTCTTTAATTTACTTGAAAACAAGGTAATTTTGGTACGCGGTATGTAACTCTAAAATCATATTATAGAAATAATTAGAAAATTGTTACCTATACTATTAATTAAATAATCCTTCTCTATTCTACTCATGTGATGCCACCTCTATAATTTTAACCATGGTTACCAAACTCTATGCCAAGGGTTTTGTTGGATACGTTGAAAACTATTAGCTTACGGTGGTTTATGATTTCAGCAGTAGGTAAGACTATATTCTTTTCAATGATGTCATATCTTTATAGAACTGGTTTTTGCGTAGATGTTATGATAAAAAGCAATTATTGTGTAAAAATCAATGTGAAACAGAAAATAAGGATGGCACTGTCCAATCTGATGCCAAGGTTTGAGAAGTTGAGCAGTGGTCAATAGGTACACACATCCCATTAGTAAGCAACTGTGGTTATTTAAGAATAAAATAAAAATACTTTTTCTTTCAATTATGAGTATATCTTTTAAATGGTTAAGTGGTTAGGACCTGTGCAGAAAAGAGTTAACATATAGCAGACCTTTGAAAGGCCTAATTATAAGGTTGGCCCTGGACTAGTGTGTAGGATTAGTGTGTAGGAACTTGGATTTGGGGAGGATTTCCACCATTTCCTAAATGATAAACGTGGCTCAATGTGCCTAAGCGGTTTATATAAACAAGGTGGTTTATGTTGAACATCTTCTTTTTCTTTGGGAGTCTAGAATTTGGCACGTACCAAGCAGAGGGTACTTATGTGACCAGCTCTCAATAAAAATCTTAGACACTGAGTCTCTAATGAGCTTCCATAGTAGACAACATTTTACATGTGTTGCTACAGCTCCTTCCTGGGAGAATCAAACATGCCCTGTGTGATTCTCATGGGATAGGACATCTTGGAAGCTTGTAACTGGTTTCCCCTAGACTTTCCCCATGAGCTTTTTCTCTGCTTATTTCACTTCATATTCTTCTGTTTTAATAAATCTTAGCCATAAGTATGACCACCTGCTGAGTCTTTCCAATAAATCATAATACCTGGAGATATCTTAGGGATCCCTGACACAGGACATAACTATTAATAAATACAACTTTAGGTATTTCTTTTGGACTGAGATATCAAAGGTGCTGTGAACCGCGACAGTCTGGCTAGTTCTGATATTTTTCTTAAACCAGTACCCTGTCAATTATAAAAGATTTTAAATATGCCTTAAGTTTAGTAATTATTATATTCCTTTTTAGATTTTTCATGTATATTCTTGCCTGCTTATTCTTTCAGATTAACTTTAATCTGGAAAAAGGCCAGGATAAGGGGGAAACCTCCCTCCTTTTTAAGGCTGATTGGAAATTCATTAATTACATAAATTAATTTTGATATGGGAAAAATCAATACCTTTCTATATTGAATATTCTCATTCATGCACATTGATGTATTTCATCATTTAGTCAATTCGCCCTGTGCATATCAATCAATTTTTAAGCTAGAAGTAAAGAAAGATTATTTGGTCCAACCAACTCGTTTCAGTTTAAGGAAACCTGAAGATAGATTTACAACTACTATGTGGCACAATAAATACTAAAATCCTGGTCTCTTGATTTCCAGTCCAACTACCTTTGTACTATGCAAAATTAAACCTCTATGCCCGCAGCAATTTATCTAAACTCATTAAACACCCTACAATCTACAGGTGTGCTGGGCACTGAAAGGGAGCAAAATACGATCTTAGACCTAAGCAGCTCATTTGTCTTACCTGATGAATGAACTCCTCTCTTTGGTCCATTATTATTTTCTGAGGAGGTCCATATAAGAAAAATATATTGACAATAGCTTTCGAAATTTCTGACGCTGAAACATCACGTAGAGGCAAAATCACAACCCATTTTGTGAACAAATCTGTCATAACTATAGCATATTCATGACTTCTGTTGCTTGTATGAAATGGGCCCATCAGATCAACAGTAACAATACTCCACGGATTTTCCACCTTGAGAAGGTGCTGTTTAGGTGCTAGGATAACTGTATTTTTTGCCACTTGACAATGCTGACAAGCATATACCTACAAAACAGGCACACAATAAAGAAAAGACAGACAAATGTTAATATATTCAACATAACAAAAGCAGTCTTATAAATCTGAACTTTAAAATGGTTAGTAGGAAATTTGTGTTTTAAAGAAGAAAATTTTGGAATATTCTAGAACATAATAAAAACTCCTCTTTAGGATACTAAGCAAGTATCAATTGCTACCGCTATTCAATGACCATCTTAAGGAGTCTTACATGGAACATAATTCTGGTTTACAGTCAACAAATATTTATTAAGTGAATAGATCTTTAAAACAAGTTTGCTCTAATTTTTAAATCATATTTAAAAATTTCTATAAGAAAAGATTTTTTCTTTCAAAGTTACCACTCTAATAAGTTCATTCTTTCATCTAAATAGATATTTATTATACATAATTTTATTCAAACAGTATTTATAGATACCAGAAATTCCGTTAGGTTCTGAGAAAAGAGAATAGACAGAAATAAAGCTCATGCTGTCATGGGGCTTTCATCCGAATGAGATGAAGTCAATCGATCAACTTATGGATGGTGCCATTGCTCAACATATTTCTGGAATTCCACTTTGGAAACTACTTTCAAACCAACTCCTGAACAAAGTTTTAAAAACGATCTTGTTACATTATAGTTATTTTTGATCCAAAATTTTATTTTCCAACTTACGCACAAATAACCTCTGGTTATTTCCAAAAATCATTTCCATTCTCAAAGGACAAAGATTTGACAAAGGTTTCCTCAAATGTTTGTAAAGGAATTTGTAGCAGATTCTAAAGGCAAATACAAATATTGAGGTCTTTGGAATACCTTCTCAAACTCATAAACTGATAACTCACAAATGATACTTTGTTAAATGTTGGTTTAATTTTTTTATGCCTGAAATGATAGTCTTTTTGATGCACTATTATAATTATTAAAGGGATCTCACATACATACCAAGGAATTCCTACCATTTATAAATTGAGTATACTAGGAAGAGTAGAGATCACTTGATCTACCAGCAAGAATCCCAGAATTCCTAGGTGAATTTTCTATCATAAGAAGTTGAAGGTCCTAGTGGGTTATAAAGTTACAAAACTCACACTAATTTCATTATCTTTACAACTCGATTTTGCATTTAGTTGGTTTTGGGTTTCTTCTATATTTGACATTTTCTGTCAATAGGCACAAAAGATGAGAGCACACACACTGGGCCTGACTTACGAACATATTCACCACTCAAGAAAAGACTGGATGACTGCCATCCAAGAGGTAATGATTTAGTCAAAGGAATTTCGGCTCTATTTATATTTTGCTTGTACAAAAGAGTTCAATGATGAAAATCTGGTTCTAAACAAACAAACAAAAAAAATCTATCTAAATATAACGTTTAAATAATGCTTTTTTCTAGTTCAAATTATACTTTAGTGATTTTAAAGAATTTTGAAGGGAAATAAAACTCCCTTTAAATGTTTTTGTACAGAAACTACCACACAAAAAGTATGTAATGAGAAGGGCTACTAAGAGTAAATCTAGAGCAATAATGAATTTTGGATATCTATTACAAAGACATTATTCAAAATATTCTAAATACGTAAGCCATACCCACTGTTTGACATCATTGGTCACAGCAGTCCAATAGTAATTGGATTCCACTAGAGTAAGGGTTCTGGATATGCCATGATGGGCTCCAGTGTCATTTTCATGGCATTCTCTTAGGACTTTCTTTTTTTCTTCTTCTGAAACAATTACCAAACGATTTTGTTTTCTGTCTTTTCCAACATAAAACAGCTTTTTTTCTGGAATAAACGATACCAAAAAGATATAATTGCAATGTTTAGAGATCTATATAGTTTTAAGATAATCATAGTTTATTCTTTAAACCATGGTGGGTGTTTAAAAGCTTTTTCCCTCTAAAACAGAATATTTATTTGTAATGAGATTAGCATACAATCTGAAAGGTCCTCAGCCATTAAACATCTACTAGACACATAAGAGGAACACTAGCAGCTGTAATTTTGTATCTAGCAATACAGGCAAAGCTAGCTTGTTCACCAAAGCACATGGTAACTATGGGAGCATGCAATTATCTTTCCATGGGAGTACTCAAACTAGAAAAATACTTGCAGGCAGCTCCTAAAAATGGCATGAATTAGCAAATGAATTGTAGATAAGCAACTTCAGGAACAGAATTTTCCAAAACAGTATGTCATCATAATTGCATTTTTATAAGCATCCACCTCTCCTAAATTTTTGGATTTGAGTAGGAGTTAGGGTTGGTAAAGCCAGAAAGTGGGAGAACCTTAATTCTGAGACAGTTCTCTGTTCTCCTCTAGAGGACAGACACCTGAGAACAATCTACAGCTAGGAAGCAACCAGGGCCGGGAGAAAACCACCGCCTCTCCAGTGTGGATAAGGTAACTAACTGTTCAAACTCCAGAACAGAGCATTAAGCTACTAATGTGCTTAATTAAGCACATGCTGCATGGAACAGTCCTTACTTGAATTAGAAGGTAAGCAATTTGAGGGCAGGAACTTTATCATATTCATCAATGTATCCCAAATAACTAAAATGTGATTTGCACACAGTAGGAACTCGGTAAATATTTGTTGCATAAATGATTAAATAAATTAATCAATGAATACTCACTTTAGCCTAAGAGGTAATAGATATGCCTATTCTTAAGTGTTTAAGGGAGTTATCTGAAGGGGTGTACATAAGGAGAAATGAGCAGATATTTACTTATCATCTTAGAAATTTCTTGACTTGCTTTGAGAAAAGCCTAATTCTGTAGCTCCAGGCAAACCTCCCATTATTAGCACCAACATTCATTTAATTATCTGGTGACTACTTCTTGCTTATCTCATTCTAAACTTCTCTTCCCTTTCCCTTTGGAAGAAGAGAAAGCTAAAAATTATCATAATCTTTCAAGATAAATATATCATCACCTTTCAAATATATAATCCATTTAGGAGGATTCGGGGGTCCAAAAATAAACGTAATCCTGAAATTATTTAATGGCAGTGGGGGAGGGACCACAGAAATAAATGTAATAAACAGACAAGTTAACTTTGTTAACATTTTCATGTTAAGCATCAAATAAATTCTTCATTGACAGTGACATGAGTGCTTCAAAGCACTCCATTAGAGGCAAAAAGCAGGAGAGGTTAATTTAGGCAAGTTTTGTTTTTTTCATGGTATCATTTTCTGTCTATGATTTTAAATGTTCTCATCATGCTTAGTGCCCTTCAGTGAGCTTCAGTGTGGTTTTTCCTTAGCTTTTGAATGAGTGGCATCATCAATTCAACTGGTAAATGTTTAGCAACAAACAATTACCGCAGAAATTCTCAGGATTCCACGAAGAACCCATATGGAGAGCGTCTATATTAATTTTACATTCAAGATTTGGGGCCTTCCTTTTACCTTTGAAGACAAATTTTTTGGCCGCTCTTCTTATGCCACTTCTCTCACTTGGCAGTGTAGTTGGATGATATTCACCAGTTCGTTTATAATATGCAATCTGTTTAAGATGAAGTTCACCATTTTTCCCACTACGCACCATTGTGAACCTAGGTAAAAGGTATTTAAAGGTATAATTTAAATGATAATCTAACTCAGTTGCTATTTCAGTTGAGGCTTCTGTCGTATTTCTGCTTACATATGAATTGAACATCCCCGGAATATTATCTATGACAGAGATAACTAACACAGAAAAGGAACAGTGTGATGTATATGAACTAAAATATTCCAATGCTATTTTTGAGATACATCATGACAAATTATCTTGTCTCTTTCCACGTGATAAGAAATGCTGGAAATTTTCCACATACTGGGAAAAAAGGAAATGAACAAGTATACTTCAAAAAGTTTGTTTAAAGTCTCTCATTATCATTAATTGAAATGTTACTTATATGGGATGGTTCTGTTATTAGACATTTAAATAAATGTTAGCTTATAAGGAGAGAAATATAGCTCATTATTACTTCTAATTATATTCATGGTCATTGCAAAATGCAAAAAAAACACATTCAAATCATTTATGAGAAAGATGTATTTTAGAAATGTTCAAATGATAACTGCCAGAGAAGATATGTAGCTATTCTAGGTCTCTTCCACTCTTCTGAACTACATACATGGAAGCTGCTTTTTTTAAACAGAAATGATTTTTGGTCCTGTGCATACCTTCTCTACATTATAAATAGAAATGATTTTTGAACCTTTGTTTTGGCTGCACTATCCAAAACAAAGCAAAATTTCTCTATTTTAAACCCCAAATAATATGGGAAACCACTACATTAAAAAGGAAAAAAACCCATCTTTTTTCATGTTTTCAGTTGACAGGAACTATCCTGTGCCGGCTATTCTATTTGCCAGCATCCCTATCCATCCAGAAGCATTTTGACCTTTCTCTCCCTGCCACTGTGCCCTAGGAGACTGACCCTTACAGACTGTAGTTATAGTTTTCTATTCCACGAAGTCCATTCTGCACCAATATGAAAGATAGACTGAGGTGGAGAGATAGAAAGGTCAGTACCAGTCAGTTAAGGGACTATTGCATAATTAAAGCAAGAAATGATAAAATGCTGAGTCACAGCAGTGTCAGTGGAAATGGATAGACACATTTTGTAAGAACTGTGACTGAGTGGATGTGTGGAGTGAATAAAACCTGTCTGGGATCACTTCTGAAGTTCTGGCTTAGGGAGAAAGATGATAGTATTGAACACGTATTCAGCTCATGGATGAACTGAGCATGGATGGTAGATGAAGTTAAGGCAGGGGAAGAAGGATTTCATGGAAAGTGCACTGAGTGAGAAGAGCAGTAGATATATCCTTATCTTTCAACATTCACATTAATGAGTTCACTCATCTATGAATCCTTCCTGACCACATCTATTTCCTCTCAGGTAGAATTGTGCACACCTTCCTTGGTACACCCACAATACATATACCAACTTTTATAAACTCTGCAACACTTCACTGAACTTACTAGTAGTATACATGTTTCTCTCCTAAATATATTGTAAATCCCTCAGGGACATGAGAATAACCAGAGAAATAGGAAAAAAGTCAGAAGAGGTTCTAGTCATAGAAACATAGGGAATAAAGAGTTCTTAAGTGCCAAGTAGGGGAGAAATTAAGTGATATCAGAAGTAAAATGTGTCTAGTGGTTTTGGCAATAGTTACAGTAGAGCAGGGCAGGTAGAAAACACTGCAACCACCTAAGGAATAAATGGACATTGAGTAAGTGGATTTAGTAATCTTAAATTTTGTTATGAAGGCAAGTAACTACAAGACAGTTGCTAAAGAAAAATATGAGGTTCATTCACCGATCGAAAAAATATTGGGCACCTGCTATGGTATGTGTCACATACAACCCTGGAGATAAAATAATGAACAAGATATATATCCTATTGACTCTTACGGAGTTTACATTCTATTAGGGTTAAGAGATTGTTTTGACCTCCATGTTCATAGCAGCGCTATTCACAATAGCCAAAAGGTGGAAGCAACCCAATTTTCCATTGCTGGATGAATGGATAAACAAAATGGGATATATGCATACAATGGAATAATTTTTCAGCCTTAAAAAGTAAGGAAATTCTGACACATATTAAAACATGGATGAACCTTGAGGGCATTATGCTATGTGACATAAGCCTGTCACAAAAACACAAATACTATGATTCTACACATATGAGGTTACAGTTATAGAGACAGAAAATAGAATGGTGGTTGTTGGGGTGGGAGTTGGGAGTAATGGGGGAGTAATTGTTTAAAGGATACAGAGTTTCAGTTATGCAAGGAAAAAAAGAGTTCCAGAGATGGTGATGATGGTTGCACAAGAATGTAAATGTACTTAATGCCCCTGAACAGTACACTTGAAAATAGTTAAGATGACAAAGATGTCATCTAGGACTTTTATAGCTAAAGAAGAGAAGTCAATAACTGGCTGCAAAGCTTCACAGGATAGGTGGACTCTCTTGTTAGGGGCTAATGCAGCTGGTGAAGGCAGCTGACTTTAAGGTGATGCCAATGCTCATATACCATTCCAAAAATCCCAGAGTCCTTAAGAATTACGATGTTTCCCTGAAAATAAGACCTAGTCAGACAATCAGCTCTAATGCATCTTTTGGAGCAAAAATTAATATAAGATCTGGTATTATATTATATTACATAAGACCGGTCTTATAATAAAACAAGAATGCTGATTGTCTGGCTAGGTCTTATTTTTGGGGAAACACGGTATACTAAATCTACTGTGCCTGCGTTATATAAGTGGAACCACAAAGCCTGGATGACAGCACATCTTTTTACAACATGGGTTTCCTGAATATTTTTAGCCCACTGTTGAGACCTACTGCTCCAAAAAAAAAAAATTCTTACCTTTTTTTTTCCCCAAAGATTACTGCTCATTGACAATGCACCTGGTCACCCAAGAACTCTGATGAAGACGTACAATGAGATTAATGTTGTTTTCATGCCTGCCAACACAACATCCATTCTGCAGCCCATGGATCAAGGAGTCTTATTACGGACATTTGCCACTTAACAATGGGGATAGTTCTGAGAAATACATTGTTCACCGTTATGCTAACATCATAGCACTTACAGCAAGCTGGATGATATAGCCTACTACACACCTAAGCTGCACGGGACAGCCTATTGCTTCGAGGCTACACGCCTATACAGCATGCTCCCATGCAAAACAAGATTAAATCAAGCACAAGAGAAAATGATGTAATCAAGAAACGCAGGAAACACAAAATGTACGAGGCTGCTGCTGGTGTAAAATGGCATACTGTTTAATAGTAAACATTTTTTATATAAGTAGAAAGAGTATACTCTAAAATAACAATAAAAAGTATAGTAAATATATAGACCAGTGATACAGTCTTTATTATCATTATAAAGTATTATATACTGTACATAATTGTATGTGCTATCCTTTTATATGACTGGCAGTGCAGTTTTGTTCACACAGCATCACCGTAAACATGTGAGTAATGCGTTGCACTAGAATATCGAGGTGGCTGCAATGTCATTAGGAGACAGGAATTTTTCAGCTACATTATAATCTTATGGGACCACTGTCATATGTAGTCCATCGTTGACCAAAAAGTCATTTTGCGGCACATGACTATTATTTAAAAATAATACACAAGGTGTGATCAAACAATACAGTAAATGTTTAAATAAAAAAATATCATTATAGTAAAAGACACATTGCCATTAATTCCTCTCAAAATACTCCCCTTCACTTCGAACACACTTATCCCATCATTCTTGCCACTTTCTGAAGCAGTTCCGGAAGTCCTCTTTCGTGTCTTTAGTTCTTCAGTTGTGCTGTTGTGGCTGCCTCGATATCCTGAATCATTTTGACTTTGGGGAAGAGCCAGAATTCGCACAATGCCAGAGCCAGTGAATAAGGTGGATGACGACATCCTGTAATGTTTTTATTTGACAGAAATTGCCGTACCAAAAGCGATGTGTGACACAGGAGCATTGTCATGATGGAGGATGATTTTAGGCACACTTTAAAACACACCTTCTCTCAACCATAGCTTACACCCAACTGATTACACCAAATAAGTTGAAACTTGTCACACGCTGTTACTAAGGTTCAACACATTGCCTCCCATGTCAAAGATCCCTGCCTTTCTATTGGATGGCACTTGGCAGCAGCATTCACCATATGTTTTGATCACAATGGAAAAGGCTCCATGTCACACATCGCTTCTGGTACGGCAATTTCTGTCAAATAAAAACATTATGGTGAGTCCTCATTCTCTTATTCATTGGATCTGGCACCAAGAGACTTCTGACTCTTCCCCAAAGTCAAAATGACCATGAAAGGTAAACGTTTTGAATGGATTCAGGACACCCAGGCAGCCACAACAGCACAACTAAAGACATGAAAGTCTTCCAGAACTGCTTCAGAAAGTGGTAAAAATGATGGGATAAGTGTGGTTGAAGTGAGGGGGAGTGTTTGAGAAGGATTAACGGCAATGTGTCTTTTACTATAATACATTTTTTAAATTTAAACATTCACCATATTTTTTCTTATCACACCTCGTATTTCATAAGACTATAGGTGCCACAGTGACTCCACTGATGGATCTGGGTAAACTGAAAACCTTCTGGAAAGGAGTCACCATTCTAGACGCCATTAAGAACATTCGTGATTTGTATGAAGAAGTCAAAATGGCAATTATTAACAGGTATTGGAAGAAGCTGATTCTAGCCCTCAGGGATGACTTTGAGGGGTGCCAGGCTTCAGTGGAGGACGTAACTGAAGATGTGGTGAAAATAGCAAGAGAATTAGAATTAGAAGTGGAGCCTGAAGATGTCTCTGATTTGCTACCATCTCATGATAAAATTTTAACGGATGAGGAGTTGCTTCTTATGGATGAGCAAAGAAAGTGGTTTCTTGAGATAGAATCTACTCCTGGTAAAAATGCTGTGAAGACTATTGAAATGACAAAGAATTAAGAATATTACATAAACTTAGTGCATAAAGCAGTGGCAGGGTTTAAGTGGAATGACTCCAATTTTGAAAGAAGTTCTACTGTGGGTAAATACTATCCAATAGCATCCCATGCTACAGAGAAATTGTTCAGGAAAGGAAGAGTCCATTGATGCAGAAAACTTCATTGTTGTCTCATTTTAAGAAACTGCCACAGCCACCCCAACCTTCAGCAACCACCACCCTAAATCAGTCAGCAGTCATCAACCTCGAGGCAAGACCCTCCGCCAGCAAAAAGTTTATGAATTGCTGTAGGCTCAGATGATGGCTAGCATTTTTTAGCAATATTTTTTATTAAAGTATGTACTATTTTTTAGACATAGTGCTATTGCACTTAATAGACTACAGCATAGTATAATCATAACTTTTACATGTACTGAGAAACCAAAAAATTTATGTGACTTACTTTATTATAATGATTCACTTTACTGTTGTGGTCTGGAACTGAACCTGCAATATCTCCGAGGTATGTCTGTAGTAATCACAACTGTGCGGTATTGGCAAAATGATAGCCATTGGCCTATGGAACAGAATAGAGTGTCCAGAAACAGAGCTACACAGCAATAATACATTGATCTTTTTAAAAAGCGCCAAGGGAATAATATTTACAAGAAATGAAGCTGGAACAACATCCATGTGAGAAAACATAAACCTCTACACATACCTTGCACAATCTGTAAAAATTAACTCAGGATGGGTCATAGACTTAAATGTAAAACCTGAAACTATAGAACTTCCAGAAGATAACAAAAAAGAAAATCTTTGGGAGCTTAGGTTCCCAGATAGCAAACAAAAATAACCATCCATAGAAGAAAAAAGTTAAAAAATTTGTTCTTATAAAGATACTATTAAGAAAATAAAAAGAGAAATCACAGTTGGAAGAAAATATCTGCAGTCCATATATATAATAAAGACCTTGTGTCCAGAATTTATAAAGAATTCTCAAAGCTCAACAATAAGAAAACAAACAATCCAATTTAAAAAATGGGCAAAAGATTTGAGCAGACACTTCATCAAAGATGTGGGTGGCAAATATACACATGAAATATACTCAACATCATTAGACAAGGAAAAATGCAAATTAAAACTATTATAAGATACCACTACATAGCCACCTAAATGGCAAACAACATCAAAACAAACCTACAATACTAAGTACTGCCAAGGATGCAGATCATTGCTGATGAGAGTACAAAATAATGTAAACATTCTGAAAACAGTTTTGACCCAAGAGAAATGAAGGTATACGTCCACACAAAAATCTACATGTGAATGTTTCTAGAAGCTTTATTCATAAGAGCCCAAACCTGAAAACAATCCAAATGTTTATAAACTGGTGAATGGATAAACAAATTGTGATAGATCCACACAGTGGAATACTACTCAACATTGATAGGGAATAAACTATGAATATACCTAACAATATGGATGAATCTCAAAATCACTATGCTAAGTGAAAGAAGCCAGACACAAAAGGCGACATACTATATGCTACAATTTATACGATACCTGGAAAAAACAAAACTATAGGGAGAGAAAATATTTGTTTTTTAAATTCAAAGAGAAGAATTTTAAACAACTACAGGAGCAATTTTTAAAAATAATTTTGCAAACATTTATGAGGTACTTTATTGTGGTGATCCTCACAACATCCTACGGAGTAGATACTAGTTTTATATCCATCTTATAGTAAGAAAATGGAGATCAGAGAGATTATCCAGTTTACTCCAGGCAACCTTGGTCTCTGTTGCTTCAAATTTCAGGTTGTTGTTTTTTCCCCCTGCTACACTAGTAATTATTTGTCATCCTCAGCTTTCATCCTTGGTTCAGGCCTCTGCTAAAAAAGTTATAATGTGCTTCTGTAATAAATAATTTAGATTATAAATAAGAAATAAGAAGATCTTATTAATTCTTAATGTTTACATTGTTTCACACAGTGGGGCACAGTGGACATTCAACTATCTGTGAATGAATAAAGAATTACCTGCATTTCCTGACAGGAGAGGTATCACTGAATTAAGAAGGCACACATTCCAAGGTAACTATTATTTCACTTGGCGAAAACATTATTTCACTTACATATGTATGGCACTGCAAATAGGGTATGCCTAAGAAGGTAAGGCTTTTACCCTAGGAGTCAATTTCTAGTGTGTGCATTACCTAAGCCTTAATATCCATATTTGGAAAAAGAACATAATACTTATCCCTCCTTTTTCATAATTATGTGGATAAACGAGATAACAGATTTCAAAAGTCCTTTGCAAATGGTAAATCAATATATAATTATTGTTTAAATATTTATGTATTATTATCCATATCAAGCTGTTCAAAGTAAAAGAGAAACCTTTTTCTCAAAATCTTTATTTACAAGAAAAATATTTTAAAATCTCATTCCTTTCATTAATGGCGTTTAATGTTTTCTAGCAATGTTTATAATGTTTTACTAACAATGAAACTCAGAAGACTAAACAGTTGTATATTTTATAATGAGATTATGGTCTAATGGGGAAGCTTCTACTTCTACCAGTAAAGACAGATGACAAGGACAAACAGAAAATGCATAAGAAAGAAAAATAAGTTCACGAAAAGTAGTGTTTTAAGTAATATGGTTAAAAGTTTGCTGTTAACATTTGGTATTTACATAGAGCAATAACGTAGTTATTTTTCAAAGTATATTCACCATTTGGTCCCCAGAAACCATCCATTTGATGAGTTAACGAGAAAATGGCTTTAACCTGTAATATTCAGCACAAACATAATTTTCCAATGGCCAAATATTTCTAACCAAAGTATCATATACAAGAGAGTGAGTTAAGAGGTCTGAGTTATAAAAATAATTCCCAAATCTGAAAACATTTATCCATAAAGATATATGTCCTCCGATGTTCACTGCAGTTTTATTTACGGTGGCCAAGACATGGAAAAAACCAGTGTCCTTAGATAGATAAAGAAGTTGTGGTATATATACACAATGGAATACTATTCTGCCATAAGAAAAGATGAAATAGTGCCATTTGCGATAACATGGATGGATATTAAGATTATAATGCTAAGCGAAATGAATCAGACAGAAAAAAGTCGAGAACCATATGATTTCACTGATATGTGGTATATAAAACTGAAAACAACAAAGGAACAAGACAAACAAATAAACAAAAACTCTCAGACACAGACAATAGTTTAGTGGTTACCAGAGGGTAAGGAGGTGGGGAGTAAGTAGTAGAAGTGGGTAAAGGGGATCAAATATCTGGTGATGGAAAGAGAACTGACTCTGGGTGGTGAACACAATGTGATATATAGATGATGTATTAGAGAATTGTACACTTGAAACCTATGTAACTTTACTAACCACTGTCACCCCCAATAAACTTTAATTAAACAAATAATAATTTAATATTAGGCCTTCTTTGGATATGCTCATAGTTTCAAGAATTTTTGTTAAAATAATTGCTTATGTATTAAAACATGCAGGAATAAGAAAAGGCAGTGAAGGTGGTTTATTACAACTTCTAATTCTTCAAGAGGAAAATGTCAGGATCACATTTGGTTGAACTTTTATACTATGTCCCTTGTACAACATCATATAAAATCAGTAAATACATGTGTAAATATTTATTACTTAATTTGTTTAATAATTTTATCTTGTGTGTGTAATAAAGGCAGTTAAGTATCACTTTAAATAAAATTAGGATTTAAGTGTTTCACCAAGGACAAAACTCATCAAGTCTACCAATTAAAGCCTCTAAAAGGTTGTGTTATGCATATGTTCCAATCTAAAAACTTAAAACCTGTCATGTTTCAATAAACATGTTAACTGAGATCAGAATATTACTTCTGAATTATTCTATTTTAACCTCTGAAAAATGTTAAGAGCACAATTTTATGAAATGTCAAAGACAGGGACATCTAAGTACACCAGACATTTCTCTATAATCTGCTTCATTTCAATGTACAAATTCGTGTAACAGAAACGTCATCTTCAAATGCATACGCATGTGATACATGAAGCCACATGTGATACATGAATTTCCCTTTGGAAAATTCTCCACGCTCGCTCAGAAACGCCCATTTAAGGAAAACCCACACTGAGATCAAATGCGTACTTTTCCTTCAAAACTGCGGGACAAGATTCTCCCTTGAGCTCGCGTTTCTCCCCGCACAAGAGATTTTAATTTGGGGCAAAAGGATAATATTTCTGATTAAATAACAACTATGATAAAGGGAGAGAATTATTTAATGTCAACCATGTACCGCACTCAACTTTTGAATTTCCTCGGCATCTCGGACGCTACTTGAATTGCGAAGGCGCATTTCCAGAGCTTAAGCAGCTCGTTAACTAAATCTTAAGGGCAAGGTCCAGCTAAATTTAGCACAAGCAGAAAAACTACCATTAAGTAAAACTCGATTCCACCGATCAGGCACCTCCCTAGGCCCGACGACGGAAATCGCCGTTTCAGCTCTGCAGGCGGTGGACATCCCAACGCCCAAGCAAGGCCCTCCCGCCCCAAGGGCGCCTGCGCGATATCCACAGTCAGTTACACCCTTGCTAGGCTATTCAACGCGAATGGTTTTGAAGTTACTGTCAGGTCACGCCTCCCTTTAAAAATCATTAGGGATGAAAAGCACACCAGAACGACCACTCACCGAAGTGGTCCTAAATGCAAGCGACAGGATTTAAGCTTCCTCTCGCGACTTATCTGGCGCTGCCGGAAGCGGGACTATCCGTGTCGTTAAGAGAAGGTGCTAACGGAGGCGGTGGAGCCTCGGAGAGAGAAGGTTAGGAAGGATCGTTGGGTTCTTGCCGGAAATTGTTCCGCCCGGGGATATTTCCGTGTAAGACCCGAAGCGGGCGAGCAGGAGGCGTGGCTGAAACGCGCTAGCGTGGTAGTTAGTGCCTTGCAGTACCTCGATGTGGCTCTTGGGCTGCTACTACAGAGAGAATCCCACGTCCACGCCAACAGCTGGAGTCTCTTTGCCAACACCTCACCCCTGCCCCGGGATTACAAGGGAAACCGAGACCTGAATGGGCTCGGCTCTCTCCAACTGCTCGCTTGACAACCGCAGCGGTGGCAGGTGAGAGCCCCAAGACCGAAGGAGAACCGGGGTGCGGAACCCGGTCACCAAAGGTTGGCGGCCGCTTCTGGGCAATTGCTTTGTCTCCTGCTGAGCTCTGCGGAGCTTTAAACGCGCGCTCCTCGCGGGGTGGGAGGGCAAGTGGCAGAGCGAAAGGCAGCGTGGGCGTGGAGGAGTAACAGTACAGCCCTGGGGGTCGTTTCGCGGCTTAATTTCTCCTCCTCCTCCCTTGCTTCCCTTTTCATTTCTTGGGTGTGAGATACCAGAGGTTGCAGCTCAACTAGAAAGGACCAGCCGAGCTTCTAGCTGGTACTCCGGACTGCAGTCTCGCTCCACCAAAGTAGGCAGCCTCGAGTTTGGGGACTGCTGTGGGGAGAGATGGCTATTTTTATTTTCATTCCGCGGTCTTGATCCCTTTGCTCCTCGCCGGCTGCTACCGCACCTGAAAAGAATGAAAAGCTCCAGGCGTTGCAGCTTTCCAGAGCGAGGACCGAGGCTGACGGTCACTGCCGCACTAATCACTTGGAGAGTGTGGCATCCTCGCGCTTTGAGGCAGAAGGGGCGAGGGTGGTGACCCAGGGCTCTTATTTACTATGTTCTCGACGACTTCCTGGCAGTTTGCGACCTTTGGAGTCTGGTGGCTAACACTTGCTTTGCTTCAGCGTATTGGAAGGTGTAGCTGTGGAAGTAAGAAGCATGGCTGACTTGAGCACCTACTACCATCCTTGTTCTACACTGGGATAGGCTTTTGTTTTACTATGGAAAATGCTTCAATGATAAATAAAGATTTTGTTTCAGGCAGATAAAATAATAACGATAGCTACCATTAACTGAATTCTTCTGTGTGCCAAGTGCTTCACATGTTTTTCTCATACACTCTTCAACAATCCCATGAGGTATATTAGATTATTATGCTCATTTTACAGGAGTTAGGAACTGAGGCTTAGAGAGGCCACGTGACTCTCCCTAATAAACTTGTGATAGTATTGAACATTTGAATCTCTATTAGAAACCAGATTTTTTTCAAACTCCAAAATCTGTATTAACTATTTATTATACTGCCATTGTCATACCATTATGCTTCATTTTTTCCCTATTTTTTTACTATCATTGGCAGTGGCTGAAAGTATTCATTCACTAAAAAAAATATTTGATATGCCTACTTATATGTCTAATGAAAGACAGACATTTGTCTTCATGAAGCTTCAGTATTGTGATGCAGAATTAAGTAACTCAGAAACCAAAATGCTATATTTACTGTAGCTTAGGCTTGTTTAAAGCAGTGCTTAAACTGATGTGCAGAAAGTTCAGAGATGTACAATCAAACCTTATTATTTAAGTTTTAAACTCCTACTACTTGTATGGTAGTTATTGTGAGGGTATTACACTGAACAATTGGTAGAACATTTATTGATCACCTACATAAGTACTATGCACCAATTAACTACAGAGAATATAGATGAAGTCCTTGTTCTCCAAAAGCTCCCATGCAACTACATAAAAATAGTATTCTGGAACAATTAATTTTCTTAAGTAGAAATGATATCGTGGTTATGTAGGAGGATGTCCTTATTTTTGGAGATGCATGCTGAAGTATTTAGAGGTGAACTGAGTGTGTTGATGTCTACAACTTGCTTTCAAATGGTACAGTAGTATATGTGTATATAAATAGAAAGTAAATATGGCAAAATGTTAGCAATTTTTGAGTCTAGTGGTGGGTATATGGGTGTTTATAGTGAACTATTCTTTCTTTTTTCAATATTTGAAATTTTTCATAATAAAAAATTGAGGAGGAAAACCCTAACTCTAACGGAAACATTATTTTATTTTAATTTTATTAATTTTATTTGGGTGACTGATTAATAAAATTATATAGGTTTCAAGTGTACAGTCCTATAATGAATCATCTGTATATTGCACTGTGTTCACTACCCAAAGTCAGATCTCATGTCATCATATATTTGACCCCTATACCCTTGTCTATCTTCCTCCACCCCCCCATTCACCCTCTACTGTTACCGCCATACTGTTGTCTGTGTGTTTGAGCTTTTGTTTGTTTTTGTTACTTGTTTGTTTGTTGCTTTCAGTTTTATATCCTACATACGGTGAGATCATATGGTTCTTGACTTTTTCTGTCTCACTTATTTTGCGTAGCGTGATAGTCTCAAGATTCAGCCATGTTGTTGCAAATGGCAGTATTTTATCCTTTCTTATGGCTGAGTTGTATTCCACTTTATATATGTACCACATATTTTTCATCTAGTCATCTATCAAAGGACACTTCAGTTGTTTTCATGTCTTGGCCATCATGAATAATGCTGCGGTGAGCATAGGGGTACACATATCTTTACGGATAAATGTTTTCAAATTTTTTGGGTAGATACACAGGAGAGGGATTGCTGGGTCACATGGTAATTCTATTCTTAATTTTTTGAGGAACCTCCATCCTGTTTTCCATTGGTGCTGTACCGATTTATTTTCCCACCAAAAGTGTATGAGAGTTCCTTTTTCTCCACAACCTCTCTAACACTTGTTATTGCTTGTCTTGTTGATGATAGCCATTCTAACAGGTGTAGGCTGGTATCTCTTTGTGGTTTTGATTTGCATTTCCCTAATAGCTAGGGAAGTTGAGCATCTTTTCATATATGTACCTGTTGGCCGTTTGTATGTCTTCTTGAAAGAAGTATCTGTTCAGGTCCTCTGCCCATTTTTCAATTGGATTGTTTGTTTTTTTGATGTTGAGTTGTATGAGTTCTTTTTATAGTTTAGGTATTAACTCCATATCAAAGGTGTTGGGAAACAGATAATTGTAAAAATAGATCTGAAATGTTATGGAGCATGGAGGATGGGAGAGGATGCTGGTATGTATTTGAGGGCTGTCAGAGGCATGAGAGTTGTCAGAAAAACATTCATTGAGGACTTTCCAGTTGGTTATTGAAGGAGAAATAGAACTGTCAAGGAGAGTGAATTCCAGGCAGAGGGGAAGGCAAGCTCAGCAAAAAGGTACTGAATGAACATTTGAAGAAGGAAACAAATCAATGTGAAGGTTGTGTGGAACTTGGCATGTTACTTGTATAAGTAATCTTATAAATGATACTAGCCTGCCTTTGCCAGCCTGCAGAATAACCTATGGTGGAGCTTTCGTAATAGTGCCCTGCAGTGAGTCACCATTTATAGCAGTATTTCCATTGGAAACTGCTTTTAGGATTTCAGGAAAACTGGTTACGTGTCTGTCTTGAAGATGAGCAGCAGAAGCTGGGGCTCCTATTTTCTCTGATTTGGGGAGCAGAGATTTACTGGTTCATAGTCAGGATCCTTGAGGGAACCTATAAAAAGGGCTACATTGATGGCTTGGAAAGATTTTAAGGTCAGATGAGGGGTTTCTGAATACTGCCTGGGAGTGATGGATGATACAAGGTGTCATTTAAGGATATACGGTAAGTAGCTCTGACCCTGACCAGTGAAGATGAGAAGATGATGTTTATTCCAGGCAGTAGTGTGCATGATACCGTGTTTCCCCGAAAAAAAACGCTGTAGTCTCAAGCAGTGTGGTAAGACTGGAAAAGATGTAATGAGGTCTCCAGCAGTAGCAGGGGGAAAGAGGAATGTCTGTGGTTTCATTGCACATGAGAGAAGTTGAATTGTATGTATTCTGTGCTAGTTAAGTTTAGGTCAGAAATCTGTCTTAATTATAACAGCAAACAGAATATGAAAACAGCTAGCATTTACTTAGTGCTTACCATAGGCTAATTGCTATGGTGTCTTCAAAACAATCAGATTTATCACCCCATTTTACTGGAATTACTCGTAGATCTTTGGGAACAGGACTTGCAGAGTTTTGCTTTGCAGTTCTATCTAGCATATTCAACTCTTCTTAAGAATATTTGATCAAGTAATTTCTCATCAGTAATCAAATGAAGCATTTGACCTATAGTTTCATCTTGGTAGGTAATTATGATAGTTTTAATATGACCAAGGAATAAGTACATGTAACAACTTTGAGGTTATGTCACTGTTATGTGATCGTTCTTAAACCGATGTTTGTGAGCATCTGTGTATGTGGAAGAGTTTGCATGTCAGTCACATAGCAGTGCATGCAGTATTTGCTGCACGTGTACACTTTTTTTCTGAGGAGAGGATCCATAGATTGTATCATATTTGCCAAAGATTTTTTGACTTCTAAAAGTTTAAGAGCTGTTGTCATAATGAAATATTATACTCAGTCTAATCTTGCTGATTTACACATGAGACCAGAATGGTTATTTTCTCTAAAAAAAAAATCTTTTTACAAACTAAACTTTTATAAATTGAAGCCTTTCAAAAATTGATTTAATGCAATTTCAGATTGATGTATAGTTGTCAATGGTTTTTAAACCAACATTACATTTTGTCTATTCTTTTCCATTCCATTCAGATATTACTGAACTACGTGTGGAAGGATTTAGCCTTTAATGTTCTTTTGTTATAACTTGAATAATTTTCTTCTAATTTGTTGGATAAGTTTGGACTTGAGGACTTTAGTGTTTAGCCTTTTGGTTATTCTGTATCAGTTTGTCAAATTGCTAAGATGTATATTATTAAAAATCGGAGTCTTAATTTCTTAATTTTATGGAAGAAACTGTCTTCAGTTTTAAGGTACATATCAAACTATTGGTACTGATTTTAAAATCATTTAAAATTATTTTTACATCAATGTTTTTGAAATATAGTCTCTAAAATTAATATTTTCATTGCATTTTAGGTGAAAAGATTGCTGTATCACCTCACTGAAGCAATAGACTCACTATCTTTGTGTTTTAGACTTCATCAACACGAAGCAATGATATCTGAGAACAAAAGAACATTTGCCAACTAACTGTCATCGCAATTCGAGTGACTAAAGAAGCAGAAACAAGCTGCAACAGACCTATGTGTCAGCTAGTATAGAGAGAATGCTTTCTTCTGAGGCTGTTTGTTTAGAAGCAGTTTTAGTATAGCACATTTAAATTATACTCTATATCAAATGAAATAAAAATGAGTGAAGTCCCCAGATTCTTTGTTGGGCCCGAAGATACAGAAATCAACCCTGGAAATTACAGACGTTTCTTCCACCATGCAGACGAAGATGATGAAGAGGAGGATGAGTCTGTAAGTTGTTTGTTTTTCTGATGAGAGAAGACCAATACAGAATAGGCTTTTTACTGATCGCTGTTAAAAGTGAATTAATATTATTATTCCACCCCTCAATCCACCCCAGAAAAAATTACTTTCAAGCTTCTCTTTACAGCCAAAAGTTTTCTTCATCTGAAGTCTTATCTAGAAGTCCAGGAACTAAAACAGAAAAGCAGAGATTGTCTGGCTGACATAAACTAGAAAGTACTACTGACTTGCCTCTCCTACCCTTACCTTTTGTCTTTAGTTCTTCTGAATACACTGAACACCACTGATAGATCAAATCCAGTCTTCTTACATGTAAGGACTTTGTTCTGTCACCTATATCTAAAATAGTATTTGTCTCTTATCCCTTCTACCTGTTACGTATAGCGAATATTCAGTTCCCACATAGTTCATGTGATATCACGTCTCTTTGCTGTTGTATGCACTGCTTTATCTCTACCAACTAGCCTTATTTCGGATTACCTTGTGAATTGTTTTTCGTTCTTCAAAACCCTCTTCAGATTTCATGTTGTTCACTACCCTTGCCCTTTTCTCCTTGAGAAACTGGAATACTTCCTCAGTATCATTTCTGTACCTTGACATATATACTTCTAATCCATGTATCATAATGTACTGTATTATTGCTATGTTCCCCACTAGTCCAAAAGTGCTTTAAGAACAAGTAGTTTCTATATATATATATGACTCTTGAGTGCTTAATATAGTTCTTGGAATATTGGTACTAAGTAAATTGAGTCTACATTCATGAACCATTACATACGGTTCATTTGACCTATAAATTGATAAAACAATTTATTCCAGATCAGTCTTCTGTTTTTAAGATTTCAAAGATGTGTATTTCATTTAGACATTAAATCTAACAAAGTAACTTAGATCTATTTAAAAAAATCATTTTCATGCTTCTAAGTTTTTGACTAATAGGAAAATTCTGTAGTTTGTCTTAATGTAGGTTTGTTTGTACATGTTAAACTTGAGTGCTTCCAATTCATCTTAGCCAATGACCAGATGTTCATTAAGTAGATCTATAATAAGTAAACAAAACGTAGCATATTAGTTTTTTGTTTTTTGTTTTTTAACTGTAAAGCAGTATGAAATGTTAGGTGGAGTACTTTTGTTATCTGAGGAAATCTACTTTAGAACCATCATCAGGAGCTATGTTGAGGCTTTTAATCAGGAAAAAACTGAATAAGGGAACATAAAAATGGATAATCAGAGTGGGAAAGATAGCAGATCCCAGGGAGATTAGGATTTACAATCAAATCCAATACCAGTTTGAATTTTATGTGAGTCAGAGGAGGCAATAAAGAAATATAATCCTAGGCTAAAAAAGAATTACAATTTAATTCTGATGTCAGATTTATAATAAGGAAAAATCTAGTAAAACTTTCTAGCTCTAATATAGTTTGAGTGCGAATTATAATGTCATATGAAATATATAAATTATCATGGAATAGAGAATTGAAATGAAAAACTGGACACAGCTTTATATATTTGATAAAACTCTAAGCACCTGAATGCAAAGACCTCAGAATGAATCTTGAGTGATTTTATAAATGTGAGCTACTTGTAAGTTATTATTTCCATATCCTGCTTGTTAAATTTCAGGCCAAATCATGGCCTTTGAACTGTAGTAAGGGTGCAGACATGGACAACACCATGGAAGAGGGATATTAGAGTATGGGGGCTGGGTTTCAAAGATCATCGACGCCTTTGTGAGCAGTGTGGTTTTCCCCAAAATTTCCTTCCAGGTTGTCATAGGTGACCAACTAATATTCAAGCTCAATCTACAAAATTAGTTTAATACTTTGTAGTTAGTATAGCTTTGTACTCAGAACATTTTATTTTACGCAAGGGAATTCTTAACTCACTCCCATTGGCCTTTCTAGTTGGATTAGATAGGTTTTGGCTTTTATTTGCCCCTTCAGGTGTAAGCAACATAAATAAATGCTAGGGACAAATAAGTATTTGTTTAAGTTTGAAATCTGAATAAAAATAGTAACAATGTTCTGAAAGTTTTTTGTTTTAAAATTTTTATCAGACCTTTGTAGGAAACTCATTTTGTTACGTATGTAGTATAACAACAATGTAATTTTGGGAAAAAAATGCCTTTTTTGGTTAATGTGTAACTTTTATTGATTGATCAAATGCCTCATCTACCTGTTAAAAAGACTTAACATAGCTGTACTTTGGAGTTCTTATTAAGTCAACCTGATTTTTTTGTTTCTTTTCTGTTTTTAGCCACCAGAAAGGCAGATTGTGGTTGGAATATGTTCCATGGCAAAGAAATCCAAATCCAAACCAATGAAGGAAATTCTTGAACGGATCTCCTTATTTAAATATATCACAGTAGTAGTATTTGAAGAGGATGTTATTTTGAATGAACCAGTGGAAAACTGGCCTTTATGTGATTGTCTTATTTCTTTCCATTCTAAAGGTATTAAAGAACGGGGAAGGAAACCCCTTTATCCTCTGATTATAAAACTAATACATATTAATTGTAGAATATTAGATAAAATAGAAAAATAAAATTAAACTCATCCACTCTCACAGATAGGTGATGTTAACACTTTAATATATTTCTTTCCAGTCTTTTTTTCTGTGTGTATTTTTAGAAACATTTAGTATTAATAGCGTATATGTAATTTTGTATTTAAATTTTTCACTAACTATATGAAGTTTTTTTCTCCATATCATTCTTCAAAAACCAGATTTTAAATGGTGTTATAGTGTATAACATGTGGATTTAACCAGCATCCTAACAATTATATGGTTTCAGTTTTCACTATTAAATATAAGGTTTTGATGAACTCCTCAAATGTACATTAAATTAGTGACTATTTTAATCCTTGTGCTTTTGCATATAGGAAATGATCTGCCAGTCATATATGTATTCATACTTTATTTCTTAGGAACTTAATATTTCAGTTTTAGATTTTACTTGTTGTCTTTTATAAAGCAAACAGGAATATCAATTAAACCTAATGTTACTTCATAATAAAGTAGTACTTCATAGTAAAGTCTGCTAATCAAAATTATTGTTAAATGTATATCTGAAACTTTATAACCTATGACTCTGAATTAAGTGAATTTCTCACTAAGAACTATAATTTAAAGGATGTTCACT
Source organism: Rhinolophus ferrumequinum (assembly GCF_004115265.2). Taxonomy (NCBI): domain Eukaryota; kingdom Metazoa; phylum Chordata; class Mammalia; order Chiroptera; family Rhinolophidae; genus Rhinolophus; species Rhinolophus ferrumequinum. The sequence goes on from NC_046290.1 coordinate 68,797,217, forward strand.
CAATTAAATCTAATGTTTATATAAATTGTTCTTGTTACCAAATATGTAGTTCCTAGCTGTGTTAAAAAAATTATCTCACTTTAGTCAGGTGTTCAAGAAGCATCTCCTTCAGCAAGAAGGAGATGGACCATGGTTGGGACCTTTCATGCTCCCTTAGCCTGTACTGATTTTCGTTATTTCATAGAGAAGCCAAGGCCCTGATCTTTATAGACTGAAGTTCATCATTTCAGAGAATCTTAAAATTTGCTTATCATTGAGGGTAAGGTGTTCTTCCCTTACTACCACATAGTTCTTTCTACAAAACGTATTTGCCTATAAAAACTAGGTGCTATCTAAGATCATATCCCATATGCTGTCTTTTTTTAAGGAAAAAGTTCCTCGTTAACAATAACAAAAACAGGAAACTGTCGCTGAATTCTGTTAGACTTCAAAATCATAGACATTGAGACATCTTAACAAATGAAGAGTTTTTCTGAGAGTCTTTTTAAAACTTGAAGTGTTTGTAATTTGTGGCCTGGTGATTCCTGGTGTAGAGTACTTCTATTTAAGTTTTTAAAACTAAGGAATTTTGGAATAAGTCTTCTTTAGACTGACTGTAGCTCTTTAAGTTCCGTATTCTTTAACATTTTCTTCCTCTACTAACTAGTCTGATAATGCTACAAAATACAGTGTCTTCACAGGTATACCAGCATATACTATAGTGAAATGCTTAAGCTATGCATGCTTGCTGATTTTTACTCTTTTCTTTAGATAAGATACTCATTAAAATATTGTCGTCTAAGGAATAATAATAGTTAACATTTATTGAGCACTTGCTACGTCAGGTATTGCACTAAGTGTTTTATGTACACTCTTATTTAATTCCTCAAAAACCTTACTATGTAAGACTGGTATAATACTCATCTACAGTCAGAAATCAGAGGCTTAGAAATGCTAAATAAATTTGCTGAAGACCACATAGCGAGTGAAAGATGGAACCAAGATTTGAACCCTGGTTTATGCCCTTAACCTCTGTGGTGTACTTTCTTAATAATGTGTGTTGATGCATAAAGTTGCAGACTTTTACAGCCAATATGAAGTGAAATATAATCATTAAAATTCATTAGATTTTATTTCTAGATTTCTTACTATATCTGCCATTTGATTTATTGTAATTAGTAATTTTAGCAAAGTTTGGAAAATTTCTGGGAGTTAATGTCTGATATTTTAACATTGACCTAGTAACAGCAAGCATGATTCTGTTCATATATTTCATATTTCAAGCATATGTGAATCAATTTTTGGTTTTGCTGCTATTTTTTAAAGATACATAACTTCTTTGAACTATCAGCTAATTTATATATATAAACATCAAAATATTTTAAGTGAGAAAAGGAGTTGTGTATATTTAAAAATCACCAGGTGATTGTGACATACTTATTTATATATATAGATTTCTGTTTGTATATGAGGTAATCTTACCTTTTATCAGGTAACTTTGAGTAGTCAGGCAGTGACTAACATAACCACTGGCTTGTTGTGCCTTATCAATCAAATACACTAGGAAAAAATAAGATTTATTTAATAGTGCACACTAAATCAAGTTTTATGTGCTTATTTTTCCATGCCTTATATAGAAAGCAGTTATATACATAATGAAATTAAACTTCTATGGGAAGTGGCATAAATTCAAGTTGATAAAGTTATAGATGCCAATTTATCTTGAGATTATACAGAGTATGTTAATAATATGTGTTCTTAGGATTTCCACTGGACAAAGCAGTTGCCTATGCAAAACTCAGGAATCCGTTTGTAATCAATGACTTGAATATGCAGTATCTCATACAAGATAGGTGAGTGGTGAAGTTGGCTGAATTAAGGGAAGGAAAATTAACATTTATTTAGTATCTACTATAAGCAGACATGGTATCAGGTGTTTTCATATACATTAATTTGTGGTATCCTTGAAATAATACTTAGAAATAGGTATTTATATCCAATTTCCCAGATGAAGAGTCTTCAGAACCAGGGATATCAGTTAATTTGCCCCAAGTCACAAGTAGTTCTACAAGTAAGGGACAGGGACTTACATCAGTTTGTTTAATTTCCAAAGCCTACTAGACCTTTGAAAATTAAGAATGATTATTCTATCATGTGACTCATCACTTAGGGCTGTACACATAATTAGATTCTTTTTAGTGGTAACCAGAAGATTTCACTATATATCCTAGCATTCATTTAACAGGCCAAAAGCATGGATTTCTAAGAGAAATTGTAAAATATGAATGTATTTATGTATTACATTTAGTTGGTGTTTCACTCTGATGGCTACCCTTATAATTTCACTAGCATTCTGTTTCCTTTTGTGTTAGCATTACAATATGAGATTATATACGAAAATGCTTTATAAAGTATATCGCCCTATAGATTTTTTGTTTTTCTATTTTTGTTTTTTTCCTATTATTTCAGATAGTAACATTAATATCTAAAATTTTAAAACATTTTTCGTGGGTTTACATATTAATGCATGTTTATACATTATAAATGTGTGTGTGTGTGTGTGTGTGTCTGTGTGTGTGTGTAAATACAAATTAATTTTAAGAAGTTTGGAAAAGAAAAGCATTTTACCCTGCCACTACATCTACCATATTTGTTCAGATAGAAAGCAGTACATACATACACTCAGAGTTTACAAAATTGGTATCACTATTCTCTTATAATATTGTGAACATTTTTCCATATCATTACATTTATAGAGTATAAGATTTTTAATGGTTATGTAATGCTCTGTCATTACAATATTGCAACTTTGTTTTACCATTTCTTTTTATACATTTACATTCTCAATTTTAAAAATTAATATTTTAATATGCCACAAAATGTATTATGAATATTTTTGTTCTAATTGCTACACATTTAGAATATATGTTTTCTATATTTTAAATTATATATTTATTTAAAAAACAAAGATGATATACATTCCTTTTTTAGTAGAACAGTAGTAATATCCTTTATGAACAGTACAATAATATACTCATTGTGAAATAGAGCTATAACACAATAAATGTTTCCCTTTTTCTTCAGGAGAGAAGTATATAGTATTCTTCAAGCTGAAGGTATTTTACTTCCTCGTTATGCAATTTTGAACCGTGACCCAAATAATCCCAAAGGTAGAGTAAGAGATTTTAAGCAAGCTACTTTCTGTCATTCAGCATATTTGAGCCACTTCTCTTCTATAGTTAAGTGGAAGGAATATAAAGAACTCATAGTATTCTATTCGTTGTTTTCAAAGATATGAATAAAAAAGCATTACATTCAGTTAAAATGTGACACTATGAACTAAAAGGCTAATCATTAATAATTTAGGAATTATACATTCTATTTTTCTTTGGTCTGTGTACGACACATCTCTGAGAATCATAAAGACTTTTTAAATTACATGCTTCAATAAATTAGTATTGATTAGGGATACACAAGTGATCCATCTGTGACTGTTGAATTAAGTATTAGAAACTTCATGCTAGGCACAATCAAATTTCTGATGACTAGGAATTTTGAAATATTTCTATTTATTAATATTTTTAAGTATCCTTTGCTTCATTTTGGTTATCTAAAACAGTATGAAGCTATACATAACTTAGTCTAAAAAGGCAACATAACTGTTTATCTGTCTTAAGGTTTGATATTCTGATAACAGTGTTTTAAGGAATTTTGATAACTTTATTGTACCTTAAAACAATTTATATTAAAAAAAAGTTATAGCATTTGTTATCTGTAAGAGGGAACATTGCTTGTTTGTCTAAAGGTGAAAATTTACTTCCTTATTGGATCACTTGCTTACTCTGTATATTGGTTGCTTTTCTAACTGAAGTAATTTCATGTTTTGTGGTTTCTGTGATAGGAATGATCCCATACATTTTTCAGAAAATGCTGGCATTCTGGAGTTATTTCTCAGTCTTTCTTGTTGGCATCATTTCGTATCTGTCTTTGAATTCTAAGGGACAGTGGGGTGAAATGGCAGGTTCCATAAGATTTTAAAGAACTATAGTTCCTAATGCCATGTATCATAAACATGGGTATATGTTTGCATAAACATTTTTAATTAAAATCAAATCAGTACTTTATCCAAGGTTACTTTTCTTTGTAATCTATATTTGAGAAAAAAAGTTGTCAATATCTAGATAGTATACAATATGTAATTTTCTGGCTCTTCTGTTTGATTTATAGAATGCAGTCTGATTGAAGGGGAGGATCATGTAGAAGTGAACGGGGAAGTTTTCCAAAAGCCATTTGTAGAAAAGCCAGTCAGTGCAGAAGATCATAATGTTTACATTTATTATCCAACGTCTGCTGGTGGTGGAAGTCAAAGGCTTTTTCGAAAGGTAAACCATTGTTATCCTAGTGAATGCTGTTCTTCATACGTTGTATAAATTTTACTAAAAATAATCGAGTACTTAATAAAACTATGATTAAATGAGAATGTATCATTTAGACATAAATGAATAAAACTGATACCATAACTTGTTAGAAAAATCAAGGCATTATTTTGTTACTTAACGTTGTTTACGCAAAATTTCTACCTATAGAATACCATGAAGTTACTTGATTTTCCTTGTCTTCCATTAACATATTGGTCATATAACAAGTTTAGGTAAAGATGAGTAGTCTTTTAGAAAAATAGCCTCCAAAATGGATAGTTCGTAGACAAAGTAATACCAGTAACTTTTACATATATGAAAGTATTCTCAAAATTGGACCCATAATAAATAAGTGCAAATCCAGTCTAAAATATAATGACATTGAATTACTTTTTGTATTGGCAGAGATCAGAAAGCTTGAGGTAGTTGGAAAACAAGTCCAAACGTTGTTGGCAGGAATGCGTTTGGTGTTGCCTCTTAGCAACACAATTTAGTAATATGTCAGGATTAAAAATCCACGTACCCTTATAAATAATCAAGGAAATGCAAAGCAAGAACAAAGTGAGATACTATTTTATATTCATTCGAGTGACAAATCTTAAGTCTGATAATTCCAAGTGTAGATAAGGATATTGAGCAGTGGGAACTCTTACACATTGCTGGAGAGACTATGAATTGTTAAAACAGTTTATAAAACAGATTTTTGACATCTATGTAAGTTGAATATGAGCTTATTTTATCACCTAGCAATTCCATTTCTAATATATACCTTAGAAACTCTTTTGCACATATGTGCCACAGAGACACTTGTAAGAATGTTCTACTAGCTAAAGCTTAAGAAACAAACTAAATATACATTGCTAGGACAATGAATAAATTATGGTGTACTTATACAGTGGAAAATTCTATAGTAGTAAAAATGAACAAACTAGAGTTAATGCAGCAACATGGTTGAATCTTAGAAACATTGTTCTTAGGGTTCATTGTATTTTTAATGTTATTTAACTTACCTGTAAGTTACTATTATGGCAGAAAATATTAGAGTGTCACCTTCATAGTAAGTGTTGTTAAATTTGTGGGTTAAAAAATTATTTTGGAAATATCTTAGCTGAAAATAGATGTTAAAAGGATTATATTATAAAAATGAGGGGAATAATTTAGTTGTTATGTTGATGGACGTCTTTTGTTTTCAGATTGGCAGTAGAAGTAGTGTTTATTCCCCAGAAAGCAATGTACGAAAAACAGGCTCATATATATATGAAGAGTTTATGCCTACAGATGGTACTGATGTTAAGGTAGGATTGACTAAAGTATATTTTAACTTTGTATTTAGAATTTTGAATGATATCAGAAAAATGTATTACCCTGTAATTAGCTATATCTAACCTCTGTTCTCTTTCTTTTTGATTAGGAATTCTTAATGTGTTTTGTACTATGAATGCCTTTGGCGGTCTGAAGCGTATGGCCTTTTTGAAAAAATAATTATTGTTTTAGAATAATGTTCGTAAATGCTTAAGATAAAACGTACAGGATTAAAAAGAAGACACATTTTATTGAAATATAGTTATCAAAATATTTAAAAACCAACTTTGTGATACAATAACATGTATGCCTCTTTAAAAGGATATTAAATCAAAATATAGTGTGTAAGGGTCTAATAGCCACCACAGTTTCCAAGTGTTGATTAATGTAAGTGATGTTTTGAGTAGTATATCACCACTGTCATATGATATAAAAATATGTGTGATTTCTCTTGGTGCAAATAAGGTCTTAATTGCTTTATCTTCAGCCAGTCTCTGTCTAACCAAAGTGCTTTTTCTTAAAGCTAATCATGAACTTCTTAAAAATTTCTCTTGTGGAACCTCATTGATCACAGGAGAATAATCAGATTCTGATATACAAGACATATCCCACTCTGCCCTCTGTCTGTCCTGTGGACCTTATTTCTTGCAGTATCAACCGTACCAAATAACTTGCTCTGACCTGACTACATCATGCTATTTCATGGCTCTGCCCTCTGTGTTTATTGCCTTTCATTAGAGTGCCCTTCCCTCTCTTGTTCTGCCTTCAAATTCATGCTCGCTCTCACCCCCTCCCTTTTTTAAACCTTTCTTTGGGCAGTTACTTCCTTCTGTAATATTTTTATAGTTATTCGTACCTCTCGTTTGTTAAACTAAAACAATTTAAGAAGGATCGTATCATACACATCATACTTTTCATTCCCTCACAATGCTCAGTACAATCTTTTTCTATAGAGTAGAAGTGCACTTTGCCAATTCTGACATATAATTAATTATTTATAACCTCTTCCAATGTATTAAAAATTTTGGCATGTAAATTAAAAGATATGTGAAAGAATGGTCAGGACACTGAAGTATTTTCTATTATTTTTTTCTTTGAACTTATCAGCGCGCACGCGTGCGTGTGTGTGTATGTGTAGTTTTTAAATAAAATATGTACTTTAACATTCACGAAAGGTTTATACAGTGGGTCCAGATTATGCCCATGCTGAAGCTCGAAAATCTCCAGCACTCGATGGCAAGGTGGAACGAGATAGTGAGGGAAAAGAAGTAAGATACCCTGTTATTCTCAATGCACGAGAGAAATTAATTGCTTGGAAAGTCTGCCTTGCATTTAAGGTGAGATGTTATACAGGCCACATAGATCCTTATAAAAAGATTTCTAATTTTCTTTTTTTGAATTAAAGAGATGTTATTTCGGTTTATAATTTAAAAACTGTTACATCTGAATGATGTATGTACTTTTCAAGGGATTCTTGTAGTGCCAGTAAAAATATAATAAATGAAGGCCTTTGATTACCTATACCCTTTCTGTGTTATATATGCATAAGTAATTTCTTTCATTTTTTTTTTTTTTTTACTTACTATGCAGTAAACTAATAATAATGCACTTTTAGGCATTTGTAAAATTTGATATGTTCTAATTCTGGAAAACTGTAAATCTTAATTCAACGCAAACTTTAAAGTTTATAATTTATTTTAAATAGCAAACAGTTTGTGGCTTTGACTTATTACGGGCCAATGGACAGTCCTATGTCTGTGATGTCAATGGCTTCAGTTTTGTGAAGAATTCCATGAAGTATTATGATGATTGTGCAAAAATACTTGGGTAAGAATTTTCTCCTTCATATTTCTTCCTCTTTACCTTTGTTATAGCTAAAGCATGCTGGTTATTCAGAAACTAAATAATTCTAAACATCAAATGATTAGGATTTTGTAAGCACACTAGAATAAAAATCAGTGTTCATAAAATGACATCCCCAATGATAATGCCAAATCATGACTTGTACTTTGGGTTATCGAAAACAGATTAATTTATGACCAGTAGAGGTAAAGGCTTAACGGCAGTTTAACTTCATAGATTTAGAAATGCTATATTTCTATTCTCTTATTTATGGCACAAAATTAGCATTCATGAAAAAAGTAACCAGAGTAAAATACAAATATTTGGAATTCAGGATTCTTTTGAATGATGCTGCTTTCTACAAGCCTGTGTTACTTAAAGATAATTTCATGAGATTATCAAGTGAATGTAAAAGAAATTATTGCATATAGAAATGCCATTTTTATGTTCTATGACCTGTTTTCTTATACCTTGATTTTGAAGATTCGTGAGACAGCTTTTTAAACCATTTCAAAGTATATATCACAAAGCCATAAGAAACTTACACTTTAAAATGTATTTCAATAATTGGAGTCAGCTTTCATAGTATATTTTAGAGAGTTGTGAACTTACCCTTAAAGTGAAGTTTGGGGGAGCTTACTAAATTTTAGCATGAATAAACGCTAAGTTTAAACAAAACCAAAAATATTTTATGACTTAAACATGTTTCCATTGTTAGCACTATTAGTAAAATGACAGAAATTTGTTTAAAATGGGCATGGTATTTAGAATAGCTTTGTAGACGATCAGTAAGCTGGTGAGAAATAATTAGTGGCCACACAGAAGAGACAGTCTTGGATTTCAGAACCTATGTAAAGTAGATATGATACAGTTATAGTGAATTATTGGAATCTTTGTGATTTATATTTTTAAAACTAACGTATGTAAGTAAATAATTCCAAATTCATGGCATCCGTTTAGTGTGTTCTGATACAGCAGTTTAGAACTCCTGATCTAGTTTTGCTTTATCAGGATTGATTCTTTGGGTTAGTTGTTACAAGTATGTGCTCTTACCACAATCACTAGACAGTTTGACTTTAATTCCCGTGATTCTCTTATTTATCATTAAGGATCCAGTTTTGTCTTAAAATGAACTAATTTTTAATTTTTTTCTTTGTCTCGAAGTAATACTGTGATGCGAGAGCTTGCTCCACAATTTCATATCCCTTGGTCGATACCTTTAGAAGCTGAAGATATCCCAATTGTTCCAACTACATCTGGAACTATGTAAGTTTGAATATGCTCATTTAGAAATTCTTTGGGTTTTCCCCATCAGTCTGTTCTATTGCAATCTAGATTCAATTTCTGAATGATTATTAGACACCTTACTATATTTTCATATGATTCACTTTGCAGATCGAGAAATAAATTATATGCTTTTACAAGAGTCCACCTAGACTAAAAGTGCGTTATATTGTTACCAATAAAATTCTGAGAAATGTTTGGATAATTATAGAACTGTTGAATTAAACATAAAAATAAAGAAGGTGCCAACAGGTACATTACTTACAGGTTTATAGTCAGTGGTCATACAATGTTGGTGCTCTCGGTATGTAAAGAAAAAATATACAGTTGTATCCTGAGGTAAATTAATTAGACCAATATTGCCAAATTCTACTAGTGAAAGTTACTGCTTGAAACTTACCTATTACTCAGGTGAATTGACCAAATTCTTCATATTCACAGCTTAGAGATTTACATTAGCCTATTAAATATTCTGAGAAATACTGACTTAGGGGAAAAAAACAAAAATATTTAATTTTGCTGTTAAGCCTGTATTTTCAAACTTATTTAACATAGAATTTTTCCAAGTAACATTTAAAATCCTGCAGGATTGTGTTCTGTGGCTCACAGTTTGGCAAACACTAAATTATACCCTAGCATTTTTCCTAAGACAGTCATATTTTCCAGTAATTTGACTTTGAAATATTTATTCTTCTTACATGGGCAAAATAAATATAGCAGCTATCAAGGAAAGTTTTATTTTATTTTGATTTAATGAAATCTCAGTCTATAATGACTTATGCTTTAGGGCAGGGGTTTAACGAAGTTCCAGAATTGCAGTCCATTTACTTTTTTCCCAGCGTTAGTGTAGTTATCTCCTGAGACGAAGCAAATATTTTATAGCTTAATATTATTCCACCTCTAGTTTCTTAGTCTTTTTAGGGTTTGATCTGATAAAATTAAGACTCATTGTTAGAAGTACTATTCTCTTAGGGAAGATCTTGAAGTGGTAAAAGATGGCTCTAAATAAATAATTAGATGTTGTGTTTTTCTGCATTATACAATACAAATCTTTGTTAGAAAATTGATAACTTTTTTTTTTTTTAATTTTAGGATGGAACTTAGATGTGTTATAGCTGTCATACGTCATGGGGATCGAACACCAAAACAAAAAATGAAAATGGAAGTGAGGCATCAAAAGTATGTTTTAAGGGGAATAATTTAACACTCAGGAGATAATTTAAAATTCCTGATAGGTGATTAGCTGTTTTGACTAATATATCATATAGAAAACTGTACCATCGTTTCTTGACCATTATATTTAAACCCCTGGATGCAAACAAAATTCACTTAAAATAATTATATTTGTCTGCATCTGAAAATTAATTGTGGCTATATCCACAAATGCCCATCAGTCTGACCTGGCTTTCAGTTATTGTTGTAAAGGTGTTCTACATAATTTTGGTTTATTGTACTCTTACATTGCTTTCTGACCTCTCAACCTTATAGAAGAAAATTAGTAGAATGAAAGTTTATGTTTTTTCCATTCAGTATTTGATTTGAAAATAATAAAATTTGAAAACCCAAACCATTATATATGTGTTGAAACATTTTTTTAATATATATATGTATACAGTGACTTCAGAGAATATATGGTATTTTTGTATTATAATCATAGTTTCAATCATGAGAAAACTTTTAAAAATAATCTAGTGATTATTAGTTTGATATGATTTAGGAAAATACGAAGTTTTAGCAATCAAAGTAGAGAAGCAACATGGTATAGTGAAGTACTAGTGAAGAAGACACACAGTATTTGAAATCCAAAGACCACAAGTCCCATTTCTATTATTATCGTTTTAGTTCCATATCTGTTATCATTGATTTTAGTATATGGTGGTAATGTTAATTATTGCGAGTGACTAATAGTGCTCTTTCTTTTTTATAAGATTTTTTGATCTTTTTGAAAAGTGTGATGGATATAAATCTGGGAAATTAAAACTCAAAAAGCCAAAACAGTTACAGGCAAGTGCATTTGATTTCTTGTTGAGTTTTAAGTTGCTAATAGCAAAGACATAAAAATTCAGTTTCCTCTTAATTTATTTTATAGGAGGTGCTGGATATTGCACGACAACTTCTTATGGAGCTGGGGCAAAATAATGATTCTGACATTGAAGAAAACAAGCCAAAACTTGAACAACTCAAGACAGTGTTAGAGATGTGAGTATCTTTTGGAAACCCTTAATTTTGATAACGACTTATAGTGCTCTTTCTTTAATATGTGTGGCTTTCCATGTTAGTGTCCTTCAGAGTTTGATCTTTTGCTCTTTATCACTATAGCTGAGGTGAAATTAGTGAAAGTCTAATGAGATTTTTATTTTTACCAGTGAGAAAATAGATTGTTGTATTGAAAGTTACTGTTTTAGCTTTACCCTTAATTTTATAAAAAGATCAAAAGAGGACATCAAATTTGGATCTTTAGTGAAGTACTGCTTAGAATGAAAGCTACATTGCTAACTTGACCACAGCCTCAGTGCCGTTTAAATAAAAAAACAATTTTAAACTGTGCTTTAATCAAGTGAAATTGGTACCACCAATATTCCTGTTATAAGGCTTATAGTTTTGACCACTTATAATCTTGTTAATATTTCCTTTATTTTTTTAAGACACATATAGTTTTAGGTTTTTATATATACCTATACTTTTTCGTCTCTTCAAATTGTCTAGCTTTTTGTAGAGAAACTTTTTCGTATTTTCATTTTTGATGTGGTTAGAATGACTATCTATGGTACAGATTTTCTACTAGCATATTTTGAAGAATTCAACAAGGTTTTACAAATAGAAGGGGGCCTCAAAGTGTAAGGTTGTTTTTCTGTAGATGGATTTTAAATTTTTCTCTAGGAGCTCACCTTGAACGCTTACTGAGTATTTTCCATTCTGCTTGCCATTTTACTTTTCAGGTATGGCCATTTTTCTGGAATAAATCGTAAGGTCCAATTAACCTATCTCCCTCATGGTTGTCCTAAAACATCTAGTGAAGAGGAAGGTATGTTATTATTAATGCCTATTGTGTTTTAATTAGATGTAGGGACTTAGTACTCATTTTTGATTGATTGCCTTTGGACTCTCTGTCTAATAGTATAGGGACTAGCATGCTATTCAATGGAGTTTTGTTAACTATGCCTTCTGTTTAAAGTATAGATTTTATTCTTTATCCTTAAAGGGTAGATTTTATTATTTTGAAAACTCCGTAGGACTTCCCTTTTACTCTGGGGTTGTTTCAGAAAGCTTATTTATTTATAATTAAATGTTACTTAATGGGCCTCTTCCTCTTTTGGTAGAAAAGGGCAGAGTATACAGGATGAAAGCTCAAAAAGACTATTTGAAAAAATATACAATTAACGTGTTCTAAAATAGATCTTTTCCTCCACACAGTAAATCAGAATAAGCATTTAAATAAAATTAGTCTTCTAAGAGCAGTCAGCACAAAAGTCCATAAATTCATTTATTTTTCAGAAGAAAAATGGGCAGGGGTTAGAGAAACAATTTTATGTAGAAATTCAGATGCCCAATAAAATAATATAATAGTAACAATTACTCTTCCCTATCACACTGACAAAGGGTTTTTTTTTTAATAATGCTAGTTTCAGATAAGGTTTTCTTATTTTATTCGTTTTCAAACTGGTAAAAAAAATGCTAATGAAAATATAGTGCAGCAGGATTTCAGTCTAATGGTCGGAGTATAAAGCGGCATAACTCTTTGAACAGTAATTTGCCAATATATGTATATCAAAAACTTCAAAAAATGTTCATATGCTTTGATCTTAATTCTGCTTACACAAATTTGTCCCAAGGAAGTAATCAGATATTCAGAAAAAGATTGATCTGTCAGAATATTCACAATGGCATTATTTATACTTGCAAAAGTTGAAGTAGTAATACATGCAAAGACAAGTTTGATTATGTTGGTCTTCAACTATTTATTTAAAAATTTGATGTGTTGCTCTCTTGTCACACTTTGTGATTAATAGCAGTAAGCTTAATTTCCTATATCTTAATATTTAGGATCAAAACATTTTATAAATAACTATAATAAAAAAGTCATTTAACTGTCCTTCCATAAATTAATATTGGTCTGCATGGTAAAGCACATGCAACTACTAACTAGCCCCAGAGGAAAGGATGATTTTCTATCACTTTTAATGAATCATCATTAATTTCTTTTGCACTTATATTGTTTATTTTTAAATTACCTTTGTTTCTGTAACACAGTCTTAGGACATGATAAAGGGCAGCTCAGAATTAAGTACTGAAACTCATTCACTTATGCCACCTCCCCTGTGTCTGAGAAAACACTTGGTCTGGAACATATAGTGATTCCACAATTCCAAGTTTTAGTTATTAATTTATTTTTTCATTGCTGTTGACATACAATATTATATTAGTTTCAGGTGTATAACATAGTGATTAGACATTTCACAATTCCAATTTTAAAAGCTGCTCTTAGCTACATTTTATTGTGTATCTCACCCATAAATTTAAATTGTAATATGTATTAGGCTCTATCATCTCCCATCTTCCTAAAGATTATGCAAATCACTAATTCCTTATCACGAAAAAAGAATGTATCTTCACTTCAGTTAACATTACCTTCTGTGTGACAGCACTGCAGAAGGCTCTTGATGTAAAGACAAGATCCGGATCCTGTCATCAAGGAGCTCTTAATCTAGCATATTTAGCACAATTAAATACATTGGGCAAATACCATTGCTGTCGTACTACTATGATAGCAGTGAAAGGAGACGCAATACCTCCTTTCAGAAAACTGGGAAAGAGCCTTCTTCCTAAAATATGGAGATTTTGAAATTTTAGTAAGATCTTAACAAGTGGACCAAGGGGTATTCTTGACAAAAGCAACAGCCTACAAAGATAGATACGAGTACATTTAAGGAATAAAATAATATATAAGGGCTATACTCTACTGCAAAAGAGAGGACAAAGAGAAAATTAATCTTGAAACATGTCTATTTAAAAGAAACAAATTTGACACTTGCTTTATCCATTCTCATGTACCTTAGACAGCCGAAGAGAAGAACCATCCTTACTTTTGGTTCTAAAATGGGGAGGAGAACTAACCCCTGCAGGCAGGGTCCAAGCTGAAGAACTTGGAAGAGCTTTCAGGTGTATGTATCCTGGAGGTCAAGGTAAATCTTGAAGTTTCTCTAATTTGGTTAAATTTATACACTGCGTTTTCAAATCCTCGTTTATTTTGAGATGTTATTAAATATTTATAGAAATACAGTGAGATAAAAATATAGCTTAAGTGATTTGAGGATTTATTTTCAGGAGATTATGCAGGATTTCCTGGTTGTGGTTTACTTAGATTGCATAGTACCTACCGACATGACCTCAAAATATATGCCTCTGATGAAGGACGAGTGCAGATGACTGCAGCCGCTTTTGCAAAGGTATGAATGAATGCTTTTAGAATTACTAGAATGTTCATCTAATATTGCATTTTAAAAAGATTTTTACTAAGGCAATATTTTAAAATTCTAAATTTGAAAATTCCAACTACAGCCCTGAAATAGCAGTGATAAACCGTATTATTGATAAAGTTTACTTATTGTAAATAGTTAGCTTATACCTTATAAAATTCAACATGTAACACAATAATTGCAATACTTTTCTATTGTTTTGCGTGCTAATTTTTAAATCTGTGTTGGCTTTATTTAATATGTTTAGGGGCTATTAGCTCTAGAAGGAGAGCTGACACCCATTCTGGTTCAGATGGTAAAAAGTGCAAATATGAATGGTCTTTTGGATAGTGATAGTGACTCTCTGAGCAGTTGTCAGCAACGTGTGAAAGCAAGACTTCATGAAATACTTCAGAAAGACAGAGATTTTACTGCTGAAGATTATGAAAAGGTGGGTCTTAGCAAACTCTTTTACATGTGAAATATGCACACACAGAAAAGTGCTTAAAACATAAACTTAGTCTTTATTGTATTATAAAGCAAATACTCATAATCATTTCCATCCAGATAGAGAACTAGAACATTGGAACAACTTTAGCCCCTGTGTACCCCTCCCCAATTGCAACCCTTTCCCTAGAAATAACTCTTAGAAATAATTACTATCCTGACTTTTTACATGGCTCTTTTTTATGGTCTTGTCACAACCAGAACACTTATTTGGATAAGTGTGCATCTACTGTAGTCTCAGTTTTGGCTATTTTTTAAGCCTTGTATAATAAAACTTGTTTTCTTTTATGTCTGGCTTCTTTTGCTCAATATTATGTTCATGCAATTCATCCATATTTTTCGAGAATTTCAATATTTAATAATCATCTCTGTAGTATTTTATTTCAGGGCTTGGCAAATTTTTCCTGTAAAAACCAGATAGTAAATATTTTAGGCTTTGCAGATCACATATTCTCTCTCATTGTGTCTCTTTTCTAACCACCTTTTAAAAATGTAAAAACCATTCCTAGCTCATGGGCTTTGCCACAGGCAACATTCAGCCTGCAGGCCATAGTTTGACCCATGTTCTATTTAATGAATATACTACAGTTTATATATGCTTCTACTGTTGTTACAGTTTGGGGCTATTATTATTAATATTACTATGAGTATCCTGGATGCCTCCTAGTACATATGAGTATATGTTTCTCTTGGTTATATTCTAGGAGTGGAATTGTGACCCACAATATGCCTGTATTTCACTATTACTAGATAATGTCAAACTGTTTTCCAAAGTCATTGAACCATTTCAAGTCCCCCCATGAGAATTGTCATTGTTCTGCATAGTCTCTATTCATGTTATTCTCAGACTATTCAATTTTGGCCATTTGGAAGGTAGATGTATAGTAGTACCTCATTGTTGTTTAATGTTTTTGATAATTGTCTTTCATGAGGACTTCTTTTCAAGTCTCCGTCCTTTCTTTCTACTAGTTGTCTGTGTTTTTCTTTTTGAGTGGTGCAAGTTCTCTGTATATTCTGGATATGAGTCTTTTTTATAAATTTCATAAATACTACCACCTATTCTGAACCTTAATGATGTCTTTTGTTAAGCAGAAGTTCCTATTTTTCATAAAGTTCAGTTTTTTCCTCTATGATCAGTGCATTTTTAACATATTGTTTATAATATCTTTACTGTTTTGCCCTTCATATTTATCTGCAATCCAGCTAAAATTGGCTTTTGTATGTGCTATAAGGTAAGGATGTCAAAACTGATATTTTCCCCCCAACTATATGTACATCCTGGTGTCTCAGTACCACATACTGCAAAGACCGTCCTTTCCCCACTACTTTGTAGTACTGTCTTTATCATATTTGTGTGGTCTGTTTTTTAGACTATATTCTTTTGTGAATCTTTGTTCCATTTAATAAGAGCTCCCAAATCCTACGTGGTTCCTTCTTCAAGTTGTTTTTGGCTTTTTTTTACATTTCCATATAAATTGTAAAATAAGCTGGTCAAAAATCCTGTTAGGATATTGATTTAGATTGCATTAAATCTGTAGTTTACGAAAATTTATATCTTTTTACAATTTTTTCATGCAATTTTAAATGGTGTCTCAAAATTTTATTTTCTAATTGTTGCTGCTATGTAGAAAAATTTTTAATATTGACTTTATATGCATCAACCTTATTGAACTCATTTATTAATTTAATAATTTATGGTTTTGGGTTTTTCTTTTGACCCTTTAAAAGCATATCCACAGGTTTTCTTTTCCAATTCTTATGTTTTTTATTATTTTTCTTGTCTTACTTTAATAGCTAGCGCCTTCGAAACAGTGATAAATAGAAGTGGCGTTTCTTGTCTGTGATCGCAAAGGAAAAGCTTTTAATACTTGTTCATTAACTATGATATTTTCTGTAGATTTTTTTTATAGCTACTCTTTTAAATATAAGGAAGCTCTCTGTTCCTATTTGGCTAAGATTTTTCTCATGAAAAGTTATTGAATTTTATCATATTTTCTTTTCATCTATTGTATCATATGATTTTTTGGGATGTGCAGCTACCGTGGTTCCTAGAATAAGCTCAACCCTTTTTATGTATTTTTTTAAAATATATATGACTGGTTTGGGTTTCCCAGTATTTTTTGTTAGGAGTTTTACATCTATGCTCATGAGTTAGATTGACTTTTTTATTCTTGTTATGTCTTTGTCAGCTTTCAATACCAGGCTTATGCTAGTATCATAAAATTAGTGAGTCCTCTTTGGGGGGAATAATCTGTGTACTTATGTTACATTAAATGTTTGGTAAAATTTACTGGTAAAGCCTGTGATACATTCTATGGGCATTTTCTTTGTGGGAAAGTTTGTAATTATGGATTCCAGAGTAATTTAGTAGTTTTCAGTTATTATGTCTCGTGTCAGTATTAAGTTACATTCTTCCAGAAGTTTGTTCATAATATCCTCTTTACGTTATTTGTAATGTCTTTAGGATCTGTAGAGACATCCCTTTTTGTTTCATGACATTATACCATTTTTTTCTTGATCAGTTTTACCATGGTTGATCAGTTTTATTCGTTCAACGAACTATCTTTCAAATTTGTCAGATTTGTTGGCCTTCTGAATTATGTGTTTCTCTTCTATTTGATTAACTTTTATTGTTTAATATTTTATTCCTTCTATAATTTTATTTTGCTCTTTTTCTAATTCTCAGAAACTAATGTCACTAGATGAATGCTTATTAACTCATGAATCTTTTCTAAAATAAATACACTAGGCCATACGTTTCCCTTTATGCACTGTTTTGACAGTATTTATAAATTTTGAGTTTTATGCAATTTGGTGCATTTTCTAATTTGATTTTTTGCTTAGATCATAGGTTATTTAAAAGTGTGTTTTTAAAGTTTCTAAATCTATGGCATTTTTAAGTTATACCTTTGTTGTTTTTAACTGTACCATTTTAGATAAAGCAAAAATTCTTGATTTTTTTCATCTGTTTTTTGTTTTTTATTGTTGTATCTTAAAATTTTCCACTATAATTGTGCATTTTTCTTGTCTTGTTAGTTCTCTTTACCCTTGCTTTACATATTTTGATGCCATGTTATTAGATTTTGGATTAGTATATTTCAATCAGTACTTCTTTGACTCAGAGTTTACTTTCTCTGAGATTAATATGGCTACAACAGTTTTTTTTTTAATTTGGTGTTTGCATAGTATATCTTTTTACTTTCAATATTTCTGAAACTATTTCTTAACTGTATCTCTTAAAATCTGCATATGGTTGTTTCTTAAACAATTTTGAAAATCTTTGTTGAGGGCAGTCATTCCATTTATATTATAAATTTATATATAAATCTGTTTTCCTTTTAAGCGCTTTATATTTGTACTGCCTGTTTTTCTTTCCTTTCTTGCTTTGCTGGAAGTAATACTTTATTTGATTCTCTGTTAGTTTGCAATTTTTATTAGATTTTACTATTTGTTTTGTCATTACCCCAGAGATAACAATAGGCTTCTATGACATCTAAAACTTGAATGTTTACATCATGCTTTCACTCTTTCCTTGGACAATGCAAGGACTCTAGAATAGAGGAGAGTACTTTTCAAACTTTAACTTGCATAAGAGTCATCTGGGGTTTTGTAAAAAATGCAAATTCTGGTTCATCACATCTGGAGTGGGGACTGGGATTCTGCATTTTTAATAAGCTTCCAATTGATGCCAGTGCTGCTAGTCCTTGAACTATACATTTAGCTCAAGGCCTAAAATCATTATAACATTTGCCGAGCTTGTAATTTGCATGCTATTAATATTGTTTATTGTTTGTTTGTTTTTATAATAGTATGTTTTTCTGGGCAAGGAGGGAAATAGGACTTTATTGAGGAACAGTGTACTTCCGGAACTTTTCCAAGTCAAGTTGTTGTTCTTTCAATCTTTAGTTGTGGAGGGCGCAGCTCAGCTCCAGGTCCAGTTGCCATTGTTAGTTGCGGGGGTGTGGCCCACCATCCCTTGCAGGAGTGGAGGAGTCGAACCAGCAACCTGTGGTTGAGAGCCCGTGCTCCAACCAACTGAGCCATCTGGCCACCCAGGAGCTGAGCAGCAGCTCATTGACTTCATTCTAGTTGTGAAGGGTGTAGCTCACTGGCCCATGTGGGAATCGAACCGGCAGTCCCGTTGTCCAGAGCTTGCGCTCTAAACAACTGAGCCACCCGTCTGCCCAATATTGTTTATTTTTATTCTGTACTTTTTAAACCCCACAATATATCACTGTTATTATTTATACAAGCAGTATTCATTTAGATTTATCTATGAATTTACCCTTTTAATTACATTGAATTTTTTCTGAATTTCACAGTTCGCATTTAAGATAATTCTCTTTCTGTTTGAAGGACAATGCAGTAATTCTGTTAGTCTACTCGTGATTAATTCTTTTTTGTCTGAAGATGTTTTCATTTTAACTTTACTCTTGGATATTTTTTACTAGGTATAGAATTCTAGAATGGCACTTTTTTCAATTGCATTGAAGATGTTGTTTCACTATCATCTTCTAGCTGCCAATGTTTACCTTGAGAAGTTAGCTGTTGATCTTATTATTGCACCTTTTGAAGATAATTTCTTCTTCTTAATAAGTTCTTCTGGCCAGTTTTAACATTTTATTTTTATCTTTGGTTTTCAGTAGTTTTTCTATTGTGTTTCTAAATGTAAATTGCTTTTTAACTTATCCTAATAGTTTGTTAGGATTCTTGGATCTTTGGTTTCAGTTTTGGAAAGTTGTCTTAAGTTTTTTTTTGTTTGTTTGTTGTTTTTCTAAATATTGCTTCTGGGTCTCTAAATATATTTGCCAGAACTTACTCTTACCCTTTCTTTTGATTTTTTTTCATCCTTTTATCTGTATGCTTTATTCTGGATAAAATCTTCTACCCTGTCTCCAATTTACTGAATGTATCTCTGGCTGTATCAAATGTGCTATAAATTCAGCCAGTATATTTTTCAATTCCAGAATTTCCATTTGCTCTTTTAAAAATATAATTTATTGTCATTTCTTTTTTCAATAATTTGCAGTTCTTTGATGATTTTCAGTGTTTCCTTTTATCTTCTTGAACAGAGGAAGTTTCTTTTTTTACTGTTTGATAATTTTATTACCTGGAGTCTTCTTGGTTCTGTTTGTGTTGCCTATTCTGCTGATTGGCATCCATACCGTTCTGTTTTCTTGTGTAGCTGAATATCTTTAATTATGGATGGATTTTTTTTATTCATTTGTGGAAATAAATTGAGCTTAAGATTATATCATCATATTCCAATAAGATTTTTTATTTGTTTCTACTATGTGCCTGTGGACACTGCAATCTAGGATTGCTTTAATCCTGTTTCAGAGCAGATCTTTCTGGGCCAACAGTTCACCTAAACTTTGTCTGCAGTTTGTTGATGGGTTGGTTTGTTTCTGATTCACCCTCACTTTTCTGAACCCTAAATACAGAGAGTTTACCAGTGTTCCACCTTTGAGAACCCTCACTTCACTTTTGTCCCCTTAACCTAACAAGGCTATTAAAGTTCTACTCCACTTTTCTGTTGTCTATACAGGATCAACAAATGTCTCCAGTGCAGAAACAGCCTTAAATGCCAGAATCACTCTCTACATCACTGACCTATGAGTTTGGTTCTATAATTTATTATTGTATCTCTCATATACCTTAAAGCAGAAGTATAGAAATTGTTTGCCCAAGATTATTGCTTATATTTGATGATTAGATTGATGCAAACTACCTATTTCACCATAACATTTTACATTTTACATCCACTTTACATTTTTTATTTTTGTAGAAACTTGTTTGATGGGGTTAAATAACTTGCCAAGCTAAGTGTCAAAACTGGAATTTGAAACTGTTCTCATTAATGGCTTTTGTAAATTTGGGAAAAATCTCATCACCAAGGGTGTTTAAGAGCATGATGTTTAAGGGCACCAGCTCTATAGCCAGACTTTTTTTTTAAACGCCAGCGCTTTTTTTATCCTACTCTTCACATACTAGTGGTTTGATCTTGGGCAGTTTGCTTAACCTCTGTTAAATACCTCATCTGGAAAAATAAATGATGATGATAATAGAGTCTTAGGTTATTGCATGTAAATATATGTGAAATGGTTAGAACCTTATTTGCTCATATTAAGTGAGTCAGCAAATTGTCACCGTAAGTTAGAATAAAATGTCATTGTAAGTTAGATTACTTCTGCTACATTTTCTCTGTGAATAACCTAATAATAGCTAAAGTTTAGTAGTTTTTTAACATGAAATTCTGAGGTTTTTGCTTTTGTTTGATTTTATTACTATATTTTGGGGGGTCATCTTAATTTATGGTGTGGAATTATTCTCTAGCTGCTGGAAAATTTTGTATATTGTTCTCTTGGGCAATTGGGCATAACCAGATATAAAATGTATACTTTACTTATTTGTAGCTTACTCCATCTGGAAGCATTTCTCTTATCAAATCAATGCATTTAATTAAAAATCCTGTGAAGACTTGTGACAAAGTTTATTCCTTGATACAAAGTTTGACTTCTCAAATCAGACATCGCATGGAAGATCCCAAATCATCAGGTAAATACTATGTTTTTCTTAGAGCATAAAACAAAAATTGCTATCCAGTTACTATAAATATTTTAAAATATGATGCACCAATATTAAGAAATCAACCCTGTCATACTAAATCTAGGTATAATATGAGTTAATATATATCCAGCAAAAAAATAACTCAGTTATAGTTGCTTTTTTCCATGAAAAAGATAATAAAACATTCTTCTATGATTAATTATGTAGAATTACCATATAGCTAAGCAGGAAATAGGCAGAATAATAAGAAAAAGCAAGCAGTAGGAAGGTGATGTGGGCTTTGATTCTAAGACTAGCTTGGTTAATAACTTGGGCAACATTGACATCTTAGATTGCTTACTGGTGAAAATGGATCCTTTGAGCTGTTTAATTTTTAGGGTCCCTTTCTGGTAATGACTGTCTATTCTGTTAGTGATGTGAATCTAATGAAAATAATAAATAATAATCTAATCAAAGTAGTTTAAAATTCAGAATTGAAAATGTATTAGCTAAAATGAATTTCGTTATAATTATTGTTTTTTTCTTATTGAAATATGTAACATGTAACATGTTCCTAACTTATGTATTTATACCTTTATTTAAGTCAACAAAATATCTGATTACTAATAGTATATGCCTATGGTAACATTTCCTAGCTTAACAATTTTATCTTTGACATTTTAAAAAGTTCTAATTATCAACTTTTTAGTATGGCCTTAATTTGATTTTTAATTAATATACTAAAAATGTTATGTTGTTTTAGATATTCAGCTTTACCATAGTGAGACATTAGAGCTTATGCTACGTAGATGGTCCAAGTTGGAGAAAGACTTTAAAACAAAAAATGGAAGATATGACATTAGTAAAATCCCTGACATATATGACTGTATAAAATACGATGTCCAGCATAATGGTTCCTTGAAATTAGAAAACACAATGGAATTATATAGGCTTTCGAAGGCATTAGCAGACATTGTTATCCCTCAGGTAAGTAATTCCTAGGAATCATTTTTCTTATGTGTTATATAGATACTTTACAAATGTCTGTCAGTATATAAAAGATAGCTGATTTTCATGTCCATATAAAACCCATAACTTTAAAAAGGAAAGTAAGTAATTTTGTATTTATATTTTAAACTTTGTATTTGTTATATTAAATAACTACTTGATTTTCTCAGTTTGATTGTACTAACTTTTGAAAATTTAAGAATTGATACTCCCAAAAAATAATAATGTACTAACAAAACAAGACAACTGAAAACAGGATGGATTAAATTATTTAAGTATTTATTGGGCACTTATTGTACACCAACCAGCTGTATGCTGTGGAAATGTGTGGGGAGTGGGAGAAAAAGGTAGTTGTGGCCCTATATACTGTGTTTTCCCCCAAATTAATACCTAGCCAGACCATCAGCTGTAATGCATCTTTTGAAGCAAAACTTAATATAAGATCTGGTCTTATTTTACTATAATATAAGAACAAGTCCTTAATATAATACAATATGATATATAATATAATATAGTATATAATACCAGGTCTTATATTAATTTTTGCTCCAAAAGATGCATTAGAGCTGATGGTCCAGCTATGTCTTATTTTAAGGGAAATATGATGGATTTTATAATTCTTTTTACTTTATGTGCAAGTATTTTGAAAATATTATTTAGAGGTCAATATATAAGTAGTTATTGGTAGGGAGGAATGTTCATGGGTCTTTTTATTATAGGAAAATAAAATAAAGGTAAAACAAGAATTCAAGTAACTGAAATACAATTAAGTGGAGAATCAGATTGATACTAAAGACATAGTGACAAGACAAGTTGAGATAACAGATATGTTAGAAGAAAATAGTTCACGATGCCCTTTCTGGAACTTTTTTCAGCTCAATTACTAAAAGATTATTTGGGTATTATAAAGGGAGTAGATCAGGCATTCTAGTTGTGAACCAAAGTTAAGAAACAGAAAAAATGAAATATGTGAAAAGTATAAAGATTCTCAATAAAAGTAGCCTCACTTAAAAATATTCATATATAAAAAATGGCTAAAATAATGTTTTTTCCCTAATATTCAAAGAAAGTCCAGGAAAAATTAAAGACTGAAAACCTGGGAATTCAGACAGTATGCAATTTACCTATAGTTATTTGTGTAAATATTAAAGATTAGCTTATTTCAGCATGAAAGAGCAACTGTTTATTTGGTCAAATACATAATAAAGACAGTTTTAGGTATGTTGTGTGAATAAGTGATTTGCAAACATGAATTATTTTTAAAAGAAAGGATAAAAATATCTCAAACCGGAAGAATATGTCTTAGGGCCTACTTTAAGAAACACTGACTTAGAAAACAAGGACTTAATTTACTAACAACTTTTGTTTACTAAATGGAAGAGAAGCTTTATTTTACAGAATAAAAGGTTTTATTTTTATAATTAAGATATTTTAAGATTACCATCAAAGTGAATATACTGTATTCTGTAAAACTCAGTTTTAGCTAGGTATAGACAGATGATCGTTGTTCTAACACTAATTTGAATATAATTCATTCAGTAAAGTTACTAAATCAGCATACATCTTTGTTACAAAATTCAAGATAGAGAATTCATTCAAATTTTTCTTAAAGATTCTGAGAAGAATGGTTACTATTAATTCTGGTAAACATTATTAATTTGCATTGGAAGTATAAATAAGACCTGATTTTTTTCTTTATTTTGGATTGCATTGACATTAGTCTATGCTCAGTACATTTTAGTTATACTTATTCCTACAATGGAGATTATTTAAAAGTACATTTTTTAACAGATAAGCTGTAAATACAAGACCCTTTTAAGTATTAATTTGGCTGTATGCTTTTTTTCAAGGTAGGCTTTCAATATATCTAAATGTATTACCTACTCAGTGCCTTAATAAATGCACAAATGATTTGTTATACTTAATCTCAAGCCTCTTTCTCAGTCATGTATAATAAACATTTTAGAATTGGGAATGAAAAATTTGTTTCTAAGAGTTGGGATTGAAAGAGTACTCAAGTATTAATGGGGTTTTAGATGATAATTTCTCCTACTTTTTGTGTATGTATCTTGTTTATATTGCTCAGACAAAGAAATTTCTCACCATCTCCTTAAATATTTATAATGAATTTTTTTAACATATTGTAATTAGAAGAAGCACTAAAAATTAGAATAGTTAGCAAAGATTTGAGACATCATTTGTATCTTTTAAAGTAATTCATAATGCTTAGTTGTTCTCAGTCTCTATTACAGTAATTGTTTTTTGATGTAATTAGGTTAGATTTTCACAGTAACAATCTGAAGCCATCTCCAAAATTATCTTTCTTGGACAAATTATTTATCTTTGAACTCTTGGGACTCTTCAGACAATATTATGCCCCCACTTCCAGAAATCAAAGTCTTATTTTGGTTAAAAACATAATTAAATGTTGGTAAATTTATAAGTTTAAAATCAGAGGTTTTTTTTATATGCTTTCTTGGAGTTTTGAGATTATAAATTGAGGGAGGAGAAGACAACTTGGGATTTACCTTTGTAACTTTTTTACTTGATATTCCTTATTGTAGCCAAAACTTGGGATTTCTTTTAAATGAGCATCGAATTCAGTTCAGTAAATATTTTGCTTTGTTCCTTTAGCCTTCATAAATCCAAAACCATGGACAAAATTTAGGCCTTTGCAATCCCTGAACAAATAACTAAAAATTCTAACTGCATTTATAGTACTTACAATGAAACTGTAGTTTTTAATGGGAAAAAATGAAAATTTTACATAGAGTGGGCACCCTTCACCTGTGGTTTGCTTTCTGTGGTTTCAATTACTCATGGTCAACAGCAGTCCGAAAATATTAAACAAAATTTCAGAAATGAACAACTCATAAGTTTTAAGTTGTGCGCTGTTCTGAGCAGCACGGTGAACCCTCTCTCCTGCCCGGGACATGAGTCATCCCTTTGTCCAGCATGCACACCCTCCCGTTAGTGAGTTAGTAGCCATACTGATTACCAGATCAACTCTTGTAGTCAATGGTGCTTGTGTGCAAGCAACCCTTATTTTACTTAACAATGGTCCCAAAGCACGAGAGGAATGATGCTGGCAATTCAGATATGCCACAGAGCAGCATAAAGTGCTTCCTTTAAGTAAAAAGGTGAGTACAGTACAATTAGATATTTTGCGACAGAGAGAGACCATATTCACACAACTTGTATATTGTTAAAATTGTTTATTTTATTATTAATTATTGTATTCTTTGTAAAAATAGAACCAGAAAAAGCATGTCTTATAACCTGATTTTTTTCTTTCACTTAGCATCAAGAACCTCTTTCCATGTCAGTAAAGCTATATGTACATCATTATTCCTGATGGCTGAATAGTGTGATGTAATAATAACTTATTTAATCACTTTCTTGCATTTGGAAATCTGGATTCTTTTAATATTTTTCATTCTGTTTGTGTGTGTGTGTGTGTGTGTGTGTCTTCGTGTGTGTCTTCACATGTACTCAAAACTATTTCTGTAGCTCCAGAAATCTTTTACTGGTTTTCTTCCAAATGAGCAGTGTATGAGAGTATGTATTTTATCACACCTTGCTAACAACAGAAATTTTCCCTGATGATTTTTAATTCCAGCATTTCCCTTTTGTTTAGTCATACATACACAATTGCATTTATATCCCCTTTTGCATATCTAATTCGTAGTTACCTATGTTGGCAAGATTATTAAACCAACCAAGCTTTAGTGTAAGGTAAATGACCTCAAAAAGTTCCATTTTCATAAATCTTCCATCTGTAATCAATCAGTCTTTTCTTTATTAGGCAGTATTGAGATCTATTATCCATACTCATGTTTGACCATCTGGAAATACCTGATAGCAGGAGGTAGCCTTTAAATTCAGGTATCCCAGAATGTACGTGGAGAGAGAGAGGATATGCCTATTCCTTCCTTCCTTCTCTCTAGTTTCCCTTTTTTTCCTCTCCGTCCGCCCCACATCACTTTTTGCCCTTTTCCTTTATCCGACCCTTCCCCCCTCCCTCCATTCCATCTGCGCGCACATCACAGATTTTCCTCTTCTGGTATAAGGTTATTTTCTATCTACCTCTTTGAACTGTAATTTTTATTACAATTATTGCAATTAATATATTTTCTTGATACTTTCTTGATACTTCTCATAAATTTAATTAACCCATAATAATTATAGACATCATGAAATTAGGTAATTTCATGGCATTTTTTGCTCACCACTAATTAAAACTTTAAAAGTATTGGCCAAATGCTTTAAAATAATTTGTTTGCCTTTTTAATCTTTAACATTTGAATAGACAAAAATCCCATGATTTCAATTTATGTTTTTTTCATATGTTTATTGACTATTTGTTCTGTGCTTTAGTATTTGTGTCCTTAATCCATCTTTCTTTTAGGGCTGTTTCTACATTTAAAACTACCAATGGAGTTGAACTATCCATAAAGATTACATTTATCCATTTGTCCTTCTTTCTTTAGAAATTACTTGCTCTTTCAATCCACCAAAAACTATACTTGCATTTACTTGAATATTGTTGAACATACTTGCATATATTTGAATGGTATACTTGCAGTTGCAGAAATGTAAACTAGGAGTTGTATAGTGTTCAAATAAGGCTTACTAGAATTCTTTAGCGGTGCATTTGTTAGAGTTCTTTGGCATTATACCCTTTTTCTAATGTCATGTATTCTCTGCTCAGGAATATGGTATAACCAAAGCTGAAAAACTGGAGATTGCCAAAGGCTACTGTACTCCTCTAGTTAGAAAAATTCGCTCAGACCTTCAGAGGACACAAGATGATGACACTGTAAATAAACTCCATCCTGTGTAAGAGACTGTACTGTTATTTAAATCTACAGACATCTATTTTTGCATACTTCAAATCTAAATTACTTTTTAATGTTCCTATGAAGAAATCTTATTTCACACTGGGGAAATAAGAATTGCATCATTATTCCTAATAGTTAACTCCAACCAGGGTTCTTTTTGGGGCCAAATTGGAGAAGAACCGGGGTGAATAATATGTGTCATTATTCACATTATTTAGCATGTACCCTATTCGGCAACATAAAGTGTGAGCTTCTTCTGTCATTGTTAGTAGAGGAGTTACAATGAACTATAATAGTGAACTTAACTAATATTAACTCTGACTAATCTTAGAGGCCCCAGTTAGTTCCAGTTATCTTCAAGTTAAAGGAATATCTCCTAATTCCTCAATTGTGGTTGGAAGAGTGATAGATTTACTTACGATGGTATTTTACTTCTAGTAAGATTAAATTCCATTTTACAAAATAATTTCAACATTTAATAAGCTTTCACTATAAGGTTATGTTTTAACACTGTCTGCCTCTCACTTTAGGTATTCCAGGGGTGTTCTGTCTCCTGAACGTCATGTCCGTACCAGATTATATTTCACCAGTGAAAGTCATGTACATTCTTTACTATCTATCCTTCGCTATGGTGCCTTATGCAATGTAAGTGGAGTAAGTTATTCCAATCTACGTAACAAATATGTTTCCTTGAATTTTGTAATCAAATCAATAACACCTGTTTTTTACTGTGCAATTTTAATAATTCCTGATTTCCCATTGTCAAGGGTCTGCTATCTACCAAGCACTGTGCTAGATGTTGGGGATAAAGATAGGTTCTCTTCCCTTAGAGAAGATCCATTTAAGCCAGGGGTGTCCACACTGCGGCCCGCGGGCCAACTGCGGTCCACAATCCATTGTTAATTGGCCCGCAGCAAATTCCAAAAATATATTTAGTTGACTTAAATAAACCAGGTGAGGCAATACGTACTTTACCTCGAGTGAGTGGCCCGGCTGTTTGTGTATTTTACCACATATGGCCCTTGGTGAAAAACGTTGAAAAAAGTTTGGACACCCCTGATTTAAACCAACAATAATATACAGTATTTCAGGTGATGTTATAGGCTGGTGGCAGTAAGATAAAGAGAAGCTGATGAATGTGAGTTATTTAGGGATTAGAATTGACAAGACTTAGTGTTTGCTGATGAATTTCAGTTGTTTTGGGGGTTAGAGTTGGTAAGACTTGGTGTTTGGGTGGACATTGTACTTCTTATCTACTGTTATGTAATGAATCATACCAAAGCTTATTGGCTTAAAAACATCTACGTCATTTTATTTTTCTCTCTCAAAGTTTAAAGGGCCAGCTGGGATCACTTAGGCAGTTTCACTTTGGGTCTCTCCTGAAGTTGCAGTCAGACAGTGACTGAGTGACTGTGAATCACCTCACAGCTTTCCTCACATGTCTGGTGCTTGCCGCTGGCTGTCAGCTAGGACCTTGGCTGGGGTTATTTGACCAGAATACTTACACTTGGCCTCTGCAGGTGACCTGCTTCCTCAAAACATAGCAACTGAGTTCCAAGAGTAAGCTTCCTAAGAGAACAGGGTGAAAGTGCAAGGCTTTTTTATGACCCAGCATCATTTCTGCTGAGCTTTATTGGTTGAGGCAGTCCACAGGTTCATCCCAGTTAAAGCGGACGAGAAATAGACACACATTACTAGATGAATGGAGTAAAATGAATAACTGGGATTGGATATATTTTGGCCATCTTTGGAAACCAGAGTCTATCACAGTATGTCCATTGGCCACAGAATGCATATTTCTCGCACCTGCAAAATTCACTTAACCTTTCCAGTATTGCCCCAGTCTTATTCTATTACAGCATAAGCTTGAC
The DNA here is from genome assembly GCF_004115265.2 of Rhinolophus ferrumequinum. Lineage (NCBI taxonomy): Eukaryota > Metazoa > Chordata > Mammalia > Chiroptera > Rhinolophidae > Rhinolophus > Rhinolophus ferrumequinum. The sequence continues at coordinate 68,826,274 of NC_046290.1, forward strand.
GTCAAGGATCTCATGTAAATGAGGTCCAGATGGGAATGGGGCTCCCTGGACACAGACAGGTCCTTGAGTGCTCAAGAGCATTCAGTCTTAATTCAAAGACCTGTGAACTGAAGAGACCAATTAATTATCTGTCCTTGAAATACCCAACATACAGGGCTTGGGCATAGAATAACTGCTGTACATAACCTTTTCAAAAGAGGGGAAAACAGAAGGTACACCGTAGTCACTGGTCCGTAGCAATTTTGAAATCTGCCTCGGTGTATATGTTGCCCATTCCTTAATTATAGGGCTTTGTCATACTGCTACGTAGGGAGGGAGCTGTGTGTATACAATGACTCATGGCTCCATGCTGTGGGTTCTTGATCGCTTCAGCTGGGTCATTCTTTTTTCATAAAAAGTACCTCATGTTTGCAGCTAAGTAGTTTTCTTCAACTTGCTTCCTGCTCAAAGACATTTGAGATGCAAAGGGCTATTTGATTTTAGTTCAAGATTCTGTAAGTTAAAAAAATAAAACAGTAATTTATAATCTTCGTTAAACATATTCACAGATTTCTTAAGGTTAAGCCCGTTTCTACATTGGGCTCCTCGTGTGGCTGCTGGGGGAGAGCACTCAGCAGTGCTTATTGCTTAAGTAGTGAGCATCTGAGACACACGCTTATACAATCCTGAGAAAGTCTCTTGTGTCTTTGAAACATCTGTGAAGTACCTCTTAAATCTTTCTGTTTTTACTATCACACCCCTGTTTTCATGACAGATTCCTGTGTTTCCTTTCTTCCTAGAAGCTGCTTTTTAATTATAGCATTCTTTGCTCTCTGGACAGGCTGGGACTGAGAAACAGTTTTATTTTTTAACCCAGTAAGTCTTTGCTCCTTTCTAATTAACAAGTTCTTTGTAGCGTATCTCTCCTCTCATAGTTTATCACAGGCAGTGAGAGGAATCTTGGTGGCATTTTTGGTGTTTTTCCTGGAAATCTTTATAGCTAGCTCATTGAGTTCGTTAGATGCACTTCTTATTTTCCACTGTCTACAGGCTACAGTGTTTCTATACTTTATGCCACCTACGTAGAAAGGGTCCTTTTTCCTATAGCTTCTAATAACATTTTTCTTACCTTCTTTGAATCCCTCACCAGCAACCTCCTCAATGCCCTGTAGACTTTTACTAACACTCTCTTTGTGAGACTCTTAAACTTTCACCAACGCGCCCCTTAAGACCTCCTACTGCTTACAGGTATCAAAGACAAGAAAGAAGAGAGTCAAGAAAGATTCCCATATTTCTGATGTGGGTAACTTGGTAGATGATCTTACCATTCACTGAGATGAGTAACACTTGGGAAGAAGATCAGATATTAGAAAGCAAGTAATGAGTTTAGTTTTAGACAGATGGAGTGTGAGGGACTAGTAGTCCAGTCAAGTAAAACTGACCAATAGTATGTTCCTATGTGAGGACAGAGGTTGGGGTTAAAGGTATAGAGTTGGGAAGCCAGCATCTTTATGACAGCTGACATAGTGGCTGTTGATAAGATGCCCATGGAGTTTTTATTTGAAAAGATAAAGAAAATGACATTTTAGGGATTGACAATGGAAGTGATCTGTACTAAAAAGGTATAAATTTTGATATCCCCCTTCTTTCTCAGTAAACTCAAACCATAGATTACCGAGAATCCCATGTCATTTCTGTTATGTGTCAAAAATATCTTTTCCGCCATCTCTAAACTAGCAAAATACAAGAATTTTTTTTACACATAAAAATTAAAGAAAGGTGGTAGTTTGGATTAGGGTAGAAGCAGTAGAACTAGAGCTTGTTGAGTATACATTTATTTGGCTGCATTTCTAAAAACAAAAGCTGAACAACTCCATTCTTTTAAAAAAAAAAAAATCTGTGCTTCCAGGATAAAAAAAAAGAAAAATTACCTGTATTTATTAAAGTAAAAATTAAAGTCTATACCAAAATGATGTCCTGTTTTCTAGTTTTTAAAAGTTAATATATTTGAACTATAATCATTATCCCAACTCATATTATGCTTTTAAGACCCTGTGACTAATATACTTAAAAACTTGTCCAGTTTCTTCCCAGTTGAAAGTTTTAAATTTTCAGTATGTACTGGGTAAAATGTCTCTCTCCATAATAGATTTTTTAAAAAGGGTTTGTTAAGGAATAAGATTATAAGCAAGATTTCAGGGACTATATTTAATGAGATATAATTTTTAAAAATATTTTTATGGGTTCTTGCATATTAATTGTGTTCAGAAGGATGCTTCTAAATATTATTTAATTTTATCTGTTCATTGAAACAGACCTAGCAAAATCTGTAACTGCAGCACTGAATTAGATAGTAGATGGTGTTCCTATTAATAATGTAGTGTCAGAAGGTCTAATAGATCTTTTTACTTATTGAAAATTTTTAATATTTAATTTAAACCTATCATTTATAGTAATTCATATCTAATAAAACTTAGTAATGCTATGCTAATTTGTTTTCTCTTACGAACTTTGAAAACATATATACATCTTTGCACATATGCCCTCCCCAAACACAGAAAACACACAAACATACACAGTTGCTATTTTTGCTCTGGAGTGTTGTGTAGGTTGGGAGGAGCTGCTCTGGTGACTTGGCCTGAGAGCATTTAGAGGTGTGAATAGTCATTTATTGAAATGAAGCTAAGAATACATTTAATTACACAAATTACATTATGTTGTTTTTAACGTGACGCTTCCAAAAACTTCAAAAGGGCAGTGCTTCCTCACAAATGTGTAATGTCTAAATTTAAAAAGCAAATATATGCTGATGTTTTAAGAAGTAGGTAGTCAGCATGTGGTCTCTTAAGTTTTGGCTTTGCAGTTCAAATTTTGTTTTCAAAAGAAAGCACATTCTGTACCAAAGTACAGATTATTGTATACAAAAATGTTGGATGTTTTTATATATTTGTAATGTTTATGACATAGATGAAGGAAAGTTATCTGTGATGTACGTAAGTTCTAAGCAGACCATGTGACTGTTAAATGTAAACTTTGTACTTTGAGTAGTTTTATCTTTTCAGATAGAATTTTCTACTGGAATCTTGTACATGTTTTCTCAGATCCCTCTGAGTTCTGATGCTTTATGATTACATGTTTAAAGACCAGTGATTCTTTAAATGAAGGTGAAGGAGTGGTGGATATGGTAATATTAATAGAATCTTCATATGCGTCTTCCTGCTGATTGTTTCTAAATATCCACTGCAGTACAATGAGGAGTATTTACTGTGATAGGCGTGTATTACATATACGAACTATATGATGGTGGGGAAAATAGCACTACTTTTATGGGATAGAATTCTGTTTATGAAGCATGATGCTATACTGGGCACTATGGGACTTAAGGTTAACAACTGCCACTTACCCTCAGAATTCAACTGTGGGTATCATAGTTCAAGAGATTCTTTATTTTTACCATTTATAAGCTTTTTTTTTTTTTTAAAGAGTTACCACAGGAGTTTATAGTGCTCCTGGTAAGAGATTTCTAAAATAATTTACTTAAGTTTAAATAATTTATTGAGACTTTAAATATAGTCAAGTAATTTTGAAAGATTTGTGCATGTAAAATATTCACCTTACTTTGTGGTATCACTCAGGATTAAGCATACTACCATAATGAAAATAAAGTGACTTTCGAGTAATGCAATATGAGAAAAATGCTGTCCATGTATTTTTTGTTCAGGAATCAAAAGATGAACAATGGAAACGAGCTATGGATTATCTAAAGGTTGTCAATGAACTCAACTACATGACTCAGATTGTTATCATGCTTTATGAGGATCCTAACAAGGTGAGAGCTCTTGATTTGCTTGTGTTACCAGAGGTAAATAAATAGCTTGAAGTTGCTTATTTTAAAAATGTTCTGTAATATTTTTTAGGATCTTACCTCAGAGGAACGCTTTCATGTTGAGTTACACTTTAGTCCAGGAGCCAAAGGATGTGAAGAAGACAAAAATTTACCATCTGGCTATGGATATAGACCAGCTTCAAGAGAGGTAATAAAGATGAGACTATCAGTACTCGGTTACTACACTTTTAGCTTTTCACAAAGTTTCTATAGGAATTGTCTATTATGTACTATAATTCTTATCTCAACTACTTAGTAGCAAAATGGTTTACATTTTTTTAAGTATGATTTGGATGGACAACATTTTTAGGCATATTAGAATTTTATCTTTTATTTAGATTATTTTGGATTTTTAAGACCCATACTTAGAGTGGATGAAAAAATATAGTTAATGTTTTGGTTTTGGTTGCTGTTTTACTTGAGGATTAATCCATGCTAAACACTGTGCTAAGCACTTGGCATGAATTAGTGTGTTTTAATCCTTACAATAACCTTACAAAGTTAAATATGTGCTGTTTAAAGCTTTTTTACTAAATTATAATACTGATGAAAGTACCTAAACATAAGTGTATAACTTAGTGATGTATTGTAAAATGAACACAATTGTGAAACAGCCAGGTCATAAATAGAACAATATCATTATTCCAGAACATCCCATGTGCCCCCTGCCTATCACACCCTCCCTGTTTTCTCCCCAAAGGTACCTACTATCATAGATTAATTTTGCCTAATTCTGAACTTTATATAAATGAAATCACAAAATATATGCTTTGTGTGTGGGGAGTGAGTTTGGCTTTTTTCTTTTATGTTTGTGAGATTCTGTTCTTCATTTTTGTTGCCATGTAGGATTCCATTAAATAAATACAGTGGAATGTGTTAATCATTCCATTTTGATGATCATGTGATTTGTTTCCAGTTCAAGTTATGAAGATGAATGTTTTTATGAACATTTTTTTACAGGTCTTTTGGTGAACAAATAATACACTTTTCTTTTGTATATACATCTAAATTTCTTTTGTATATACATCTAAATTGTATATACAAGTAAATTGTTGGGTCTTAGGGTATGCATATGTTCAATTTGAGAGGATACAGTCAAATAGTTTTCCCAGTTGTTTTCTAAAAATACTGCCATATTCTTGTCAGCACTTGGTATGATCAGTGTTTTTAATGTAGCTGTTTTGAGGGGCACGTAGTGCTATCTCACTGTGGTTTCAATGTACATTATCCTCATGACCAGGAAGGATTAGCACCTTTTCATATGTATACTGGCCATCTGGATATGCTTTTGGAGAAGTGCAACTGGCTAGGACCACCACTATGGTGTTGAATAGAAGTTGATACTAAGAATCCTTGTTCATTCTTAAACTAAAGTGAAGGGCAGTGTTCCAGAGAGAACTGTTTGGGATTTTGATTGAGAATTACATAAACTCTGCAGATCAATTTTGAGAGAACACTTTTATAGTGCATATTGGATCTTCTAGTGCAAGGACATGGGATTGCTCTGAATTTATTTAGCTTTTTTTTCTGTATCTTTTTGATAAAATTAAGGTTTTTGTATGTGTTTTACCTTCTTTGTCAGATTAATTCCTAAGTTCTTTATATTTTTATGCTTCCATAAATGGCTTATTTAAATTTCATTTTCTGTTATTGTCATACTGAATTTTGACTCATTTTTGTACAAATATTTTATAACTAGCAACCTTACTACATGCTGTTATTCATTCTGATCATTTATCTGTGGAATCATTTGGATTTTCTATGATTGTATCTGTGAATGATGACAAATGTCCACTAAAATGTTGAATAGATTCAGTGATGGTGTCACTCTTGTCTCTCAGTGATTTATTATTAACTGTATTGATTGTTTCAGGTTTTTAGACATCCCTTATCCAGTTAAAGAAGTTCCTCTTTATTTTCTGTACCACTTACTTTGATGAGGGTTTTTTATGTATCATATTTCTGCTTGGCTTCGTTTGTCTAATGTTATGGTTATGAGATTCATTGATGTAATTGTGTTTAGTTTTAGTTTGTCCATTCTTATTGCTTTAAAATATGTGCTTTACTGTGTGACTATGCCCCAATTTATCTATTCGATTATAGATGGGTATTTGGTATAAATTTTTTTACTTGTCTCTCTCCTATACTATACTGTGAAATTCTTGCAATCTGGGACTGTATATTATTCATCTGTGTCCTGGCACATGGTACCCACTCAGTAAATATTTAGTGAGTCATCAGATGATTGTTATTTATGTATGTGATCATCACATTTTTTGGAAATATTTGGAATAAAATTTAAATATTGTAAAATCTATAAATTCAAATGTTTTAGTTTGTGCTCTGGTTGATAACATTTGTTTATAACAAAACTGATCTCTGCTCTTTTTTACTCTATTATTGTTGTTTATTTAGTTATTGAGGCACTTGATGAAATTTTATTAGGCAATTTGTTTAATATGGCTTTTTATTATTTTATTGTTAATTTCTTCGTAGAGTATATACATTTCTTGAAGTCAGGGACTCTCATCTGTCTCACAATACCCAGAATAATACTAGGATGTTATTAAGAATTTAATTAATACTAATTCATTTGAATAAACAAACTTCAAGTGTGTATATATATATACTTCAAGTGACTTATACCAGTTGGTGGTTCATTTTGTTCATCAGAAGAGATTTTTGTTTTATCTGAGTTTTATATGTTGTACTTTTTGCCCACAGAATGAAGGCAAACGATCTTTTAAAATTGATAATGATGATGAACCACATACTTCTAAAAAGGATGAGGTTGATCGGGGTGTGCTATTGTTCAAACCTATGGTATCAGAGCCAATTCATATACACAGGAAGTCTCCACTTCCAAGATCTAGGAAGATGGCTACCAATGAAGTAAGTGCATTTGTCAGAGCATGTTTTTCCTAAAGTATACTAACTATTTTAATAAAACAGAAAAGAAAATACAGCTTTAATTATGGAGCAGGATATACTTTCTAATAATGGATCAGGAACAGTTTTTGGTTAAAAGTAAAGAGAAATTGCCAGAGATGCTTCAACAACAACTGATTCTAACGACATTGTAGATTAAGGTATGAAATTCAAAATTGCTAGCCTGATTGCAGAAATCAATATAGGAATTTGAAAATTTGATGATATAGTTAAAAAATGTATCTTTGTATGAAGATCTACAATTAAGGCTAAGTCTAATTCTTATGCTTACTAATAAAATAACCTTTAAATTGCTACTAAAATAACATTTAAAAGGAAAGTTGAACAGTTGGAATGAAGCTTAAGTAAATCTTTAACAACTTTATACTTTAAATGCCTTTATTTTGGGTTATCTATAGTCTCTAAAGGATGATTCTCCAAGCATTGATTGAAATCAGTGATTATAAATATTTTCTAAATGCTTGAATCTAAAGCAAGAATTTAAGACAGAGGAGCCATCAGCTTCTAAGCTAGAAAATATTTTTTGTTGCTAATTAAATATACCAAGTCTTAAGAGTATAACATTTTCTTGCAATTGGGGAGTAAGAATATAAACAACAACAAATTATATTTATTGATTCTTAAATTTTAAATATACATGCCTCAATTTGACAATTATGTATAGGAAAAAAATCCATCAATAAAATAGATTTTTATAATTTTATAATGGAAATTGTATACTAGTCAGGGTTCCTGCAAAGGTGATATTTTAAGTTAATTATAAAGGAGGATGATTAACAATTGTAGAACTTGGGTTGTTTATTATAACTTAATTAAAAAATATGAACCCTGGGGTTATGTTTAGGTATCTTTAATTTCAGAAAATAACCTAGACTACCTTTGTGTGAGGGCAGTGATTTTGATATTGTTGAACAAACCAATCTGTAATTAACCAGATTGTTCAGAATTTCACCATTAAATTTTCTCCTGCACTCCAAAAAGCCTATAACTGATAGAGCATTCAACTGTATTTGTAAAATCTTCAACAAAATCACTGCCCTTTGTTAACTCTTAAAACAGAACACATTTATAAACCTTTTTTCTCATAAATACTTAAATAGTTGCTTTCAAGAGATTATTTCTGTGCCATGCTAAACTTTTACTTCCATAAGGTAAATTATTCAAGTAAAACCTTGAAGACTCTTTCCAGCGTCTACCATCTCCATGGATATCAGAAGTTTGTACTTCCAAATGACACACAGAGAAAAAGACTATTCTCTTCATTTTGTGCAAGTAGATTTTATTGTGTCCTCACTGTCTGGAATCTGAACATGCAAACATGTAAAATGAGAATGTTTGCTGCATGTTTTGCCTCCTGAACTCTATAAATAATCTTTGGAAGGTGTAAATAAATAGATAGCTTGAAAGTGTAAATAAACAAGTGCAATTTGAATCCATCTTATGGTTAATTTCCTTTTTTTTTTTTTTTTAGTGTCTGGCAGACAGATTTTCTTTTCTACATTATATACACTGAAATCTCTAACCCTTTGCATGATTCTTTTGTGCTTTGGGTTGAAAACTTCGCCCAGTATAGCACTAAACCTCTTGAATATTTAAGATTAAGCAGAATGCTTTTGTATTTTAAAAATTGCTAAGATAAAAAAGTGTTAAAAATCGCTCCAGTTTTAAGAGGGAAGGAACAACTATTAAGCAGTAGAAATACATCTTGCATATTTAAAATAAGGTAATTTTCATAATTGTTGTACATACAATTAGAGTTCTGTCATTCCTATCAATTTCTCAAATATTGCAATATTTGGCTCCCAAATTACTATTGAATAGGTTTTTAAAAATTATAAGCAAATGCAAACAAACTGTATTTTTTTTTCTTTCTGATCATTGGCTCTGTTGTATCTAACTTTGCATGCTCTGCTTTTTTTTTTTTTTTTTTTTTGCCCCCTTTCTCACTTCCAGGAAGAGAGCCCCCTGAGTGTGTCTAGCCCAGAGGGTACTGGTACCTGGCTGCATTATACCAGTGGTGTGGGTACTGGGCGTCGAAGACGCAGATCAGGGGAACAAATCACTTCTTCCCCTGTCTCCCCCAAATCATTGGCTTTCACATCCAGTATTTTTGGCTCATGGCAACAGGTTTTTAAACTTTACTTCATTAAACATTTTTCCTCCCCGCATTCAGAGCAACAAACAGCTGTCTTTGAGGACATCTAATCCCTTATATTTTACATCAGAGTAAATCCTTCTGTTTTTTTATTTTGATTTCATTTAAAAATGCTTGTGATAGCTGACAATATGTGAGGGAAAGAAACCACTTAAATTGCATGTGTTTATCGTTTTACTGGGAGGGTTTTAAATATTCAGGATTTAAAAATAAATGAATTTTACACTCTTGGTACTTTTTTAGTAAAATTTTTTAAAAAGGAAAGAAATCTTTCTTTGACTCAGTTGTCCTTTGAAACATTCAGAAACAAAATTACATAAGTTGATGGTAAGAAAAATAACTTTACCCCCCTTTAATTATTTTTTAAATAATTTAATTAAAAAATTAGATTCCATTTGGAATTTGCTAAGAATGTAAACATTTTTTTAGATATCAAAATTTAAGTGGCCCTGTGTTAATTAGCAGGATACATCTGATATGTATCATTCTCTCCCTCAGTATTCCATATCTGGAAGTATCTAATTTAAGGTCACATACAGTATGATTTTTTTAGTTGTATAAAACTTTAATGTTCTCTTTAAGATATGAGGGGACAATGTATATGTGCCCATCAACAATATGGGTCAAATAAAATGACTTCAGAAGGACTTTCTGTGATGACATTTGGAAGCTTAAAATACTACTTTTTTTTTTTTTTTTTTTTTTTTTTTTTAAATAATGGAAGGTCTGCTGTTACACATGACTTTTCCGAGAATTTCAGCAATTTCCTTTTGGAAATATAATGCTTTTGATTATAGGAAAAGGGATTATGGTATCCATTAAGGCTGTGAATACTTAAAGGTTACTCTGATAAAGCCTGTGCATGGATCAGTAATTGTATGGTGATCTCAACAGTCTCTGTCTGTCTTTTCTTTTGTTTGTGATTGTTTTTCCCCCCTTCGAATACAGGAGCTGTTTAAGAGTGGGCATTTGGCTTCTTTTAAGAGAAAGTGAAATTATATCAATCTATTAATTATTTCTTTTCATCTGTCTTGCTTCATACATGGTATTTCATTCTGAATGCCTGCTTCGCACCACTTCATTGCAAGGACCTCATGAAATGGACTCCCTTCAGAAGGGGATCTTGCATGATCTTTCATGTTTTATGTATTTCTACTAATATTTATCATACAGCTTATTAACCTTTGTCTGTCTGGAACAGGCTGCAAATGAAGTATGGACTTCTAATTTATTTTACTGTTTTACCTCATCTATTTTGCTTTCCTTGTGTAGGTTGTATCTGAAAATGCTAATTACCTGCGAACACCAAGAACTCTTGTGGAACAGAAGCAGAACCCTACTGTAGGTATGTGGTCTAAAAAAATTGCATTCCATATTTTCTTAAACTCACTATTTTTCACACATGTAAAATTCTTCAGTGGTGAAAGCATGACCAAATGCTATGCTTTAGTTTCTATTTAATGTACACTAATTCGGAAGTGTTCAGTTGTACTATTCAAAATATACAACAAAGTTTTGATAAAATGAACAAGAAATGCCTTTAATTTTGTTTTATAACCCTTTCGAATGCCCACAGTCTAAACTATGTAGTCCAATTATCAATGCTAGCTTTTAGTCTTGTATTTTATAAGTTAAAATCCCAACATTTTTCAATTTAGGAAAGAAACTTTGTTTTCCCCAGTTGATAAAGGTGAAAATATGCTATGGCATACAAACAAGAACCTTCTACTTTTCTGATTAAAAAAAAAATTAAGTGGGGAGAGTTTCAGACCCTATCTGGGTATATTAATTTTTCTTTTGATCATCTCTTGAGGAAAACCAAAGCAAAACTAATACACAGTGGCAGTGTTATTATCTTATTGACCTATGAACATAATTAGTTCTTTGCTAACACTCAAGCAAAGCAACATGGAAAAAGATCTTTCTAAACTTATTTGGTTTTAAGCTCATTGTTGATAAGCTATATGAGGTAATGGCATATTATTTTTTGTAAATAGTTGTCTAAATAGGTTTAATAGAAGCATAAATAAGTTTCAACTATGTATGTACGATGATCTCTATACTAAGTATATGAACTACCTGATGATGCCTACCTACTTGAAGATGTTTCTTTAGTTAATTACGTATAGCTAATGTTTATAGCTTTTAATATTTCCATGGTATCTTGCCAGAAATATATATATGTATGTATGTATGTGTGTTATATATACATATATATCTCTTTCCTTTATGTATCATGATGTATTAGATAGAAATTTATTTAATCCTTCCTCAGTGGTAAAAGTTTTGCTTGGGTGTAAAAACTTTTGCTACAAATTAAGTATCACTTTATACTGGCTTTGTTTTATTTGCTAATAATGTATTTCATTGGGGTCTTACTAATTAAGATCTTAAGTCATTTAAGTATTAGAATTTAAACTGATTTAGGCCTAGATTACCTAAAAGGAATTGTTTTCAGCTGGTCTTCTCATAAATAAATAAGCTTTGATTTGCTTTATTTTATAACAAATATTGATCGTTTTTAATTTAGGGGCATCAGAAAAGATTCTTTATTTACAGACATACATTCAAAAATATTGATTTAATATGACTTAATTTGTGCTAGAAGAGGTTTTTTTCATATGGCTTGCTCATGCAAATTGACAGAATCCCTTATCCTAAATTAATTTTCATTGTAGTGTTTTAAAATGTATATGTCTAAATATTGTGTTGGCATATTATTTTCCTCAAAGACCACATTTTGTCCAGTGTTAAATACCCTCATTTGTACATATGCTAAATAATGGTACATAGTTGATTGTATTAAAGTTGGCATTACAAGCAAATTGTGAGCCTGTTCAAGGCACTGCCAATACGTGTGGTAAGAACCATGTTATTGCATGCTGCATGAATTCCCAATGTGAATGGAAGAACACCCGTTGTTGTATGTATTTTCTCTAACTCCCATCAGGGTCTCACTGTGCGGGCCTGTTTAGCACCTCGGTGCTCGGGGGTTCTTCAAGCGCACCTAACCTACAGGATTATGCTCGTACGCATCGTAAAAAGCTGACCTCTTCTGGCTGCATAGATGGTATGTGCACACATGCACACACAGATTCATACCTACACCCACGCACACACCCATGAGCATACAGTAGTTCTCAAAGGCAAACCTCAGGCCACTGATTGAGTCAAGTGGAACCCTAGCACCCTTTTCCTAAATGACTATCAATACTCTGTTATCCACAGCTTGGATTCATGTTTCATCAAGCAGTTCATTGTAGTTAGAAGTACAGTACCAGTTCAATGAGTAGTTAGTTCAATGAGTGAAATTTAGAACTGCATCATGTATATTCTTCTTTTAGATAGTTGGTAAGCCATATTATAAAGAAGAAATGTTTCTTTGTTCTTTTAAACTTTGTTCGTTGTTAATCCTAATGTTACATACTGATACAGATCTAAATAAAATAAAATGAACGGAATGCTTATAAATAGAAGAAAATACCATATTGGCAATATTTTTATAAAAATAAACAGGATGAGAATATTTTAGGATCCCTGGTTGAGGAAATCCTCTCATTGTTGTTAATATACCTTAAGTTTTAATATTCAGAATGTCTTTTGAGGTCTATGGAGGCTTGTCCCTTTTGTTAATAGCAGTGTTTATTAGTCTTTTCAGGATTACCTTTATTTAAAACTTTTTCTCATGTATCCACAAATTTACTTTAGTCAGTAGAACATGGATTTTCAGAATTGCCAGCTCATCCTGCTTTTTTTTCTTTTGTATATTTCATGAAACACTTTGCCTCTGTCATCAAGCCATTTTACTTCTTTTAACCCATATTTGGCTTATTACCTTCTCTCATTGTCCCTTTTGCATGTCACCTAATACTAACGTCCTTATATATTTGTTTTCCCCCTTTTTTTAAGTGTCCTTTTGGTAGCTGTTATGAATTTCAGGTACCTGTTTTTCTCTTTCTCAGACGCCACACGCGGTTCTGCTGTTAAAAGGTTTTCTATCTCATTTGCTCGACACCCAACCAATGGTACGTTTTGCTTTTATTTTAAAAGATACTCCCCTGCTTCATCCTTTTTTATTTTTCTTTTATTTCAAAATTTGGGGTATACAGTATCATTCATTTGTCCATCCTTAATTTCAATTGGCATACAATTCCAATTTATAATTTACCCAAAGTATTGATACTGTCTAGCTCCCTTTTTCAGCTGTAATTTACACAGTAATTTAACAGTACTCATCAAACTTTTAAATGAACACAATGATGATGAGTTTTAATACTAAATTAACACCTAAAAATTCCTTCTAATTTCTCAAGTGATCAGTCTAAACAAATTTTAAAAATACAACAATTAGCATTCTTTAGTTTATTCTTAATTCTTAATTTTAATGTATTTTTTTGTTCCAAATTTCTTTTCTGATCACATGGTTGTTTTATTGAGCTATTTAACAAAAATACAGAGCTACATTCGTCAAATAGCCAAATGATACATGTCTTTGACAAGTTCTTCGTAACCAGGGGATGCAGATTTCACTGTGTGGCATCGTTTATCCCTGGCTCTCTGTCTAAAGCAAAACCCGACTTGGTCTGGAGCACTCTGAAAATTTCATCCAGCATTCACTTCATCCTCGTATGGTTTGCTGTTGTCAAGCAGCCAGTCCCTTTGGTACATTGTGGAGAACTTCTGATGGGAAGAAGACTAAGCTAAAACTCCAAAAAAGCCAATTTGATTAAATTCAGTTTTTGAGGCTGAACAGGAAAATGTTTTGTGGCCATTTGTCAACTGAATTTTTACACTATTACAGCTGTCTTACATAGAGCTCATTCTTGTGGTGCAAGAAGGAGTATTTACTGATCATTTTGAAATAATTTTGGATCAAAGAATTTGAAAGAAAACATACAAGTTTTTACTGTTATCCCGGAAAAGGTATTTTTATTCCTGAAACTATTTTTTTCTCTTTAACTGCAAATAAGTCTTCATAAACTCAAGTCAGGTCTTTCAGAAACTTCTGTGAAACTAAAGGATTGAGCACATGTTCATAGTCATTCTCCCCTTCCAGGTCCTTTAACGGCACACCTAAATAACAATGCACTGGTACTTCTTGAAGGTGAAGTAAGAAGGTCTCATCCTCAACAATTGAAAATTAAGCCTTAAAGCTTAATGTGCTTTCCCTCCATTGTAGCTGTTTAAATGCTACTTTTTGGAGAAAAAGATCCTTTGATACAGCGCAGCTTCTAAGGAGCCCACATGCTTAAGAACCGAAGACACAAGGAAAACAGAAATCATAAAATTCTAAGAGGAGACACTGCAGGTTTAAGACTGACTATAGTTTTTTGTGCAGAATGCTTATGTGTTTATAGCCAGTATTATAAGTTTTGTGTAGGAGAAATCTGTTTCCTGTAGCTAAAAAAACAAACAAACAAACAAAACTTTTTTTAAATTTAACAGAAAAATAGAATAATTTCATATTTCTTTGGTTTAGGCTTTTAAAATGTGAATTTTCCAGACTTTGTGAAACTTAATGCATATGAAATGCATTCCTTTCAACTCTAGAAATATTTCTTTTGGGTCTTTTCTTTTTTATATTGTGTTGTCTTATCTGTCCTATGAATTGTCATTTGACTCTTTCACTTTTTATTTTCCCCTGACTTTCATGTTATTTCCATCTTAACACACATCATGGACTTACCCCTCCCTTCATCTTTAGTTGGAGGAACATGGTGAAACAAGTATCTTCTGACAGTGCTTTACCTTATTTTCTGGGCCTCTGTGCAGAACACCTACACCTCTATAGGTGCTGGTCCGTTTCCTCTGTGGAATTTCTAGGCTCCAGTGGTATGTTTTTATAGCTTCTAAACATGACAGCAGGGTGGCTTTTTAAATTGCTGCGCTAACCCTTTCATTGTGCATCAAAGAAAATGTTTATGAAGATCAATGGGAAAAATGTGTAGTCCAAAGGAACTTGAGTATATTGTCATTGGCCTCTTATAAAGTCTAACTGGCAATTGCAAGAAAATAGTTGTTACCAAAGACTTATATACATTCTGAGGAAAGGAAGAGAAACCAAATTGTTAATTTTAGTGTATAGCAAAGAAAGGGTTTGCGCTTATTTGCATGGATCTTGTACTTTTAAAAAAAATGTAATACTTGTGCAAGCCTAATTTCTTTAGTGCTTAGATTAGGTGCTTTAGCTGCTATTATATTGTTACAGTTGTTTTTCTTTTTTTTCTTTTTCCTTTTAAGTATATGTAATGTTCTGTCATGTTTTGGTTTGTACCTGATAATCAAACATATCAGTTTTATAAATCCTTTGGTTATTTTCATAGGAAGATTAGATTCCCTTTTAACCAAAGATTTTCTGTTGAAGTTAAGAATTAGGCAGTTCTCGGGTCAATATTTCCTCTCAAGATTAAATAAATTCAGTGTTAAAATGAGCACATGCCTACTGAAACAGACAGTTTTTCAATCTGTTTAATTTTTACTTTTATAATATTATTAGACTTTAAATAAAACTTTAAGTATTAAAAGTGTTTTTGGAGGAAAATTAATTTGAATTTTGAAAGAGTTGATGCAGAAAGACTTGCTTAATTGTATATGAAAGCAATTTTAAAAGCCATTCAGTTGAATAAAGTTTAAATAAACAAGCCGTTTTTATAAAAGGTGAATAACTTATATCTTGTTTGTTTCTTTAAAAAACTGTATATTGTTTCACTGATGGTATTAATACATATCTGCATGGTTTGTTTCATGAAATTTTTGTATTTCTGTGCCATTGTTGAATGCAAACATATATGTATTTTGTATTCCTTTTTACCTGGCCTAACTTTACTCAGCTAGCAATTTCCAACAATAGAATTATTGTGTTAATTCAATAAAGGTAGGTGAAATGTGGTTTGTAATTTTAATTTCAGCATAAATGAATGAATGTTCTTTTGGGATCACACTAGAGAGTATCGCTGGCTTTGGTAAGATTAGAAAAGTATGTAAAATCACTCTTCACATGTAATTACACAATTGTTTTTCAACAAGAAGTTACCTGTAACTTCCTGGCACCAGGGACACATCATGGCATCAGCTTATTCACCTATCAAATAGACCTGATTTTTAAAAGTCAAAAACTAAAAAATTGTATTTTTTTCTGTTTTTTCCCCCCTAGGTTTTTTTCTTTAAGTATTATTTTTAGATTTTACGAAAATATAGAATGAAATTGTGTGCATGCTGTACTATGTGCAATTACATTTAAAATGAAATCTTTGTCACATCTTGTTCCAACCCCATATTGCATAGCATCTGGTGTCATGACTTCAGAGATCTCGTGTGTTTGCATGTGATAGATTTAAAAGACCTGAACTGTCCAGTTCTAAGCAATGGTCTTCTTCCTTTTATAATGATTTTTTTTCAATATCCAACTTTTATTTTTGTTTTGTTTTTGTTTTCCAGGCTTTGAATTGTATTCCATGGTGCCATCTATTTGTCCTCTAGAAACTCTTCATAACGCCCTGTCTTTAAAGCAGGTGGATGAATTTCTTGCTTCCATTGCTTCTCCATCAAGTGAAACTCCACAGAAGACCCCTGAAACTTGTAGGAAAATTATTATTATTATTAATATTATTAATATTATTAGTATTAGTATTTCATTTGGGGGAAGTAGATATTATCTGAATATAAAAAGAATTATAAAAATACAAACTCAAGTACTGAATATAATTTTAGGAGATAAAGGGGTGTAAAGCAACATTATTTGGAAATATTTCGTTTAATATGTAATGTACCACTTCTCTTGAACATCTCCAAAAAATTCTTTTTTTTTTTCCAAAAAGTTAAGAAAAACAATCTAAGACCCAGCCATAGAAGTCAACAACATAATATAAAGTCATGGAGTCATGGTCTTTTTTTCACATTGCTGTTGTATGTCATTTTATAATAAACTCTTTAAACATTACAAAATACAGTCTACATTAACCCACACGTGCACACAGCCCATCGCCTCCCTTTTGGTAAGGAATCACATTGATTCAGAAAGAGCTCTTAAATAAAGGGAGAAAATTAGGACAACAGTTTTCGAAATTGTGTTCTTCAGAAAACAGTCTGAAGAGGTTAATACGTGTGTGTGTGTGTGTGTGTGTGTGTGTGTGTGTGTGAAGAAAAGGGGTTCATGTCTAAGTAAGTTTTGGAAACTATGTTATACCCTACCTCCTTTCAAAGAGGTATAGTTACATTAATGTGTGAATAGCTAAGATTCTTCTGTAAAAAAAGCTATGTATGCAGATTTTCCAAAACTTGTTTTTGAGAAAACACTTTTTTCGTACCACATTTAAATATTATGAAGCACTATTCTGAGGGACATCATTTTGGGAAATGTTCAGGGCTGCCTTTTTAGGTGTGAGAAGTCAGCTGGCTGTTGTCGTTTTCAGCTCTCTGAGATCCTTTGGCACGTTGGAATTTCCAGTTTAGGAAGCATTAGTTTTGGTAGAGAGTGCTCTGCCTAGAGTGAAGAATCTTGCTAGTCCTAGTCATAACTTAGAAAAGCTACAAACTGTATACATTCTCCTTTTTGTAAAGAAAAAGCTATAAATGTTTCTCCCAAGAATAAAACTGGAGGTCTTGGAATGAAAATACTTTATTCTCTTTCCTTTCCTGGGCTACCACATTATATAATTCAAGAGAGTTCTGTTCACATTGTATTCTATTGAAATGGTGCCCCCAGCACCCCTGCATTTCTGCAGTATAGTAGCCTTTTCCTTTTCTTCCACTTCTGGCAGTAGAGGTCAATTATTAATTATAATAGGTTATAATACAATTATAATACAATTGATATGAATGTTCTAAAAATATTTCACTTTAGGAATGGTTTTGGGAAGTAGGTTTTAATTTCAAATTTTTTCATATGGAATGAGTCTGACTCTGAGAATTAATAGTACTCCAAATGAAATGACTTCTCCAAACCATAAAGTCAAAATCAGGAAAATAAAGACATTCATCTCCTTTTATGCTCTGTTAGGTGAAAACATGGACAATGTTGCTCCTCAGAATGCAGTAAAGAACCTGAATAAATTCTCATTTCCTGTTTTACCCTTCTTTATACTTGATGTTTTACTGCTTCCCTGGGGCAAGGGTTTGCAATCTTAATATAGAGATTAAAGGAAGAGTCTAATTAATAATTAAGAATTGAGGGTAGATATCAGTGCTATTTAGAATTTAGAAGATTTTCTATGAATTGACCTAAAGCTATAATAGCAGCAGTAATAACTGATTTTTGAAAGAGAATTTTGGTGGAATATTTACAAAAAGATGATCTTTGAAGGTTTATCTGTGCTATTATTTTATGATGGCTTCATTTCTGTGGTTAGCGAATTCAGTTCATCAGAATGTATTATTGAGGTGTATTAATGGAGTGAAGGATATTAAATTTCTTCTCCAGTTCTAATTAGCTCTTCTCTATATCATGGGTACAGATTGTACCCCAATCCCTCAATCCCTCTGGTTCTCTTAAAATTTCATGTCATTCCTTGCTAAAGGAACTAGATAAGAAAGTAAGTATAGTTAATGCAGTTCATAAAATTGGGTGAACCTTAGAATTAATCTAGTTCATTGTACTTCAAACTATATACTCCCAAGAGCTTTTGGAAATTTCAGAGGAAGAGAAGTGTGCTGAATAGGCCTTGTGTCTTTCATAGCTGCTTCAACCAAAATTTGCTTTGATCCATTTTATTTAAGACTTCATTTGAGAAAAGTTTATTGTTTCAAGGGAAAAACTTAAAAAGGCACTGCTGAGGAAATCAGCTAGTTAGTGGTCAAACAAGACCAAAACCCAGGTATTCTAAAATGTATGGGATTTTAAAATTATTTTTGAATATTAAAGAACATAGGGTACCAATTATAATACAAATATCTGAATCCTGTATTTTATAGTGTAACTGCAGAATTAATATTTAGTAATCACAGTGTATTTACATTATACTTGATTCCCTAAATTATCAAGGAATTAGCATCACAATATAGAACTATATTCATTTGGTAGTTTTACAAGGTAGAAGACATTGTTAATCCTCTGTCATCCCCAAAGTTATTTTTCCTCACGTAGGACAAAATTAATTAATTTTTGGTAAATAGTAGATAGCTTCTAATGGAGCACTGAAAATATCAGATTGGGGGGAAAGGTGTGGGAATACTAACTGGGTAAGTTAGAGGTGGAAGTTAGCAGAATAGGATAAAAAAATGCAAGCAGAAAAGAGCTAACTAATGGTATAGTGCTTTGTGTGTTTTAGGGACTTTTATGTCACTTGTATATTATTTCATAGTGACTACTTTGAACTTCTGCCAGTGGAATTTGTATTCATTCAGTGTAGATACCAACCACCTAAGGCACATTTGCTATAATTGGCCCACATATTGATTTTTCAGAGACACATTGTTTATTTCTATCAAGTCCTCCTCAAAAATTGCAAAAATAAGCAAATCTTTTTTGTTGTTGTTGTTGTTATCTTCACACTTCCCTTTGCTTGGAATCCCAGAAGCTCATGCCAGTAGCTCCCCAACTCGGGCTTGTCCTTCCCCAGAGGACTCCATACTTAAGAATTATCTCTGCCTTTCCTTTTCACACCTCTCAATCTCCCCACCTTCATTAGAAAGAGAAAAAAATCCTTTAAAATTTCTTTGCACGAAGATAAATCTTGGCTGGGTAATATAGGAAGACAATCTGGTTTATTTACTTGTAATCTAGTTAGTTTATTCTTAAACATGATAGTTTAGTAGTCCATTATGTTTATAGATGAACTAGACCTGAATCTCTACTTGATATTTTTGAGAGAAAAACAGTTTGGGATTCTTTGTCTTCTGTTACCAAGCAATAAAACTGTGCCATCCTCTCTCTGCCATCCCTTAAGAATCTGAGTTTCTGTTAGGGCAGGATTAAATTAAGTCTGTGCTCTATTATTGGCATTCTTTTGGTGAGTACTGTTAAATGCTTATTATTTACACATAAACAGAACATCGGTTTGGCTAAGAACATGAGAGAACTTTTTATAGAGAAGATGGCTTTGCTGAACTTACTCTGCAAACTTTACCTTGTGTATTTTCCCGTTATTGTGTATATTCACTAAATATGTCATAAGAAATTTTCTAAAATGTAAAGATAGAATTGGCAGGAAATTATTGAATTACCATGTTTGTTTATTTTTTTTTCCAGCCTCTACAGCTTCACGTTCCAGTCCAGTAATGAGAAGAAAAGTATCTTTAAATACATACACACCTGCAAAGATCCTCCCAACACCACCAGCTACCTTAAAGGGTACTAAAGCAAGCAGCAAACCAGGTTAGGAGTGAGTGTGAATTAGTGCATTCTGTATAGCAGTTAGAGGAATAGTGACAATTCGCGTTTTAAGTGTGAAATCTTTTTTTAAGTGGGTCATTACACTCTAGTAAGTTACTTGAGCCTAAGAGTTAAAAATCTGTTACTGTTAGCCTATTGATATATTTGTATTTTTTTCCTCTGTTAATTATCTCCTCCTTCCCCCACATCTATTAATAAAATATATTTCATACTCATACTTTTCACCAAACTAATTTATGGACTGTCTTCTTTTGCTTTTCTGTTGAACCTAGGTATCATTTATATGAAGGTTTCCTTTTCCTTTTTTTTTTAAACTCATCCAGTGAATTTTTATCTCAGATATTTATTCTTTAGTTTTAAACATTCTTTTTGATTCTTCTTTATAAGTTTTCCTTCTTCCGAGATTTATTATATTTGTATTGATTATAAGTATATTTTCCTTTGTTCTTGAGCATGTTAAAATAGTTCCTTTAAAGTTCTTGTGTATTAATCTAGCTGATCTCAGGATTAATCTCTATCAATTTACCTGTTCTCAAGAGGAAAGACATTCTCCTGTTTTGTCATATATTGAGTAATTTTGGATTGTATCCTAGACATTATTAATGATATGTAGTAGAAACTTTGGACTTTATTATTTGTTATGTTCCTCCAAAGAGTATTGGGTTGTTTTGGGTTTTTTTAAAGCAAAGATTTAACCTTGGTTGAATTCAGGTAGCAAAACTGTGTCCCTTGAAGTTGCTAGCAGCTCAACTGTCACCTCACTTCTTTTAGCCTTAGCTGGACTACTTGGAGTTTACTCTGCTCGTGCCATAAATTGGATCAGGGTTTATACAAAGTATTGGGGCCTCTCTATTTCTGGAATTCTCGCCTGACTTCAGCAGCTACAGTTGCCCCAGTGCTTGTCTTTTGGTTCTTTGTGCTAATAAGACTGAGTTTAATGTTGGAGTTCTAGTCATTCCACTTGGTGCAGACTGGATCCTCTCCTGAGGTCAAAGGCTTAAAAATAAAGTTTGGGGGGGAAAGGAGACACACACTCATCTCATGTTCCCTTCTGAATGTTGGTTCTTTTCCAGTATATGCCTGCCTTTGTTCACGCTTCAGTGTCTATAGGCAGTTGTTTTCATACTATATCCAGAGTTAATACTTGTTACATATGGGAGGGTTGGTCTGACAGGAGCTTACCCATCTATGCCAGGAGTGGAACTTGGCTTCATAGCTAACTTGCTGATAACTCATTAGGGCTTGTTGTTCACTTGGATGTAGAAAGATGAGTCTTAAGTCAAGAATGTTTCTAGTTTTCTAACCCTTTAGATTTTTAGATAGTGACGAGATAGGAGATACAGGAGAAAATAGATGTTTATAGAGAAAATGATATTTTGACACTCAACAGTGTTATTTGAACTTGGCTTGCTTGTGAATATTTAAGCAATGGTTTTTCTTTTTTTTGTATAGCTACCAGCGGACCTTCTGGTGCAGTTGTTCCTAATACCTCATCTCGGAAAAAGACTATAACTAGCAAAACAGAAATGCATGAACACAAAAAAAACACTGGGAAAAAGAAATGAAATCTTCTTAGCAGGAACTCGAACTCCTTATATTTGGGAAAATCATGTCTTTATTAGAAAAAGACACATTCTAAGCCTTGGCTAAAACCTGTCAAAGCAAATAGTTTATGTTCCTCCTTACTCATGTCTGTATTCATTTAAAAATACGTTAAGTCTAGAGAATTCTTTGTATATATATATACTCAGTTAAGGAACCTTTGCCATGATCTGGAAATGTTGAAAACAATGTTTATTAGCATTTTATGAGTAGCAAAACTTATGGTGATAAAGGTCTAGCGTTTACCATGTGTCTGTAGTAAAGAAAAGGAACACAAAGGCCCAGCTTGCTGTTCCAATGTCACACGATGCTGTTTAATGAAGAATCTGTGAGGTGGCCTCTGTAACACACATTCATTTTCAGGAGATTGCATCTTGGCTGTAAAAACCTATAGTTTGGGTTGAAATTTGATGGTCAGGATTACATATTGGGGACTTATAAAAAGTATATTTCCAAAGAAACTTCATTGACTATTTAGATTAGAAACTTTTCCCCCCAATTGTTACAATTACATATATGCTGCAATATTTAATAACTGGAGTTTTAGCATATGAGTTATTTTTCAATCTGTGCTTTAGAATTTTTATTGTGTTATTTAAAATGTTACATATACAGCTGGGATAACTACCTTTACGTACGTAAATTTGTATATTAATCTGTAGAAAATATTTTCTTTATATATTTCCTTACCATAAGGTGCTTTTGTTCATCAGGAAAATTTTGCTTCATATATTGGCAAGAAAGGCATCCTTACAGTTTCTTTTTAAGAGATATAGTTGACAAGTTTATAAATGTAACACTTATTTTCAGAGTTCTTTTTAGATCTAAGGAACTCAGTTCAAAAATAGAAATCATCAATGTGAGAAGAATATCTGAATCCTGTAGTTAGTAGATGTTATGTGTAGTGCCTGTTTTTACCATTTCCATCTATAGTGTTTCAGTTGATCTCACTAAGGAAGCTTAAAGATTGAATGTTTGAAATAAATGCATTTGTCAGATGATTAGATTTTGAAGGGAAATTGAGATCATCATTGTGTTGTGATTTCACCTATGATGTGAAAAAACATTATCCTTGGTGCTTTTTTTTCTCTGCGTAGATAATTAATTATGTACCACTGGAAATGACTTAAACTATAAACCAAATAGTACAACCTGATAAGAATTCCATGCATTGCCAGTCAGATAACTTAAGTTGCTAAAGCTTTTGTTTGAAGCTCATGTTTTAAAAAGTATTAAATTCTCATATGAATACAACTATTAAAACTCTTCAAAAGAGACTCTCCTACCCTTAAATCATCATATATGAACTGACTTTTAGAAAATAAGCTTATTACATGTTAGTTTTAAAAGGTACCAGATGTGAAAGTCACAAATATATACAATTATGTAAGTTCATATACGTCACATGAATGTAAATGTATTATGTGGAGACATGTCTTGCAAACAGTTGAATGCTCCTAAGTTTTCTGTACGTGAAAATGTAGTTAATGTGCTCATAGTGGGAGGAAGGAAGCTACTTTTATTTTTTTTTAAGTGTAACTGAATTAAAATATTTTATTTCCAGAATCAGTGACTTAAATGGCTAATTATTTCTATTATTTATCTCTTTCCTTTTTTGCTTTCAAAGTAGAAAGAGTAAGGAAAACTTTTAATATTAAACAATGCTTACCTTGTATATTAAATAAAATTTATTATTATTGGCTACACACATCACACATTAATTTCCTAGAAATTATCTAGAAAGTTCAGTACGATTCACTTTTTCCATTGTTATAGAAGAACTATTTTCACTGTAATTACTAAACTCAGTAATATTGCTTTGTGGACTGGGCAGTCTTATTTGTAAAAATCTTACATTTTCCAAAACAACAAAACGTCTTCTATATCAGAGCAAGAAATTACCGTCATCACTATTTAGTGGAAGTTTGGCTGAAGCATCTGTTTCTCACTTGATTCTGAAGATGCGTATTTTGTTTTCTTTTTCTTTTAAATACTAGAAGATACTTCTTGCGGCCTAGTCCTCCATCCAGCAAAGAGATGAGAAAGCCCAGCTTGAACTGCCCCACTGTCCTGGCATGTTAATCTTCATAGTGCGTTATTCAGTCTTTTCACGCTTAAGAACCCTACACCTGAGCTCAGACCTAACTTGGCCCTTGAAGTCTAACTCCAGCAGATTCTGCTGCTCTGGTACTAATGAGTTCTTGTAGTTCATTCTCAACTATATCAAATGTTTTAGGGGTTATACTAGACTTCGTTTAAGTAGAAAAATGTGCTGAACACCTTACCTCATGTTCCCTTTGAGCGGGAAGTGGAAGCAGGAAGGAGACAATAAAGGGACAGAGAACTTGTGGCAAGGTGCTTTTATTTTTTTTATAATACATGTGTCACTTTGTTTAGGTATTTTAATAGATAGTGGGTTTTGCTTTGTGATTTCTCTTATTTCATACACTAGTGTAGTTTATATGTAATATATCTTTGTTCTTAGGTTATGCTTTCTGTTTTTATTGCTTTTTTAGTTTTTTTTTATTTTTTTAAATCTTTTTTGTGAGAGAATACTTTGCAAGGAAGAAAAATTCCAGTTGATTCTGGGTTAAAATCATAAGGAAATTTATTATTACACGTTTCTGAAGGTCCAAAAGTGTGGGGTGGGCTCTGGCCACAGTTCCATCAGTCATAATGTCATCAAGGACCCAGGTTCTCTTCTCTCTCCTCTAGAGTGGTATAAACTTCACCCCAAAGTTGTTTTCCCTCCTGTTCACAAGATGGCTCCCAGTGTGTTTCCTTGTTCATGCCCAACACAACAAAAATTAAGGGAAATTCTCCCTCAACCATGAATAGTAAGTTTTTTACTTCATTGTGATTGAGCTAATCTATTTGGTCATCTCTCTACTCCTGGATGAATAACATTCTCCATGAGAATTCCATGAACTTATTGGCCCTGAGGCAAATTTCTTTCTGGTTCACTTATTTGACATAAATTCATATGGTGGGTAGCGCAGCATTTTGGGTTGACACAGTTCTTGGGTTATAGAGAAACCACTTAGGACAGGATGGTGTCTGAGAGAGGTGTTATAACCTTTTATTCTCTCTATCCAGCAAACATTGGCAACTGCAGAGCTGCTCACCTGGGAGTCTCCCCTGTTTCATCTACCGACTTGCTTGTTGTAGTTGCACAGTCTGCATTTCCTCCTTTGGCTTTGCCCTTTCTATTACTCTATGGTACAGGCAGTATCCAGAAAGTCACTACTGCTGGCATGCACCCCACTTCTATTGTTTCAGACAAAGAATTGATTTTGTTCCTCAGATTATTCCACCTATTTTGGAGTCTTTTGGTCTAATGACAGATCTGGAGCTGTAAGCCTTCTCTCCAGGTATCTTCCTGTCTGACCTTTACTCCATTTTCAGCTTCTCATTTATTGTGGTTAAGGTTACCAGTGTCTTCTAGTTTGGTTGAAGACAATTTGTATTTCAGTTTCATATATGAGGTTAATTTTTTTAATTGAGACATGATTTCTCCTTCATTTTCAAACTGGGCATCACTTCTTTTTTTGTTATGTTTTAACAAGAAGAAGGAAGAGAAGGAAGAAGAAAAGGAGAAGCCCATGTTTCTCATCACAGTTATTTTTTTAATGAAATTAATAATGCCAGTCCTGCCTCCAGTAAAATGTTAGGATCAAATGCAGTGATAATTTGGAAAACTGTAAAAGGAAGAACAAATTTAAAGCATTTTTTATATTTTGTTGTTGGGATAGAGTTGTATGTAGTTCAAATGTCAACGAGACCTCTGTTGTCAATGGCAATTCAGCATTTTTGCTGTCAAGGATGTCCTAGACAGCTCCCAATACTCTTTTGTGGTTGCTCTTGTTGCCATGAGAACGGCCTGCCTAGTAACAACCTGACAAACTAAAAAAAAAAAAAAAAAAAAAAAAAAAAAGTCAAGGTTATTCTGGCATTTTTCTCCTTTAAAACAAATTTAAAGAAAGGCATTAATACAGCACTTCTTAAAGTAGGGTTAAAAACAACAACATGGTTAACAAAATCATGCCTGCCCTCCCACCCATACATCTCATATTGTGTGTGATGTGAATGACACAGTTGTGTGACAATGGATAGGCAGTTTAGATACCCATTTTAAAGCACTTTTAATAATGTATCTTGATGAAGAAAGGGGGCTATTTATCATTTTATGTAAGGTGCTTCACGATTACTTGGTATGTGGAAGGATGATTTTTTTTAAAGAAAAACCAATGTGCCTTCTGAAAGTGTTTGCTGCGTTTAGAAACCATAGATTTTTCTCAAACTTGTCAGTGCAGTGCTGAATAGAAAACTCAGTGATAAAAATGGTTGGATGGATGGATGGATGGATGGAAAAATGAAGATAAAAGAAAGTGAGGGAGAGGTGGGGCAGAGAAAATAAAAGAATACAGGCTCTACTATTATCAAAAAAAAACAAACACCATCATTGCTGATGTGAAGAAATTGGAAGCCAAATAATTAGACTGTCCTTTTCACTACACACAAAAATGCTCATTTGTCCTATAATGCCTGGCTCAAAATTCATGATAATAAAATGAGACCTGGGAGACCCAAATGTTATAACTCACCACAATTTTATATAACTGATTCTTTATCGGTCATTTGGAAACATTTTTGAAAGTCCCATATGTCATACCTACCTCCCAGTGGGATAGACAGAAAAGCCACAAAGAAAGAATTAGCCACACAATAGTACTCATATTGGAAGAGAACAGTGTGCTCCACCTGTTGGAAATGCAATCACTTTTTAAAATATGCAAATTGAATGAGTCACAGCTTACGGGAAGTATGGAGTCCTTTCAGAAGCCCTGTAAGAAATGGTGAATGTCCAGTGTGGAATGTGACTGAAATGCCGCCATGTGCTCATTACACAGGCGGGGCTAGGGAAGAGAGCACTGAGCAGATAGATGCTTTAATTCCATTTTTGGCAATTAAATTTGTGCATGTGAAAACCTGCTATTCAGTTGCCTGATTCTAGTGGGTTTTCTCTACACTTTTCACAGCCTCTTCAGGAAAGCAAAGTGATTGCTGTAAATGGCATGAGAAGGGATTGGGAGAAAGGAGACCTGGGTTTGAATTTCAGTTCTGCTACTGGCTGTCTCGGTGACTATGAAGCTCCAGACTTTGCTGGGCCCCACTTTCCTAATCTCTGCATCCACTGGCCACTTCATTTCAAAGTTTGTAGAAACTTGCTTGTTCTTCCCTTTTTCCTCAGAATTCTAGAACTTGAACCATTCCTTCTATCACTAGCTCCTTCTTCCCTCATAGTAGTCAGCAAGTGCTTTTTGAACACGGATGTAGATAGATAGCGATACTGAAGGAAGGATTAGTGGTCCTGAGTCTGATGACTACTCCCTTTTGCTCTCCGGAGTCTCTGCCGAGGAATTTACTGTTAATACAGTCAATGCTACAATTTCTACAATGATACCTCTGAAAATTATCAACATAGGAATATTTATGTAATATCTTCTCTTTATTACCCAGAATGTGTTTAGTTCTGAATGTAGTTCATGTTGTAAGTGCAAACTGTTTTTCATTTAGCCTAAATGAACATGTTTTTACAGCAATGAAAAATTATTTACACCCAGTATCCATACGGGTAATGTAGTCCTATAGACTTGTGTAAAAGCAGTTGACTGTGAGGAGAAATTTTTGAATATATAGAATATGTTTCATATTCCTACTACATATGCATTATTACCCTTGTCTCTTTGGTTGTTTAAACTGACATCTGTAAAATTAATCTGTATATTGAACATCTAGGTTCTGACCTCTCTCTTACAGTCTATGATGTTCTGCTTCTAAGAAAGTTCTTGTTATCTTCTGCCCTCTGCATTCTGACCAATGCTGCAAACCAAAAGTATTTATCTTGCTTTATGAGTAAGATTAGGCCTGATATTATGGTTTAGTAGCACTTGCTTATAACTCATTTTGACCAAAAAAAAAAGAATTATCCCTAGAAAAACAGGGTGATCCATAGGAATCCTCATATTACCGGGCTGGGCCAGGAGTCATAAGCAGAAACGATGATGGCCAATCAGGTGTGGAATTTGGGAGGAATTTAGCTGCTCAAAATATCTCACCTATTTGCTAGATCTAGTGTCTCAAATGTCAACACTGGCGATCCTAAGGGGGGAAAAAGTCATTAAGGAACCTTAGAGAACTCCCTGTCAGGAGATATAGATAGCCCCTTTTAAAATGCAAATGCCCTTGGAAGGCTTACCTCATTAACCCGGCCATAAACCCCATAATTAATCAAATGCTTTTCTCACAGTTGGAGATCAGGCATTCCTTCAGCAGATGTGTGCTGAGTGCCAATTATAAACCAGTCTCTGTGCTAAGCCCTGGTGAAAATACAATTGTGAAAAGCCCTGCTTCCATTCAAAGGAATTTACTTTCTTATAGGGTCCAAGTGCTCTAAAGCAATCATAGAGTCCATGGCAGTCTTCCATTCCAAACGCTGAAAAATTCTGGATAAAATATTTATTTTGGAAATACAGGTAACAGCTTCAAAGCAAAGAAATCAAAACCAGAAGGTATCAGAAACGTAAAAGTAATCAACAGCTAAATGAAGCTTACGGGCTTTCTTTCCAAAGGATTCGAAGGGTAGCTCAGTCCCTGATTTTTCAGAGATAGTTTATTTGGTCAGCGTGAGCTGTTGCTGAGGGTACTCACTCTTCAGGAGGTGTAATGGGTTGAGGTTGCAGACGGTATGTATGGCAGCTTGCTGGAGCTGGGCTCCATTCATGAAGGAGAGAGCCCCAAAGCCTCTGCAACCAGAACTGGCAACCAGAGGAGGCAAACCTTATGCCTCCTCATTCTCTTGATAAGCCCCGGAGATCCACAAAAAGAAGCATATGTTAAAACATACCATGGGGACACTTTCACAATCCAGGGCACACACAGGGCACTCTCACAATAGAAAGTCACAGTAAAGAAAATCTTGCAATCAACAAACAACTTGCAAATGGAACTACATATAAAAAGACCACTCAAAATGATTAAAATTTGCTAGATTTACAAATAAAATAATGTTATCTTTAAGTCAATTTAAGTGCTTAGGAATTTTGAATTTGTAGCTTTATTAAATTGAGCATTTTAAAAACAAAGTGCTCTCTGAATAATGGTTTTGTGCCTCCAGGCTGCCTGAGGGCATCACAGCACTCTTCCACTTAACAGAATCTCCTGCCCTTCTGCTCCGGTCTGGGTCTACTGCTGGGTAAGCCTGCTTCCCCTGCGTTAGCTCCGACTTTCCCAGAGTGTATGCCCAAGTTCTCCTCTGAATCATGGCCACAGGTCAGTCTCAGAGAAGGACCCAGTGTTCTTCCAGGAAGGGGGAAGGAAGAGCATGTAAGGGGCTGGGTGAGGAATAGAGGTTGACTAGAACACCACTGGTGTCTGTTACCTAGCATCCACCCTTCCCTGCTCCCCGACCCCACCCCACTCCTGCCGAGACTCATCCTGTCCTGCCTCTGCTAGTACCAAATGCCCCAAGCCTTCGGTACTTTCTGGGGTGACTGGTTTGCTTTGCTTTGGTGTCCCCATCTTCAGTGCCTTCGGCTGCAGGTGTCTCTGCTCTTTAAATCCAGTGACACAATGTTGTATGCTTTCTACTATGCAAAAGTCTGTTGACACCCCTTATCTGATGTTCTTTTC
Organism: Rhinolophus ferrumequinum; assembly: GCF_004115265.2. Taxonomy (NCBI): domain Eukaryota; kingdom Metazoa; phylum Chordata; class Mammalia; order Chiroptera; family Rhinolophidae; genus Rhinolophus; species Rhinolophus ferrumequinum. The sequence goes on from NC_046290.1 coordinate 68,855,866, forward strand.
ATTCATACTCTTCATGGTTTATTATTTTTTATTCTTCCTTTCTTGTCATTTTAGAGTGGTTTGGGTAAGAGGTGTATATAAATTGCATGATTTCAACGTTCATTAGTGGGAATTCTCATCATTTTAAAGATATGTGTAATATAGTCTATTAATTGATCTGCCATAATTTGTTCAAATGTCCCTTATGGTAGAGCACTTAAATTCCTTCTGTTTCTGTCCTATCAGTTTGGTTTTTTTTTTATGATAAATTATTTTCTTGCAGTAAGTTACAAGAAGTGGAATGATGGGGTAAAAAGTCATAGAAACGTACAGTGTGGGCTAGAAAGAGTGTGGCCTCTGGTGTACATTTCAACTCTTAATTCTGTGTGGTAATCAATTTATTTATTTACTTATTTTTTATCTACCTGAGTCTCAATACCCAGATTCAGATTGAGACATAATTTTGCTTTCAAAAATCAAAATAATCTGCAAAGTAAATAAAGTACAATAAAGGTAAATAAATAAAATTTAAAGTAGTTATAAATATGGCTTAAACATAAAAAGTAAAATAGACCCCCTGGTGTCTCTTCTGTCACAGATTTGTGGTGGTAGCCTCTGTCACAGATTTAGTTTTATTATTTACCATATTCCACCCTGACAAAGTCTCTAGTTTTGAAAATGTCTGTGTATCAAATCACTTCTAAGGTGTATCACATTTTCTGAATGTTATGTGTCATCACTATTCACACCCTCAAGGCTTTCTAGGGTAGGCATCTGAAGGTTGAACAGTGACTTTTGCACGTAATTAGAGCTTAGCAAGTACTATTATAATAAAAACGAGTTCTCTAACAGTTTTTTGTAATCCATATACGGCATTATTATATCTTTCTGGAATCTTGCCAGCTTTTAGATAATGACTAGTACTAATGGGAGGATGGTGTCCTTGCCTTTTTGTCCTACGTGTATTCCTATAAACAGGATTCTAAAAACTGCACAGAATAGATCCCTAGCATTTCTGTTTCTGTTTTCAGTTTGACGAGACTAATTTACTACAAAATCTGTTTGGACTGAATCCTGCCCAATTTTTGATTTCTGCTTTACTTCCCTCAAACTGAAGATGAGCCATTAAATAGTCTCTTGAGTATACATCTCACCTTCTAGGGCACCTTTATTTAAAAAAAGAATATAAGTGAAATCAGAGTAGATGGGAGTAGTCGTTAGGACATCAGAAAGGAACATGAAATAATTTAATTATATTTTTTTGAATGTTATACATTTTATCAGAATTAAAATACACAATTAAAGCATGCTAAGCCTATTTATTATTCACATAATTTTAAACAGCTGAAGTTCTAGTCAAGTAGTTCCACTACAGGCCCTTCATTTGTATGGAGACATTTTCTTTCCAACTTCATCATAAATTATCTCGTTGAGTTCTTCCAAGAGCCCTGGGAGGTGAGCAGAGCATGAATTATTATTCTTGCTTGACAGATAAGAAAGTTGACATTAGAGTTTGCCAGAGGAAACAGCAAGTCAGTGATGAAGCTAGAAAAGGAATTCAGGTGTCCCAACTCTTGGTGCATTTGTTTCTCATGGAACCATCTCTCAAGGATTAGCTCTGTCAGTGTTCACTATTTACTATCTAGCCTTGCTGAGTGGCTGTAGCTCTCAGAGAATATCATTTGGTTTTTGTAATTCATGATGCAGTTATTGAAACCTCTATGTTCCAAATCAGAAGAAGTATTTTAGTTAGTGCATAGAAATTCTGGCCTCTTGACTGGGTTCCAGGAGTCTTCATTCAAGAAATATCGCTCAATTTTGTATTTTATTTATTCAGCCTATGTCTCCACTCTTTGTAGTGCGATCATGGGGAGAGAAGAGGATGAAAATCTGGCAGGTCTGTCTGTCTTAGCCCTGTCCTCTACTGGTACATGACCCTCGGCAAATTGGTCACCCTCTTCTGTCTTGTCTGATAGGTAACACTGAGAACAACATCTCATTTTCCTGCTTTACCAGGCTTTTTGTGATAAACAACAATAAGATAACATGGGAGAGTGCTTGGTAAGTTGTGAAGCATACCGCCAAGGTAAGATACTATTATTTCCCCAATACCACGGACCAGGTAAAGAGATACCTCTTCAGCTAATATAAGGGAGAAAATGACAGGCCACCTAAGACATGTCAGCCTCAGGTGTTCTTAGGATTTATTTGCCCGAGTGAATGATACAAGTTGTTGACCTTTAGTGAAAATTTCCACTCTGAAAGCAATTCAAGGGTGGCAGTTTACAATAGGCAAGGGGTCTCTTTTCAAAGTACAAAAGCACACCAGTTAGAGCAAGATGAAATCCCTAGTCTTCAGAGATCAGTACTAGGCTGTAGGATTAAATCCAAGTTCACCATGACTTCATAGCTTACTAGTTGTTTTCAGACTTTTTTTCTGGCTTCGGAGTTTTCAAATTCTCTTACCAATGAACAGCATTTTTTGAAAGAGAAATTAGTAAACTGTGTGTGTGTGTGTGTGTGTGTGTGTGTACACATGGGTACTCATTCAGGCAAGAACTAAATGTTTAGAGAAAAACTGAATGGTTCAAAGTTGTTGTTGACCTTTTGACACAAGAGTTATCACTCATGGAAGATTCATGGAGCTAAGACTATAGTCTGCTGTCCAGCACAGACTGCTCACGTAAAAGGCCTGACGGAAATGCGGTATCTTAGAAGATTTAGATGTAAGTTTTCTGTTCCATTTTGGTGGAGGGAGAGGGGAGCAGAATCTGCCAAATTAACATGCATCTGTGTGGTGGATTGTAGTTGTGGTTGTCCAAATGTCCCAGTGTTTTTGTTGCACTGAAGAAGATACACATCACTGTACATCACCCTACCCATTTCTACTGACTCCATGCGACTTTTGAAATCCCTTTACTGTGTAGTTCTGACATAAGGAAGTTGGATCAATGAAAGTAGACGAATGAGGGTAAATAGAAAAGGGCGGGGGAAGGATAGGGAATTGATTGTCTTTAATTCAAAAAAGTACCATAAAAAAATACTTAGTCCTTTTTCCAATTGCAAGATAACTTATATTTTTAATATACGGTATTTGATGACCCTCTAGTATATATTGGCATCAACGTGGCCCTTTATGAAAATTCTATATGGGACATCATTGGTCACGTCATCAAGTGATGATGTTGAGAAGTCTATTAAAGTCTTTTAAACATATGCCAGTTTTTCAAATGATCTTTCGACATCAAAATACCTTGGTGCTATGCCACTTGCTAAGCAGAAACATAGGCTTCATTTCTTCAATTGTCTGATATATAATTGTTTATGGTTAAGAAAACTGACTTGAGAAATTAATGCCATTTTTCTCCATCAAACACATATTTTTGATAATGGATTGATTTACACATTTCACAAAAAGTTTAGAAATGGTTTTTACTTTCATGGCATTTATAGTGTAGCAAGTCCTTTTGACTAAAAACTAAAAAACAAAGTATATACTTCTTGTTCTTTTAAGACCACCTTCTTGCTTTAATCTTTGCTAAACTCTCATCCAAAATATGGCCTGTCCACATGACGTACTGGTAAGCACTTCTGTTTAAATGGTTGATAATAAACTGTTCCTTTAGAATAGTTCTTAATGCAGATCTTCTGAATGGTTGTAGCAATTACTTGCGGAAAAAAGTTCAATGATGAATTAAATCTGAGAATAAGCTTAGATTAAACAAAGTTAAGGGGGCTTCATTAATGCAGGAATCCTCACAGCCTTTAGAAATGATAACGAGTCTGTGATTCTTCCAGTGAGGAATTTAATGGACAGTATTCTCCAAATGTATTTGATCATGAAATCCTTTTCTCATGAAGACATCTCTTGGGAAAGAAAGATAATTTAGAAATTGACATTAGTATGGATATTAGAAAAGCCTTTACTATAGGCTGGCTCTGGATTAGAATTAGAGGTTCTAGTCCTGGCTCTGCTACTTATTAACTATGTCACTGATGTGTCACAAAAAGCTTTCTGAGTCTCAATTTCCTCATCTGTAAGCGAGAATAAGAATGAGAATTCAAATAGTAATTGTGAGAATTAAAAAAAAAACACGCAGAAACTTTGTGACTATGCCCTGTAAATTACAAGGCATTTTAAAGATATAAGCATTGTGAAAATAATGGGTACAGCATTAAAAGTTGGTCTCACTAAGAAGTTTGACCTACTCTTTTTTTTTCCAAATGGGCTTTGACATTAGATTAATGATGTGTAATAATCAGATATCCTGATTCAGCAAAGGAGAGCTGTTCTCTTCCAAACCATTCAGTTAGTAAGATATTAACTTTAGAAGAAATAACTATAGAGTTATTTGAGGCCAATGTTTCCATGTGGTTCATTATTTTATAACAATATCATGTGAATTCTTGCATAGTGCTTATTGAACTAGAGATGATAAATGTTAAAGAGTAGGCTTCATTATGGTTGGTTGAAATACCAGACTATCATTTTTCTCACTTGGATTAGCAGCAAAACATTAAGAAACTAGGAAGAAAAATTATATGAGTTAATAATAAAATGATTTTGTGTTTCATCCTCCTCGTATCAACCAGGTGCCTAGTGGAGATATTAATAACCCCATAAATTAACAATAAGCAGGTTGTAGAAGAGTGAGGAAGCAGAAGTCCTAAGACATTTAGCATTACTGAAATAGAGTGAGTTGATAGATAATATTCCCTTAAAACGAAAGATAGTTGTTATGGGCTGACTTGGATCCCCTCACAAATTCATATGTTGAATCCCCAACCCCCAGTACCTCAGAATGTGACTGTATTTGGAGATAGGGTCTTCAAAGAGGTAATTAACTTAAAATGAGGTCATATGGGCGGGCCTAATCCAGTATGACTGATAATCTTACAAGGAAAGGAGATTAGGATACAGACCATGGCACAGACCAGGAGGAAACCCTCTGAAGGCACAGGGAGAAGACAGTCACTTATAAGTCAAGGAGAGAGGCCTTAGAAGAAACCACACCTGATGACCCCTTAATCTCGGAAGGACAAAAGAAAATAGTCATAAATAATTCTTCTATATGCTTTTAAATGATTCATGTTTTAATCAAATTTATCTTCTTACATACCATTGCTATATAATAAAAGTTTATGGGCCTTATTCAGAAGTGGGTTCCTGAACCTGAAAGTCTTAAATGCTCCTACATTAGAGAATTAGTAGAATATAATAGTTAAGAGTATGGTTTGTAGCTAGATAGCCTGGGATCAAGTCCTGGTCCTGCTACTGTATAAATTAATTTGTAAAATGGGTATACAAATAGTACCTATTTTGTAGGGTTGTTGTGCAAATTAAATAAGTTAATGGATGTAAAGTTTAGAAAGCTATGATTAGAAAGCTATAGGTTTCTAATGTAAAGTTTAGAAAGCTATAGGGCCTAAAGGCCTATAATGCTCTAGGGACATTGAACTTGCAATTCATATATCCAACACCAGATGGCAGTGTGGCCATCCAAGGTTAGGTCACTGTGTTGTCAGGTCGATGAGCTAGCATATACATCTGAACCAAATTTTAGAAGGATAACCAAATTGTAGAGGATTTCTATGAAAATAAGATTAATTTAAAACCTCTATGCAAATAATTATATACAAGGTCACAGTAATATCCATAAAAGAAAAGCTTTAAAAAACCACCTCTGATTATCATTAGTTGCTTTCTGGTTTACTAGCTAAATAACCTTGGACAAGTTACTTACCTTTTATAAACCTCAGTTTTCTTATCTGTAAAGTAATGCATACATGTAACCAAATTTTGTTGATCTTTGACTGTATATCAGGCATTATTCTACCGTGTTTCCCCGAAAATAAGACCTAGCTGGACCATCAGCTCTAATGTGTCCTTTGGAGCAAAAATTAGTATAAGACCCAATATTATATTAGACCCAGTATTGTATTGTATTGTATTGTATTGTATTGTATTGTATTGTATTGTATTGTATTGTATTGTATTGTATTATATTATATTATATTATATTATATTATATTATATTATATTATACCCGGTCTTATATTATGTTAAAATAAGACTGGGTCTTATATTGATTTTTGCTCCAAAAGACGCATTAGAGCTGATGTTCCCGGCTAAGTCTTATTTTCAGGGAAACACAGTAGGAGCTGTAAGTGTAGCACTTTTTAAAAAGGACAAAAATCGTTGCCTTCATGATGTTTGTACTCTAAATCACTAGAATCTAGTGAACAATCAGCGAACCTCTATCATTTAAAATCAGATACTGGTTGTTTACCAGGATATTAAAGGGAGACTCTCTACCTTAGTCTTCATTGAATCCGCAAAGGCTAGAACAAAACAGTAAGTTCAAGTGTCTTTACATTTCGTAGCAAGGTATTCAATAAACCATTGGTGCAGTACCTACAAAAGGAGTGGTAAAAGTGGCAAACCTCAGCTCAATACCTGTCTGAAGCATGGAAGAAAGCTTGGATAGGTCCTCCAAAAGTATTCGGAGAATGAATACTTGCCTGAAGGCCTGCAGCACAATGAAGAGGATTGAATTACTTCTGGGATTTGAGTGGTGAACCAATTCTGGCCACCCAAACAAATAGTGTAATTTGAATGGTGCCGTCAGAGACGTTTCTTTCCCCCAAGACTGTGGGGTGTTTAAACCACAGAGTGGTTTAAAGGCAGCATTTTTCAGAGGTGTTCTGCCAACTCATGAGTTAATAGGAATATAGAGAGAAAATAAAAGGTTTAACTAGTCAAATACGTTTTGGAAATGCTGCACACTTTGTCCTTTCCATGAGGACATACATATGAGCGTATTGTAAAGTCCTCAAAATCGCATAGGTTAATGTTGCTAAACCCAGCATATTCACTGACTCTATAGGAGTGCAGAACACTTTCCTCTCAGCATACTTGTTAACCTCCCTCTGGCCCATGTCCTGTGTCACACCATTCTGGATACATAGGGTGGAGGCATTGTTTCCCAAGAGGCCCTGTAGAAGGAACAACATGTAAGTAAGTTAGTGTGGAAATTACCCCGTTATGATTCTGCAAAGCAGACAGCAGGGCTGCAAGGAGGAAGGATTCCCGGGGGAAGGGAGCTTTTGTTGAGGTGATGGAGTATCAAGAAAAGATTGAATGTCACTTTCTGGACGATTGGGAGGTCAAAAGGGAGCAGGAGCCCAGTGGAGAAATACAGTATATTTCACAATTCTGTGTATGACAAAATACAGAAATACTATGTTATGTTACTATAGGGAACGAAAAACTGGAGAAAGATGAAAGTGCCATAGCGTGTAATGTAGTGAGGGTGAATTTTACCTATTTAATTAAAACTTCTATAGCACTTACTATGTGCCCGGTACTATTACAAATATTAATTCATTAAATTCTCAAAATAGCTATACGGTAGGTGCTATTATATCATCCCCATTTCACAGATGAGGGAACTAAGGCACAAAGATATTTACTAACTTGCTCAAGGGCCAGGACTCACGTTCAGATCATCTGTCTCCAGAGTCCATGCTCTTAATCTCTGCTCTATGCTGTCTTTGTGAATCCATAAAGTAGAACACGACACTGCTGGAGGTGATCCCAAATCACTCACTAGTACAAACAACAATTGCAAATATAAAGGAAAAACTTTCTCTCATCTAGGTCCTCTGAAATGGGAGAAATTTTTTCACTTTAATCAAAACTGACTGACATTAATGTTTATTCCTGTAACGTCTTCATATGACCTTTTATATACCCAAGATGAAACTAAAATTGATGTGAGAGATAGCGTTCCAGGTAAAACAACTAAAGTGATAAAACCTGTTGCCTCAGCAATGTTGCCCAAGGGGCAGAATTACATTTTTCATGAAAAACATTAGGCGGGAGGTTTTGATGTCATTTCATGCACCATTTCATCAGATTTCACTCTGGAAACAGGGAGAGATGGAAAGTTATGGTTTTCTTCTTAAAAAATATAACTCATATTTTTGGTATGAAAATAATTGATGCTCACTGCAGACAATTTTGAAAAAACATAATTAAGAAAATTATAATTAAGAAAATACAAACTACGCATAATTTCACTCATTGGCGCAAGACAAGTTCTTCGATGTATTTGCTTCCTTTCTTTTTTTCCATGTTTCATATGTATGTATGTGTTTAACATAATTGAGGTCATTCTGAATACATTTTACATTTTGCACATTTTACTTAACATTATAATGTAGCTATTTCCCCACATCTCAAAAAAATCTCTGTATAACTATAATGTTTGTTCTGTCTGTCATCTTGTTTTAAGTTCTTTATTTTGTGTATTTTGGTGCCATGTCCTGTGTTCTCTGTCTTTCAATATGAGGAATAGTTTCTTTTGCTTTGTCTTCTGCAGTGATTTGTATGGTTTTCACTTCTTGTTTGTATTTGCATTGAACAAATAGATCTCTAATTATGCAAGTCAAGATTGAAACTAACTTTTTTTGACTCAGCCCTCTTGAATAAATGAGAGGTTCTCTATATTTCTATTTCTTCATACTTGCCCTCCTTCACTTCTTGATCTTTGTTAACATTATCTGGGATTGAAACTATAATATGGAATGACATGACATGACATGACATAATAATATAGTAATAGTAATAATAATATAGTAATCATATGTTATATAATAACAATATAATAATATATGTTTAGAGATGATTTGTTAAATTTATAATAATTCTTGTGACCATATTTATAACAAATTTTTTCTTTTTTACCTTTTTATTCAGAAAAATTTCAGGCTTTCAAAATATTGCAAAATCAAAATAGTATAAAGAACAAACACTCCTATAACCTTCACTCATATTTGCAAAATGTTTCAATATATTTCAATATATAATTCACCAAAGAGACATATGGATGGTAAATAATCATACGAAAAATGCATAACATTATTAGTCATTAGGGAAATGTAAATTAAACCCATGAAGTGATACCACTGCACCCTTGTTAGAATGAGTAAAATTTAAAATATTGATTATGCAAAGCATTAGCAAGGAAGCAGAATCACTGGAACCTTCATACACGGCTAGTGGGAATGTAAAATGGTATGAACACGTTGGAAAAGAAATTGACAACTTCTTAAAAAATTAAGCATATATTTATCTTATGAGATAGTTATCCCACTCCTGGATATTCACCCAAGATAAAAAAAAGCATATGCACACAAATACTTGAACATAAATGTTCCTAGCAGTTTTATTTGTAATGTCTATAAACAGGTGAATAGATAAACAAATTGTGATATATCTGTACTATGGGATACTACTTAGCATTAAAATAGAACAAACTATAGATACACGCAGCAACACTGAATGTGTTTCCATGTAAATATGATGAGTGTAAGAAGCCAGGCAAAAAAGAATGTGTGCTGTATGGAAACAAATCTAATACCAGAAAGCAGATCACTAGTTGCCCAGATGGGGGGAGAATGGGGGTAATGGTGCAGGGAGGTGTGGGAGAAAAGGATGACAGAGGGACGAAACAATTTTTGGAGCTGACGAATAGCTTCATTATCTTGGTTGTTGGGATGGCTTCACAAGTATGTGCATATATTAATACTTATCAAATTGTACTTTTTAACTTAATGCAGTTTGTTGTATTTCAACTATGCTTCAATAAATCTGTAGCAATTCATAGCAGCATACACTTGTATAGTATTGTTTTTATATCAGGTACTGTTTTCTGGCTCTTTAAAACACATATAAAAGATATACAAAAGCATTTAGCACTATAGTAGGCACTTATAGTAGACAGTCATTATGTTAGTTGAAAATAAACCTGAGTTATGTAAAATTTTTTCTATGGTATAGTGTAAAAATTTTATCTCTAATTCCATATACAATCATAGTTTCCTTTTGATATATTTTTGGACTAAACAAACCAAAAAAATGCAAGAAAATGTTTTCCTGGCCAATAGAACCCAATGACAGAATAGCAAGAACAGCAGCCACACTCGTCTGCTGTGTGTGTGTATGTGTATGTGTTTAACATATACCAGGGGTGCCAAAAATATATATACACATAACTTGGGTTCATCTTTTGTTATCGGTATATATTGAGTAGTACACTTTTAATAGTTTTTTCCTTTCTTAAAATGTGTATACATTTTTTGGCACTCTCTGTGTGTGTGTATATATATGTGTGTGTGTGTATATATATATATACATTATATATATATGTTTAGAGATACATATATACACACACACATATGTAATCATAAAGACATATTACATACGAAGAAATGTGCAAATTTCAATACATCTAAGGGGATTAGATAGATTTTTAGGAATCTATTTGTTGGTACCTGGACGTCAGAAGTTTCAGTTTATTAACAAGACGCCTAAAGCTCAGTTGGTGCTGAATACATATTTTTAAAAATGAATCAATGAACAATAGTGTGCCTTTAATTAGTTACATATTCATGTAAAACCTTTTAATGAAATTAACTTCTAATATTTAAAAAATCAGTTTGTTTGGATCCTGTAGCCCTAAACTTTGCTGTTATTATATGTATAAAAACAAACAAACAAAACCCCACGACTTTTAAATAGTTTCTAATTGACAATGATAAATAAAATAAATGTTGTAACAAAATTTTTTTGGCATTAAAGTTAGCATTATTTTTGTAACACTAATTAGAGACAACAGAAAAGGAAGATAGTCATGCAATGATTTAATATCAGGAAATGAAAATAATACTATCTTTTTTCTTGTCTGCTTTTTCATAACTTGAATATCCTCCTGCTATTATTACTTACAAACTCTGGTTTATTAAAGGACAGAGCTCATTGTAGAGTTAATACTTATTATTATTTTTTTTATAGTAGAGTTAAGGTGTTAAGGTGAAAAAAAGGTGGATAGGGAAAAAGTATGAGAAAAAGGAAAAATGCTGAAGATTTTTACTATGTGGGTGTGAAAAATCACTAAACATGTGATTTCTAAAAAAATCACTGGTTAGCTTTAATATTTAATTAGTTCATCAATCAATCAATATTTATTAAACTTCTATACTTAAGGAACTATGAAAGACCATGATGGATAATTCTTTTTTTTTTTTTTGAGATTTTATTGGGGAAGGGAAACAGGACTTTTATTGGGGAACAGTGTGTACTTCCAGGACTTTTTTCCAAGTCAAGTTTTTGTTCTTTCAATCTTAGTTGTGGAGGGTGCCGCTCAGCTTCAAGTTGTTGTCCTTTCAGTCCTAGTTGTGGAGGGCGCAGCTCAGCTCCAGGTCCAGTCACCGTTGCTAGTTGCAGGGGGCACAGCCCACCATCCCTTGCAGGAGCCCAACCGGCAACCTTGTGGTTGAGAGGATGCACTCCAACCAACTGAGCTATCCGGGAGCTCAGCGGCAGCTCAGCTCAAGGTGCCGGTGTTCAATCTTAATTGCAGGGGGCGCTGCCCACCATCCCTTGCTGGACTCGAGGAATCGAACTGGCAACCTTGTCATTGAGAGCCCGCACTCCAACCAACTGAGCCATCCAGGAGGCAGCTCAGCTCAAGGTGCCGTGTTCAATCTTTAGTTGCAGGGGTTGCTGCCCACCATCCCTTGGGGGACTTGAGGAGTTGAACCGGCAATCTTGTGGTTGAAAGCCCACTGGCCCATGTGGGAATCGAACCGGCAGCCTTCTGAGTTAGGAGCATGGAGCTCTAACCGCCTGAGCCACTGGGCCGGCCCCCATGATGGATAATTCTTAAATTTCCAGGAAAGATAGTATATAAACAAGGGACCATAAGGCTAGAAATTGAACCTTGGGAATGTAGAAGAAGGGGTATAGAAGAAGTATTCCAGTGAAAAAAAAAGAGAAAAAAAAGAATAAGAAGAATAAGAGGAAAATCTGAGTACTGTGTCGTTTTGGCAGTCAAGTTTATTTCGTTAATATATTGACAGACATTTTGGACATGTGGTAGACATTCCTACTGCTCATCAATTTCCTGTGCTCTCTCTCCTCTCAGGCAGGTGGAGAATGACATTTTCCAGCCCCCCTGCAGGCAGTCATGGCAATTTGACTAGTTCTAGCCAATGAGCTTTGAGCAGCAGTGGCAGGTGTCAACTCTGTGCTCAGACAGAGAAGAGCAGATATAAGATGTCCTTTCATTCTCTTCCTCTGCCATGTGTTGGGGTGGTGGAATCATCAGCATGTCCTTGAGTGACCCTATGAAGAACAGTGTTTTGCTACGACATATAACTTGAGGGAGAAATTCACTTGTAGGTGTTAAACAATAGGTATGATGCTACCTTAAAGGGTTTTCTCTGTCTAGATTGGAAAAACAACGTAATTACCTATACAGCTCAGATCGAAGAGCTAAAACAAGCATATAACAACATTTTTTGATGGTATGTACAGATTTACTATTTCCAGTCTCCCATCCTTAATGTATTTTATCAGGGAACACCATTTACATACCTGAAAGGTCCGCATTGCAATTATCAGCACAATGCAGATAGGTATCTTCTCACCGTTGTGGACCTACACAAAATCTTAACAATTTTCATGAAGCATTGAGAGCACTACAAATGATTTTCTACAGAGTTGAAGTAAGGTGAATTTTAATCACTTCTTCCCATCCTACCAAGACTATGTACTATGAAGTACCACCTGATCACTCCTCCAATGTCAACTTTAGTGGAACTAGAGAGAAGCATCAAGCTAAACATGGAACTCAGAAACTCCTAGGAAGACTGAGGGATGTTTTGAACGTTGTGTAAGGGGATGATGATCTAAGGCACTTTGCTCTGGCTACCACTATTCTCTACCTTGCCTCAGAACCATCAGTGATGCCAGAGTCCACACATGCGCAGGTGTCCCCAGGTGTAACATCATGGCAGCACAAGTGCTGGTTGGGAGCTTCAAAAAACATGTGGAGATTGATAAGCCTTGAACAGTGAGTTCTCGTCTTCCTGTGCCTCCTTACCCAACCTCCAGGACTGCTGACACAAACTAAGAGTGTTTTCTGGTGTGTAAGACACTCCACCATTAGGCTCTCACTTCCCTCCTGCTCCATGAACAATGTGAGGTCATCAGGTCTGAGCCAGATTGGAGTTTGAGCCTTGGGCTTCCCCCACGTTGCTGGGTAAGCAAAGAATACCCCAAAAGGAACAGTAACTGGCGGGCTAAAATAAGGAGATACCTGAGGAGCACAGCTATTTCCAAAGAAAACAGCACATTGGACTAGAGTCCATTAAAAGACTAAGTTTTACAACGGATGGGACAAGGATTCACAATATACATTATAAATATACTAAAATGGATAAAGAAAAATATTAGCAATGTGATATAGTAATAAAATAATGTAAATAAAGAACCAAGTGGAAATATGTGTAAAAACTATAGTAGTTGACATGAAGAGCCCAATAGATGAACTAAAAAGTAGAATTGGCACTGCTGAGGAATTAATTACTACATTGGAAAATTTGACTGAGTCACTCTCCCATAGGAAACAGGAAAATATAATGACAGAAAATGTGAAAGAAAAGTTAAGCAATGTGGAGGCAATAAGTAGAAGAGCTAACATCTGGATATTAGGAATCCAGGAAAGAAAAAGAAATAAACATAGAGAGGAGTTAATATTTGAGGTAATAATGGAGATAAATTTTCCAGACTTAACATGAATGTTTTCAGTTTGAAAAAACCTATAGAGTGACAAACATGAGAAATAGAGAGAGAGAGAGAAAAGAAACACATTTAGACATATTATATAAAATTTAAAAATATCAAGGACAAAATCTTTCGTAAATTTCAGAAAAATGCAAATGAAGTACCCCTATACACTGACAGCTATTAATTTGTGTGGTTCTAATTATTCTCGTTTTTATTGTTCTTAAGAAATTATTATATTTATAAGCTATCAATTTGCCTGTTAATTGAAACAAAATAGCTCTTGTTTGCCAAGGCTGATTATAAAGGTAATCCAACCTGGTTTGAGTACATTAATAATTAATATAAGAGCAAAACAACCTATTCAACAAGACAAGGGAAAATATATATTTCTTGAATAGGTGCACTATTTCCTTTGATTCTTTTAGTCTTAAGTATACAGCATTCTGAATGAATATATCATCATGTTACATGACAACTGTGATGAAATATTATATATATGTATATATATATATCTAGTCTAATGGGATAAAATTATAATAAAAGTAATTCTATCTATTTTATAGTGTTTATCACCATTATCATATTGCAAAGTAACATGGCTTAGATAGGAAATAGTTCATGTAAATGATTGTAAAGTGATGTTATTACAGCAGACCGAAATGTTTATTCTCTTCTCATTTTTCGGTCCTCCAGTTAAAGATCAGTAAGTTTTAAGTAAGATTGTCATTGCTTTTGTCATCGTCATCATCTTTTTCATCACCACCCTCATAGGTGTTAGTGTTTCCTGCCCATCTCCTCTCTACCACACAAATAAAATGGCAGTGTTGTTTCTGATTGTCTAAGTATTGAGATTTTCTTGCTACCAACATCCTATAAGGAATAGAATGCCTGTACCATGCCTTAAAATGTAAGTGCCCAGTTGTCTGTTGGTTTGTTTTTTGCCAAATCATTTGCAAAATCTTTCTTTCCTTCCTTCCTTCCTTCCTTCCTTCCTTCCTTCCTTCCTTCCTTCCTTCCTTCCTTCCTTTCTTCCTTCCTTCCTTCATTCGTTCCTTCCTTCCTGCCTTCCTTTAACATTTATTGAGCCTTTACTTTGTACCAGAACTACATGATGTTGGTGATAAAAGAGAAAAAAAAGCTATCATCCCTGACCTATGCTTCCTGCAAGACCTCAAGGCTTGGTGAGCCATGCTAGGCAATCCTATGCTGAATGTCCCGGAGGCCAGGAGATTTGAGGAAGTAGAGAATCTGGACCACGAACGTACTAATTGTATGTCACAAATATGTTTTCAGGATGAGAGAATGAATAAAGTTGCTAGTCCAAGATTTGTGGCAATGGAAAAGCAAGAACAAAAAAAATGTGACTACAGAGATATGAGAAAGATATGCTAGGTTTTAGGGAAGAAAGGATGATTAGCAACCCCTCCAGAAATGTAATAATGTCTCCTTTCTCTCTCTCTCTCTCTCTCTCTCTCTCTCTCTCTCTCTCTCTCTCTCACGCACGCACACACAAGCCAGGACTTAAGGACCAACCTTAAGCATACATATTGTGATTTTAAGAACCAACTCTTTCTAACTGACTGATGATTTAGCACTGAGAAACAAAGGCTTTCATTTGCCTGGTGACTATGATAGGGTTAAAAACATAGTGTCTCTGAGATGGCTATGTTTCTGAGGCACAAGGAACCAAGGAGCAGATTTATGATTTCTGGCTGATGAGACATAAACGATGGGCTTGAGTTTCAAAAATAATCAATGAAGTGATAGTGTAAAATCACAGTGCCTTAGAAGGAAATCACAATCGTCCTACTGTTTGCTAATGGTCCTTAACACGATAACATGTTGATTACACTCACTAAATTGTGGTGGGTGGAGATACCACTTCCTTAAGCGACCAGAGCTGTCAGATGTTTTAAAAGAGGTTAAATACAGAAAGGCTCTCTCCATAATAAGAGAGTCAAGTGTTTTTTCCAATACTTAGATGTTCAAAGAACAAAAAGGGTAGTTTGGAGGAGTGAAAACCTGGGCTTCGGAACAATTGAGGGCTCTTGTCTTCAAGTTTGCCCAGCCAGGAACGGTCCAAAGGGGCCAACAAGGGGACCTGGATAACCAGCCCAAGCCTTCCATGGGATGTGCAGTCTCTACCCAAATCTAAATAAGTAGGCTTTTCATAACTAATGGGTTTCTCTACCAGGAAACAATATTTCCCTTGAGAAGTAATTAAATGGACTTTCTACTCCAAATTCGTCTTATGGGACTTTGGGTAGTGAATTTTTCCAGGGAATGGAGAAGTTGATCTTTATAGATGGAGAACTGTGAAACATACTGTGGCATGGGATAAGAGAAAGAGAACTGTCTGATGCTTTTTGAATACCAGTTTATCCTTCGTAACTACATACCTCTCAGCAACACTTCAAAACCTTTGTCCTGTAAAGCAGAAGGAAAGTTCAGTCTTGTAATAAATAACACTACCTTTTTTTATAAACGAATGTAGTGAGACTGACATAAGTGAGCAATGGGATCTATACTAGCCTGTTTCTGTGAGTCTTCTCTTCATGAATTCTGCTGAATACTTAGGTACGGTGATGACTTCAATATAAAAATCTCTTAGAGTTAAAAAAAAAAGACTAAGAAATTATAATCACCCATGTGGTGCACATTAACATGTGTACCATTATTGAAAAGAGTATATGAAAGTTCTGTGAGTTGATGGTCCTTTTGACGAAATTATAGTTTGAACTAAGAACTTAGTACATGCAAATTGTACATCAACCAAAGGCACAATGCTTTGAGAAGTGAATGTCAGAGTTATTATGTGTTATTCTGGGGACTTCAGAATGGCAACTGGAAAGCTATGGTAAAAGATGCATCTTAAACATGTATTCTTTACCTCTGACAATCTCAGAAACACATCTGACATATGGCTATTGAAGCAATACAGAAATATGGAAACAGAAAGGAAAATGTCACTTGTATATTCATAAGTTTGATTTGATGTACACTAGTTTGGTGTCTTTGGGAACTGCAGCTCTGTTGGTGCCATCATCCATTAAGATGGACGTGCAGGTAGATAACATTTTACTGGTGTTAATCTTCTGATTTAATAGGAACTCACCTGTTAAAATGAGCTCGGATTGATTTTGTTGTCTTATTTGGTTAGGTGGCTATGCAGCTGATAATTATCTGACACTGGAAGTTTGTCTGTAATGCAAGAAAGCCCCCGAAGTAAGAAGGGAGAGGCAAATGTGGGAACTGTGGTTTTCATGTGTGAGTAAGGGTACTTTGTGTCTACCAAGTGTAGTCTATGTTGCAGCCTCCTCCCATTTCACAGACTATTCTCTCTCTGAGGTCTGCAATGGAGAAGGTTCATTTCACACCTATTCCTGCTGCCTCCCTTTGGCTTCTGCTTCTCCACACTGTATCTTCTCCACTGTAGGCTATCGCCTTCTAGAGCTCCTCCAGGCTCCGGTTCTGGGCTGGACTCCATGTTGCTATAATATGGAAATTCCACATTTTCTTTTATTACTGTGTGATCTTAAGCCCCTCACAGCACCAGCAGTCAAGGTTGTATGAGTGAAAAAGCTTTCCCTGAAGAAGTGGGAGTAATTAAAGAAAATTAATGACAACAGAGGAAACAACTTTAATATTATACCCCAAATACGTCTGTTCCCCTAGTCCAAGAGAAGAAAAAAATGACAACCCCCTCAGGAGGGAACACACCGTTTGTCTTGTTCTCCTGCCTTCCTTTTCCTTGCCTCCAATGTTCACCCTGCCCCTTTTTAGTAGAATGCTATCTATTGCTTGGCCCCCGTAGGGACTTATCTTGCCCTAGTTTCCATCCCCCTCCTCTAAACAGTGCAATTCAGAAAATGAAATCAGCTACAACTATATATTTTCAATGAGATATTCAATCAGAAACAACATCGAGGGGACTTCAACAGAAAGTCCAGGGGGCCTTTGGAATAGTCTAAGGTTTTAAGGTAAAGCTATGCCTTTTCATCCTTCCTAGGGGTAACTAATGGAACACACACACACACACACACACACACACACACGTCCACACATATACACAGAAGGATGAACAATACATTTCAGAGCATAAGTGTCTAAATTCATATTAAGGAATAGAAACATTTCCTGGCTGTAATATAAAATAGGATGCTGAAATACATTTTACGTTGTTATGCAGTCATTCAGTTTCCTCTAGCGTACCTCAACACGTGCATTACAGAGCCTTCTAACGTTCAAGGCCCACTTCTTTGCTGCAGTAGGGTTCTGGGAACAGCTTTGAACTTATAATTTTATGTTTCATTTTTTTAAACCTGAGGTCATTTTAATTTCTTGAGCCCACATTAAGGAGAGGAGGTTTTGATCTTACAATTATACAGTTATTACATTGTAGCTCAAAATATTTTGACAAACAGAAGCACAGTGATCTGTTCAACATGTGTCTAAAAATGGCCAGCAGGTAATAATTCAAAATGCTAATTTTTGAAGTTTCAAAATGTTAATTTTTTTAAGTTTTGAAGAGTTCAATTAGGAAAACAAATCATACCACTTATTTTAACAGAGATCATTTAAAAGGGGAGAATTGTTTAAATAGGTCAACCTGTGGACTGGAAAGGCAAAAAGGGAGGCTTGAGGTAATAATACAGAGCAACTACAGGAAGCAGCTGTCACCCCTATGACTGGGGTGACCAAGGGAGAAGGTGGTTGGGGTTCGTGGAACCTGGGAGTTCAGAGAAGGTGCCCTATGGAGCTGGACTCACTCCTCTGAGGTTGGCAGAGCTGCTCATGGGAAGTGTGGGGGCACAACTGGACGCTGGAACAACTGATGGTACTGGGGTGAGGAGCTGCTGCCGCAGTGATACTGACAGGCACAAAAGCCAATCAGGAAGCAGCAAGTCTCTGCCTCCTTTTGTTTGCCAATCTCCTGTTAGTGCCCCCTACTGGCAGAGCTCATCAGGCAAAGCAGAAATGTCTGCAGCCTACCCGCATCACAGAGCAAAGGGTGAAGGGTGGGTTTGGACTTGAGATGCGTAGGCCTAATAACTGGGCAGTCATTAAGTTGAAAAATAAAAAAGTATAATTTGTAGTTCAGAGATGTGGAAGTGATTTTTCATCAGATAGCCTGAGTTAACAAATAAAAAGAAGAAACTACTGAAGATCACAGAAGGACAATTCTGAAAGAAAATTTGAGAAGTAAATCTAGAATCAAAGAAATACATTATGGCACATGATTTCTAAAGGACTGATATATGTGTGTGTGTGTGTGTGTGTGTGTGTGTGTGTGTGTGTGTATAATAAAAGAAGAGGTTTCTGTTTATGATGAATGAGAAGTGGGAGTTAAAGTCCAGGAGTTTTTTTAATCTAATCAACAAATATTTATCAAGTATTCAAAGTGTGCCAGGAACATTTAAGGTGCTAGGAGATACAGCAGTGAATAAAAGGAATAAAAATCTCTGTCTTCATGGAGCTTACATTTTAGAGGTGAAAATAAATGCTAAACAAGATCAATGAAATGAATGAGTCGAATGCCATAAATACATTGAAGACAAACAAAACAAGAAAGGAGATATGCAGTTGCTGGAGATGGCAGAGAACTGCAGTTTGAAAATACTATGCTGCTGGAAAATGATACATTTATAGATACCCGTGAAAACAATTTTATTAAAGAAGAGCCAGCAGTGACTATACATAGAAGCATGAAGATCTACATGGAACAATATGTGTTTGCCATATCATAACAATAATCTAGAGAGGTCTCCTCTGTACAAGAAGAGTGTCATCATCGTGTTACCTTAACAGTGGTTTCCTCAAGGTGATGATAGGTTGCCCCTCCTACAGACTCCCATATCATCCTGTTGCAGGAGGAGCCGCTACCCCCCCAATATTGTTCCTGGAGGAAAAGTTGAATATAACAGAGACACAGACCATGAGGCCTGTGGGGACAGAGCCAGGAGTGCAGTTTCCAGGCTCTCAGCCTCACGTGGAAAGGTGCTGGCTCAGGTAGTAAATGGCCATCAACTGTGACTGCATGGCCATCAGCTGTGGCTAGTTGGCTGTCAGCTGTAACCAGTGAGCCACTGGCCACTAATATAACTGCTGTGGCCATGCTAGCAGAAAAATGGGGGCTGGCAAGAAGATGGTGGCTGCGCTGGCAAGTGCGGATTGCAGTTAGCACGGCGGGTGGCAGATAGTGTGGATCCTGCTTCCTGTGTGTCCAGCCCAGCTGCCAGCGAGAATATAATAGTATGACTCCCCTATCTATGGCTCCGTGGGTATTCCTTTTTGGCCTCACCATGTCCTGTGTTCTTATGTGGGGAGCGGGACCCTGCCTCTGACAAGGCCTCTAGTAAAAAGAAAAGACATTTAAGCTCCTGTTAAGTTCCACAAGGTTGGCTGCATTTCATTTTTCTGCCTGTGTTTTATGTGTCCATAAAATATTCCCATCCTTAGTTATTTTGGTAGACTTATGTTTTTGGCAACTAAACTTTTCTTTCAGTAATTTTAGCTCTTGAGCCGCTACCACATCTCAGGTACTGTATATAAGTTGTATTCAAAGCAATCTGGAAAAATGGGTGTTATTATGTTTGTTTTATAGGTGAAGAAACACACAGGGGTACGTAGGTTAAATAATTTGAACAAGGTCGTATGGCTAGAAATCCTGGGCTGTATGATTTCAAAGTCCATGCTTTCTATATTTTATCACACTGTGTCTTGTAAAGTAATTCAGTGACAAGGCAGGATGTCAGGCTGTTCCAACTGACCCATAAGTATGCAAATAGTTCACGGCCATAGTAACTAATAGGAACGAAGATTTTTCCATTAACTGCCTTTTATTCTGGAAAAAAGTGAACATATAGAAGTGAGTCTTTATAATTAAAACATATAAGGATTTTGGCTAAGTGTTTAGGAAAAATTAGTTTCAATACTGCAGTAGGTTAATGATTAGAAAAGTAAAAAAGCCACATCAGATAATTTCTGAATGACAGACTAATCAAGACTGTTAACAATTAGAAAGCATCAAGCTTTGATTCGTTGAGGAATTTTAAAATTTATATTTAAAATTTTATTTTTTGAATTGATATTAATTTTGTATAGTTTAAAATTCAAAATATACAACAGAATATACAGGAAATTTTTACCTCCCACCTCTGTTCCCAGCCATCATCGTTTCCTCCTAGTGGCAACTAACATTTTCCACTTCTTTGGTATGCTTCTAGAGATATGTTCTAAATATGCAAATAATGCTACTTTTATTAGGTTGGTGCAAAAGTAATTGCAGTTTAAAAGGTTAAAAATAATTGCATAAAATTACTTTTGCACCAACCTAATAAACTCCTTCAATGGTCAAAAACTTGATACTTTGAGAAAATTATATGTTTACATGTAGTTGTAGGAAATAATACAGAGATCCCATAAACCCTTTACCCAGTTTTCCCCATTGGTAACTTAAAATATAGTATAATACTACATAGTAGTACATAGTACTATGCTGTGGTGCAGTATTACCTCCAGGATACAGAACACGTGCATAACCACAAGGATCCCTCATGTTGTCCTTTTCAGAAGGAAGCCACATCCACTTCCTTTCCTCCCCCATTCCCTCTCTCTCCCTTAATCCTTAGCAACCACTAATTTGTTCTCCATTTCTATAATTTTGTCATTTCAAGAATGTTCTATAACTGGAATCATACAGTTTGTAGCCTTTTGAGATTTGCTTTTCTTGTCTCAGCTTCATTCTCCGGAGACTCATTCAGGTTGCTCGGTGTATTAATAATTAGTTCCTATTTACTGCTGAGTAGTATTCCATAGTGTGGATGCACCCATTGAAGGACCTCTGCGTTGTTTCCTATTTTTCACTCTGGTGAATAAAGCTCAGCATGATTGTAATGAAAGCTCTGAGCATTCATACATAGGTAGTTGGGTGAAAATACGTTTTCATTTCTTTGGAAAAAGTGTTCAGGAGTATAATTGCTGCGTTGTTGGTGGCTGCATATTTAATTTTTTTCAGAGTGTTTTTCCAAAATGTTTGTGGCTCTGCCATTTTACATTCTTACTAGCAATGTATGAGTGATTTAGTTTCTCTGCATCCTTACCATCATTTGGTGTTGTCATTATTTTTTATTTCAGCCATTATGAGTGTTGGGAATTGATATCTCATTGTGGTTTTACTTTGCATTTCCTTAATGGTTAATGATCTTGAACATCTTTACATGTGCTAATTTGCCATCCATATATTCTCTTTGGTGAAATATCTCTTCCTATCTTTTGCCCATTTTCTAATTGGATGACTTGATTTTTTTTTTTTACTGTTGAGTTTTAAGACATTTATTATATGTTCTAGATACTAGTTCTTAGCTATATGGTCTGCAAATATTTCTCTCAGTTGTCAGCTTGTCTTTTGATCCTCTTAATGGGTTTTTAGCAGAGCAAATATTTTTAATTTTAATGAAGTCCAATTTATGAGGTTTTCCTTTTATGAATCATGCTTTTCACGTTGTACCTAAGAAGTTTACCTCTTTATAAAAGTATTCTAGTTTTATGTTTTAAATTTAAGTCCATGTTTCAATTCGAGTTAATTTTTACATAAAGTGTAAGACATAGGTTAAGGTTTAATCTTTTTTTTTTTTTTTTAATAGATGTCCAATTGCTCAAGCACTATTGTTGTAAAGACTATTTCCTCCATTGAATTGCTTTTGCTTTTATGTCAAAAATCAGCTTGGCATATTTGTGTGAGTCTGTTTCTGGGTTCTATATACTATTCCACTGGTCTTGTTTACAATAGGTCCATAATAAGTCTTGCAATGGAATGGAATGGACTGATTCTTCCCACTTTAATTCTTTTTTGTTAAGATTTTTTTTCTTTTTAGCTATTCTAGGGACTGTACCTTTCCAGACAAATTATAGAATAAGCTTGTCTGTGTCTACCAAAAACCTTGCTGGGATTTTGATAGGGATTGCATTAAACATATAGACTGATTTGAAGAAAACTGACATCTTTACTAGGTTGAGTCTCAATTCATTAACACAGTGTGTTTCTCCATTCATTTAGATCTTCTTTGATTTCTTTCATCAGTATTTTGTAGTTTCCAGCATACAAGTCCTATACTTCTTTGGTTAGATTTACACTAAGTATTTCCCTTTTTCTTTTTTCAGTGATTATAAATGATATTGTATTTTTAATTTTGTTTTCCACATATTTATTACTGGTACATAGAAATACATTTGATTTTGTATGTTTATCATGTAGCTTAAGACCTTGCTGAACTCACTTAATAGTTCTACGAGTGCTTTTTTGTTGTTTTTTGTTTTTGTTTTTTTAGTAGATTTCTTGGGATTTTCTATATAGAAAGGTTATCTGCAATATAGGGCAGTTTTACTTCTCCCATTCCAATTTGTCTGCCTTTTTTTTTTGGGGGGGGGGAGCTTCATTGAACTGGCTAGAAATTCTATCAGAATTTGAATACAAGTGGTGAGAAAAAACTATTTGCCTTTTCCCGAATCTTAGAGGGAAAGTGTTTACTCTTTCATTATTAAGTATAATGTTAGCTATAGCTTTTACATAGATGCTCTGTATCAAATCGTGGAACTTCCTCATTCCTATTTTTCTATGAGTTTTTTTTTTTTATCATGAATGGGTGTTGGGTTTTGTCAAATGCCTTTTCTCTATTAATTAATAAGATCATATAAATTTTCTACTTTAGTCTGTTACTATTGTGGATAGCATCGATTGATTTTTGAATATCAAACCAGCCTTACATCCCTGGAATAAACTCACTTGGTTATAGTGCATTTTTCTTTTTATATATTATTGAATTGTATTTGCAATATTTTGTTGAGGAGTTTTACATCTGTATTTATGAAGGATATTTGTCTGTAGATTCCTTTTTTAATAATGTCTTTTTCTAATTTTGATACTAGAGTAACATTAGCTTCATAAAATGAATTGAGAAGTATCACACTCCTACTTTCTGGAAGAGATGGTGCAGAGGTAGTGTTAATTCTTATTGAAATGTATGGTAGGGTTGTTCAACAGTTCTCTGGGCCCAGATATTGCTTTTTCGGAAGTTTTAAAATTGTGAATTAATAGTTATCCCTTAATAGTTATATTGCTGTTCATATTATCTATTTCATATTGAATGAGTTGTGGCAGTTTGTATTTTTCAAGGAATGGGTCCATTTCATTTAAGTTGCAAAATTTATGAGTACAGAGTTGTTCATAATATTTCCTTATTGCCCCCTTCTTTTTAATGTCTGCAGTGTGTGTAGTGACATCAGTCTCATTCCTGATATTGGTCATTTATGGCTTTTCTCTTTTTTTGTTAGTTTTCCTAGAGGTTTGTCAATTTTATTGATTCTTTCAAAGAACTAGCTTTCTCTTTCGTTCATGTTCTTTATTGTTTTTCCATTTCAATTTCATTGATTTTTCTGCTCTTATCTTTATTATTTCTTCCCTTCTGCTTGCTTTGGGTTTATTTTGTTCTTTTTCTTTTTTAGGTTCTTGAGATAGGAGCTTAAGTTGTTGATCTGAGATTTTCCTCTTTTCTAATGTATACTTCTAGTGGTACAAATTTCCTTCTCAGCACTGCTTTATCTGTGTCCCACACATTTTGACATGTTGTATTTTCATTTTCATTCTGTTAAGTAAATGTATTTTTAAAAATTTTCCTTGACACTTGCTCTTTGACTCATGGATTATTTAGAAGTTTGTTGTTTTCTTCCAAGTGTTTGGGCATTTTCCTGTTATCTTTCTGTTATTTATTTCTAGTTTGATTGTAAATGGAGAAGATGCTCTGTATGATTTCAATTCTTTTAAATTTGTTGAGATTTGTTTTATGAGACAAGATGTGAATTATCTTGGTATATGTCACATGGGCCTTTGAAATAGTGTGTGTTCTTCTGTTCTTGGGTGGTATGCTCCATAGATGTCAATTATATCCTGTAGGTTGATGGTGTTGTTGATCCTTGCTGATTTATTGTCTAGTTGTTCTATCAATTGTTAATAGAGCGGTGTTGAAATTTTCAGCTCTAATTGTATATTTGCCTATTTCTCTGCTCAGTTCTATCAGCTTTTATTTTACATGTTTTGCATCTCTGCTGTTTGGTTTATATACATTGGTCTTCTGGGTATTTGACCATTTTATCATTGTACAATGTCCCTCTCTGTTTCTGGTAATTTTCTTTATTCTGAAATCCACTTTATTTAATATTAATGTAGCTACTCTTGCTTTGTTTTCAACAGTATTTGTATGATATATCTTTTTGCCATCCTTTTACTTTCTACCTGCATATATCATTACATTTGCGATAGGACCCTAAATATAAACGACTGATAATGTGTGAGGCTTAGCAGGATGGCTCCAGTCCTTGGAAATATTCTCTGAGTCCAAGTGTGGTGCTGTAGCAGGAAATAGCCGAAGGGAGGAACCAAGTGTATAGGGCAGGACCTTCCCATCTATGCACATGTTGTGTACTGCAATATGTAGTCGTAGGTGGCAGCTCTGGGAAGGGACAATAGAAAGCTCTGTGGACAGATGAGTATAAACCAAAGGACCTCCTCCCACTCCCTGTCATCACCACCTACCCATGGCCTGGCCTGGCATATGCTCTTGGAACTTTGACCCTACACAACAGAGTAGGGAGAAACCTTCAGAAAGACTGATGCCTTGAAAATAAAATAAATGATGTGCTGATCTGGGGCCCGTTTGCCCTCAGACTCACGTTCCATGCCCTTCCCCTATTTGCTTCTATGTGCAGAGGGTGTGACCCCTGTTGGCTGTTTCCCTGGCTCTCATGCAGCAGGTGTCTAGGTTTGGCAAAATGGAAGGCATTGGCAGGAGACTGGAGGGCAAGAGGTGAGGAGAATTTGTGGTTTATGTTCCCCTGTTCTCTGCCATAGACAGCTTCTTAGCAGTGATTGTCTCTCCTCTGTGCAGTGGCTCTCACCAGGTTGGCCATATTGCCTGGCCCCTAAGTTCCAGTAATGCTGCCTCCTCCCCTTTGTACTCCAGCTATGCACTGTGCTTGCTAATTTCTGGGTTACCTCACCAATCCCTGTTTAGCTTCTGAGTTCCTCATAGCCTGTGTTATCAATTCCTTTCATTCAATTATCTTTGTAAATATGTGAAGTGGTCTCCAATTTCCTGGTTATACTCTGCCTGAAACAAATGGGTTTAGAGAAAAGGTAGAGATGTGGTATTTCTTGCACACTTGGCTTGATACTTTATGTTTTATATTCACTATGTTGTTATCAAATCTACCAATCCTATTCTTTCTAGCTGGCTGTTTGGTAGGTTTACATCAATAGGCAGAGGAACTGAATAGACATTTCTCCCAAGATGACATAGAGATGGCCAACAGACATATGAAAACATGCTCAACATCACTAATCATCAGAGAAATGCAAAATAAAACCACAGTGAGATATCACCATACACGTGTCAGAATGGCTGCCACCAATAAATCAACAAATACGGTAACGAGTGTTGGTGCGAATGTGGAGAAAAGGGAACAGTTATACACTGTTGGAGGGATCGTAACTTAGTGCAGCTGCTATGGAAAACAGTATGGATATTCCCCAGAAATTAAAAATGGAGCTGCCATATGATCTAGCAATTCCACTTCTGGGTATTTATCTGAAGAAAACAAAAACACTAATTCAAAAAGATATATGTACCCCTATGTTCATTGCAGAATTAGTAGTAATAGCTAAGATATGGAAACAACCTAAATGTCCATCAGTAGATGAATGGATGAAGAAGATGTAGTATATAAGTACACACATATACATATACATATAATGGAATATCATTCAGTAATAAAAAAGAATGAAATCTTGCCACTTGCAACAACACGGATGGACTTAGAGGGGTATTATACTAAGTGAAATAAGTCAGATAAAGACAAGTACTGTATGATTTCTCTTATATGTGGAAACTAAAAATAATGGAATAAATGAATAAACAAAACAAAACAGAAATAGACCCATAGATATAGTTGCCAAAGGGGAGAGGGCGAGGAGATGGGGAATTAAAAAAAAAAAGGTATAATCCTTTCCAGAAAACCATCATTTTAAAGTGATTTTTCTGGGAAGGATATCTTGAGGCATAGATGTAACTTACACAAGGGGCATTTGAGATGGAGTGTCTGACTTTCCAGACTTAGAAGGCCTTTCAGATCCCAAGGTCTATCTGTGTCTGTGCCTAATTCTTTATAAGCATGCCATTAAAAAATAGATTGACTAGATTTTCACAGACACAGAAAAGCTCTGGGAAAGGCTTCTGCATTCCTCCTCCCTGCTCCATACCCCTCAGCAACAGCTTTTGCAAGTCACAGCTGATCTAAATTAAGACAGTACCCATTCAGAGTTTAGGTGGCATAGACACGTCACTGAGAGGCCACACATAAAGCTGTTATCAGCCATTAACTGCCTGGTGAATTGGTTTATTAGGTGTTCTTTGTGACACTCAAGAACTGACTGAAGTTTTGATTGGGTGAGGAGTCAAGGCTAGGATGGGAGCATGGAGTACCACCCACGGAGGGAGGCAATTTGGAGACAATGCCCTGTCAAGGGTTAGCCTTGAGCCTAACAAACTTAAAGGTAAAGAAGAACTTTATTGCTTTTGGCCAAAGAATATTGCCAAACTTTCAGAGCAAAGGGCAAGTACAAGGCATTCTTCTGAAAGGGTTATAAAATTTCAGACAGGACAGAATGAAAGTACATTTGTGAATATACAAATATTCAATGTTTCCTGTGGTTTTATGAGAACGATCATCAGAACAATACACTATTGTATCAAACAGATTGTAATTTGGAATAACTTTCAGTGTGTTCTCTTACATTAGTGATGCAAAAACAGTCCATTCACTTATTCAACACATGTTGTATCAGGTTCAATATTGGAGAAGTTACATACATATCTACGTTGGAAATAAAATGATTTGTTTGCTAAAATTGTTCTTTAGAGGATATTAGTTAAAATTTCCGTCTCCCTCTGTCTGCCGTTATTTTAGGGGCACAGAGAAGTAAAAATGTCTTCTAGCTGAGGAGCCTCCAGGCATCAGGCTGTCCAAGTAAGGGTGCACAGAGCGGTTTTGGAACAAGTTTGAATCAAGATTTGCCTAAATTTCTATTAATTTACACCAAGTTTATACCTTTTATGTTCAGTTAAAGCACTTTGTTAAGAAAAAGAACAACAAACTCTTGGCTTGAGACTGGAACGTAAATTAGCAACATTTATAAATAATTCTAAACTTGCACTGCCTGCGTTCAAAACCAGCTCCGCCACTAACTATGTAGGTGTGTGACCTCGAGGAAGTTACTTAAACTTTATGCATCTTTAAAATACGGATCATAATTGGTCACTCCCTCATAGAACTGTTGACAGGTGTCAATTTGGAAATACATGTAAAAAGGCCTGGGACATAGTAAGAGCTGAATAAATATCAAATTTTTATTAAAGCACTAAATTAAATTAAAGTACTAAATTCTTAGTGCTGAGTTTATGAACTGGTTTGGCAGAGGAGATGTACAGGAACTGAGAATAACAAATCTTGATTTTAAAAAAAAGAATTTCTTACAAGAATGGAAAAGATCAAGTCTGAAGATTCAAGAACAGCCCATCAGAATCAATTTGAATTTTGTCTCCCACCCCCCCCCACTTTGCCTAGATATTTAGCAGTTTTCTGAGATTTATTTTATAATTTGTAGTTTCATGGGCTTCTGGGCTCTAGTCTTCTCTACTTCTGCTCAGTGCTGAATCCTTTAAGCAGAGACTCACAAACGACAAACATCATCACACCGCTTAACTGGGGAAACCTGAGTGTTGCCAGGCCTGCAAGTTGGTGCTGTTGGTGCTGTTGAGGTTCTGGAGTTGGAGCGCCGCGTTTGGACTGGGGAGGGGGGTTACGACTCCTCCTTCGCCTCCTCAGTCAGCAACTCCGCCCCGCGCGCCAACCTCATCAGGCCTCTTAGCGCCTCGCTCTCGCCAGTCCGCCCTGCCACCGGGTGTCGGAGCTGGGCGCAGGAGGCGGGCTCATCACTGACAGGCTGCGCCTCTGCAGCCCGAGGGAGGAGGGCGGGAAGGCGGGCGGGGGAGGAGGCGGGGACTACGCCGGGCGGTAGCTGGCGCGGAGCGCGGTGGGAGAGGAGAGGGTACCCGGCTGGCTGGGCTGGCGGCCTCTGCCCGGAGCTCGGCGCCGCAGCCCTGCGCCTCTCCCGCCCTGGTCTCCGGCTCCGCGGCTCCAGGAACGGCGGAGGCAGCGAAGCCGTGAACGACCGGTAGGTTGCACGGGGAAGGCGATTCCGTCTGCAACCTTTTGTGCTGCAGAGAAAGGTGGTGGTGATGGGTGGTGGTGGTGGGGGGGTGCCCCAGTAACCGATCCCGGGTGCCAGCCCCAGTCGCGGCGCCGCCCCTTCCTCCCTGCCTCGTGTCTGGGCCGGGCGCGCGGTGTCCGCGCGGTGCTGGGGAATCCGGCCGGGCGGGCCTCCGGGAGAGGCGGCCTTAGTGACCCCCAGCCTCGGATGGCCAGTCCCTGGGCGCCGGAGCAGG
Source organism: Rhinolophus ferrumequinum (assembly GCF_004115265.2). NCBI lineage: Eukaryota > Metazoa > Chordata > Mammalia > Chiroptera > Rhinolophidae > Rhinolophus > Rhinolophus ferrumequinum. The sequence continues at coordinate 68,885,038 of NC_046290.1, forward strand.
GGTTGGGGTCTGGTGAACTGGGTGGGGCCCTGGCCGGGTGCGGGGAGCTTGCGGTTTCTTGGCACAGGGGTGGGGCCCGAGACACTGTGAGTGTGCAGCGCGTGTGAGTGCGTGTGCGGGGGCGTGCTCCCCGTGTGTGCGCGGCGTGCGCTCGCCGGGGAGCTGCGGGGACTCGGCGACCCGGAGCGTCCCTCCCGCGGTGCTGCGGTGCGGAAGTCGGGGCGCGTTGGCGCGCGCACTCGCTGCCCCGACGCCTTGCCCGCGCCGCGGGGCAGCGGGCCTGGGGCTTCGTTCAGAAGTGGCTCTTCCCAGGGCCTGCTGCGCCTCTGGCCGCGTGCCCAGCCGCGCGCTGGGTGCGACTGGCCGGACCAGATAGGGCCTCCCGGCGAGCCGCGGCCGCCTTATCTCGCGGGCCCTCCTTGCCCGCGCTGCAATCTGGGGGGCGAGGCCGCTCGGGAGTCTGCAGTTCGCGCAGGCTGCGCGTCTGCGGGTGCGGCGGCGGCGAACGGGCCGGCCCTGGCCGGGAACGCGCGTGTGGATGGGCGCTGGGAGCTGGCCAGAACCGAAAGGGGCAGATGTCGTTGGGCATCGCCGCCCTCGCCCCACCTGTCGCGGGTAGACTTTGGGGCAGGTAGGAAGCGGAGGAAAGGGCTTTCCAGGAGGGCGTCAGTCAGACCTTGAGCAGGCGGTCCCATTGTGAAAATGCCAAACTCTAGTGGTGGCATCTGCGAATCTGTGCCAGAAAGGAGAAGGGAACACGAAGGGAATGATGGCCCTGTCCTTTTCCCTTTGCAAGTGTTCCACATCCTTAGGGTCTCCCTGTTTCTCCACCCACGCCAGTTTCACCCAGTGGGTTGTGTGGAGCGAAGATGCTGAGCGTGTATGTGTGTGGCTGTGGTACATAGGTGAGACGGGGGCTGGGAACTTTGTAATCATTTGAAGAATTGGAAAAATGGAGGCAGAAGCATTTCACTCCTAGCCGAAAGAACAATTCTTGCACAACATTTCTGACGTACTAGACTCTTCCTTTTACATTGTTTTTCTTAGATGAGCCACCCTACAATTTAGAGTTGTTGCTTTTTTTTCTTTTTTTCTTTTAACGCTGTAGAGCAGGTTAGACACTGGGGAGATAGAAATGATCTCTTCCCAAAGTTTATTTTCCTAATCATTTGAGAATACAGTATTGGTTATTATTGCAGAAGCTTTTGGTATTTTAATTCAAAACCATAATTTGTGCTTACATAATTATGTTTAATGAATCACAGATATCTCGGTGTACGCATTATAAATTAAAAAAAAATGGCCAGGATGAAATATAAGGATTAATGAGCCCAGAGACCTCTTGATTTGATAAGAACTAACGTATAGAATGTATTCCTGCCGACAGTTTATTGCAAATGAGACTGTTTAGTAGTAACTATTCCAGTATATAAGACAGAGGGTATGTATTTGACCTTACATAAGGTCAGTGCATTTGTTTAGTTTTCCTGTGTAATTTTGTATACTTTGGAAAGCTATTGTACACATTAACCTTTAAAAGTATTTAGTGTGGTGGGAGTAATAAAACTTGATATAAAGGATTTAAATTTTCTTTGCTGATATATATCCTATTGGGGGGAAGTCAGCTCTTGCCCTCCAACTAGAACTCTGATTTCATCACTGCTCTATCAAAACAAGTTCCTGGTTTTAAGCTTCCATGTGGAAGTTTAGCCAATTTCTCTGTGTACACCTGTCCCATTTCTGTTATGTTTCCAGGGAGGCAAAGTTCTTGTAAAGACAGCTAGTAGACCTGCAGTTCCAGTTGTCTTCCGTCATATTTGTGGTGAAACTGAATTTTTTTCTAAAAGAAAGGTGATTTCACCTAATGATAAAACATTGATAATTTAGCTTTAATTTCTACTTCGCGGAAGTATAAAGAAAGTGAATGCTGCACTTTAAGGGAGTTGCTATTAAAAGAACTGATATTAGAAAGAGAAACACATGTTTGTCTTACTGAGCCAATTAGAGGTTGTCTTACCACATTGGTAACATCAAGGATGGTTTCAGGAAAGTCACACCCTACTTAACTCTTCTTAAAACTTATTGATGGTTTAGTTCTTATGAGTTGCAAATGGAAAAGTAAGATTATGTTAAACTCTTATGATGAGCATGTAGGTACAGCTAAGCATTTTGTGTTCCTTGTGTGTGTTAAACCATTTTATTTCTGTTCAGAGAGATGTTACTGGAGAGATGTTTTGGATCTTCTCTCTTTTACTTGTTTTTATTGTAATCTTTGAGACTAGTGGTTGCAAAATATTTTCATTACTCTGAATGGGACTTTTGAAAATTGCTTTTTGCCCCCCCCCAATGCTTTTTCATTATTGGTCTCTCCTCAGATAGCCATTCTGAGAAATACTACCTGTTTCCATTTTTTTTCCTTCGTGTTTTGAGAGCTAGAATTAGAGCCCAAAACTTACACTCTACTGATATTTTTTGCCTAAAATTTATCTTGCTTTCCATAATGTAATCTCTGATGATTAGGGGACTTTATTTACCAAAATTCACAAGAACTATGTGCTGGCCTTTGTATTTATAACCTTATGATTTGGAAGTGATTGATTTTGTTAAATTTTTTTCTTATTGCTATTTTGTTAGTAGATCTATGCTGAAGCCGGAGTTTTGTGGCTTTTCTGTGTGTAGAGATTTTGTGTGGGCTTGAACATTTCCATATGGAGCTTTGTATGTTTTTGGAAAACCACTCCCTTCTCTGGGTTCCCAGTGCATTCAGGTTTACTGTTACATGTATTAAATTTTTGTATTTTCATGTCTGTCTGTCCTCTCCTCTTGCCTGGCTTCAGGCTTCACTTTTTGTATTTGCCCCAGTGTCTGTACAGTGTTGGGCCATAATAAGACTTGAAATATTGTTGAATGACTGAATGAGTAAACGACTAATTAAATGGCTGAGTGGATACACCCAGAGAAATGGTCCTTAAATCTGTATTTGCAACTATTATGCAAGCAGAGGTCCTTCCTCCCTCTTTCCCTTCCATTCTTAATCCATTGACTTTCCACTGTTACAGATTACTTTTGAGTAGGATAACAATATAGTGGCCAAACTGGGATACTTCTGAGACATACAGGGAGTGCTGTAAATAATTATGCCAGGGCACTGAGGGCTATGAACTGAGACATATAGCCACCCCATTTCTGAAGGACATCCTTTATTTACTTGTGACGTTTATCATCTTGCCTGAGAAATTTGATACTTGCTCCTTAACGTTTGCAAACTTTTCTATTTGTAAACACTTCATGCAGTCAAATGTTGGGTGTCTTTTGCTTAGTCACTCATGGTTTCCCAGTCCAGAGGCCTGTGGACAGCTCTTGGCCATGCTTAACTTTTGTTTTCATTGCTTACAGGGTATTGTCACAGGGCTTTATATTTGCTTCAGCTGCTTATAGCTGGAAGCATTATATATATACTCTAGCCTTTGCTCTGTTTACTTCGGTCTCTTTTTCTATGCAGCATTTGGTCCATCTTGTAAGAAATTCACGTGAGTTCTTTTCGTTCTTGCTGTTTTTGAGAGGAGACCCATTGATATCTTGCCATGCCTTCATGTTCAAAACATTTGCCAGAATCAATTTCAAATGTTAGAGATTTATAGATTTTTTTAAAGTGTTCTAAAAATGTCATTTCAAAAGTGTATTTTGGGAACTTTCATATTATAATGTGTTAATTATTTCTAATGGGAGATGGGGGTTACCGTAATTTTTTATTGGGTTCCTTTTTAAAGAGGGAATATTCTTATACTAGTTTCTGGCCTTGTTCTTTTAATTTAAAAAAAAAATGTTCTCTTTTTCACCATCTTCATCATTTTCTTAACCTTTGTGCACGGGTAGTAGGAAATTAATACACAAAATAGTAAGCAGAGTCAAAAATAGTAAAAAATGAGAAATGGAACAGAGCTTCTGGGTTTCGCCCTGTGTCACTCACTGCCTTGGACTTTGTTTGTATTCTATTTTTGCCTTGGCACTGGCATAATAGGGATAATCAGTTACTACACTTTGTTTACTATGAAATTACCAGCCATGCCCTAGACTTCAACATAAGCTCCCGTGCAAGAGTTAGATGATTTCTTTAAGACTCCTCTGCTTTCAAATCTAGGGTGAAGTTTCATGTATAAAGCAATGCCAGTGGGCTTTGGAGTCAGATGGATTGGGGCTCAGCTTCCTGCTCTGACCTTCAGATAATACTCGTCGATCACATACTTTACAGTGGGGATATGTTCCTCATGGAGTGGTAAAGATTAAATGGTATAAATTGCATATAGCTTTTGACATATAGAAAGTGCTCAAAAATGTTAGTTTCTTTTTATTTTCCTTCTGCATGAAAAAGTCCATTTACTTAAATATTAAATAAATCAACTTGAACTTTATGACGTTATTTGGGAAATTCTCAGGGGTGATTATATTAAATAAAAGCTTTTATTGTTAGGTAAACATTTGTGTGACATTGCAGTTCACTTTATGTTAAAACCAGAGGCTTCTTCATTGGTGGAGTAGAACCAAGTCTTAATTATCTAGGTTTCTTGCTTACTCCATTTGAAAATAGTTTGTGGCAAAGAAATGAAAGGGAGTGTATCTGTTACATAAATCTAAAGAAGTTCCAAAGGCTGAAACATGCTTCTCAGAATGACAGTTCTTGGTGCATTAACTGCTTCCAGTTTCTCAAGCTATAAAAGCCAACACCTTTAATTCAGTGATTATCCGGTTCCTTTGGAAAAAACTCTTCTGGACTGGTAAGGAAAGTAATAAAGTGGCAAACTCGTGTTTCCCCTTGCCCTTTGTATTCTGTTATACTGTTGCCACTTTTTTGGCCTCTGTGCACATATGTAGATAAAATGTGTCCACTCAGTTCATTTGAATGCCTCACCTCCACACCACTGAGTTAAACACAACAGAAAACCAAACAAAGGAACCTTTACAGGTGGAAAGGACTCTGGGGAGTTTTTGTGATCTCAAGAAATTAACCCAATTAACTGGGGAGGTGGGAGATAAAGATAGGTTCTCTTACACCATACCTCCCTGGTAAGAGGGGAAGGCAGAAGAGATGCTAGAAACATAAAGCAGTGTGATAACTCTAAAGAAGTGTTTTTTTTTTTTTTCCAAGTGTTTTTTCCCCCCAAGAGCCTTCTAATCATTTGCCCCAGGGCAGTCTTACGAAGGATTTTTATTGTTGCTATTTTATGGCTAAAATGAGTAGACACCAAAAATTAATTGCATAATAATAATGTCACACATCTGTAAAGGCTTTGTAGCATGCAGAACACGTTCACCTACCTCTTCTCATTTGATCCACAGAACAACTGTATGAGGGAGGAAGGATGCCATTGTCCTCATTTTAAAGATTGCTATTTATACAAGGTCGAGAGGAGAGTTCTTAGCAAGGCCAGGACTAAGACCTGTTCTTTTGACCCCAGCCTCAGCATTATTTTTTCCCATAGGATACATGAATAGGGCTAGCGGGGTGGAACCAACATTTAAATCCCTAAGTTTTCTTGTCTCTATATTTAGCCCAGTTAGCTACTCATAGTCTCCAGGTAGAGTTTAAACAACAGAACACAGAGGAACAAGTGTGATAAAATGTTTGAGGTTTAAGTTAGCTGCATAAACTTAAAAAATTATTTTAATTAAATTAATTGATATTGTATCCTATATAACCTGTACCCGACGTTACCTCCTAATAGTTTCATCCTGTTCTGCAGCTAGAATTGATATAATTGCTTCCTAAGTTGTGTTACTTGTTAAATTAAAGGTTTATTTTTGTATTTCATGTTTAGTATTTGGAGTAGAGCAGAAAAATTATTATGCCTGTGTTCCCTTGGGACTCCTTGGAAATTGTACAGTGACATCTTCTGGGATTTAGCCTGGTGAGTTATATTTTGCTCTTTCTGTTTGTTAACCAGTAGTATGAACATAATATTATTCTGTGTTTTAATGAATACATAAACAGATAAGTGTCAAATGTCAGTATATTATTGCAAATATGTATATACATATATATACTACAATTATGAAATTTTTAATCATGAGAACTCAAATTGTTGCAAAACGCTAACATTATATTTAAATTTTTTTGACCTTTTGATTGAGTAGATTTTCCTTTGTTTATTCCTGTAAGATAAAGGAATGATATTTCAAAATATAGTAGTTAAGAGGTAGTTGCCCTATTTTCAGAGACATTTTAGTAAAAACATTAATCTCCAAAGATTGGCAAAGTAATTTGCAAAATGTGCTAGTTGTGTGTTATCACACATAAAGAATGGCAAACAGGTGAGACTGAGAGGAACATCATTTTCACTTAGTCAAATATCAGTTCACTGTAAGTGTGACATGCCTTTTATCACACCATGAATTTAAACTGTTAAAAATATGCAGTGCTGTTGTCTTCCTTTCGTTGTCTTTTTTCAGTGTGTCATCTTTGTATCTGTGCTGACACAGTTGTTCATGTGGCTCCAAGTCTTTGAAAGGGAAAAAAAAAATTTAATTGTGATCTTTAAAACTAGCGTTTTGAAAATTAGATTAGCGTGAGTTCATGCTTTGGTATATCATTCTCCTTGGCCAATATCTTTCTAGGTCCTTTGAATTACTGTGATCATAATCCTTGGGAAAAAATTTCAGGAAAAGTGATTTCCAGATTAGCAGTCAGCAGCAGAATGATTCAAAGGAGTGATGGGGAAAACCAAACACTTTTGCTTGTTAAGTAGATATAGCCAATCAGACTTATGAAAATACATTTTAAAACATTGGAAAAATGGAAACATTAATTAAATTTTCAGTTTTGAAGAAAAGAGCAAGAAGTTTGCAACCATAAATACAAAGAAAGTACTTTTGGGGATGTTGAATAAGAATGTGGCTGGGTCACTAACTCATGCAAGTAAATAAAGCACAAAATTTGGTCCTCCAATTTTTAAAATTCTTCAAATTGTATGTTCTCAGAATCAGAAGGAATCTTAATGGTCGTCCCGTCTATGTTCGAACACCTTAAATGACAGGTGACTTACTACCTTTCAAGTTGGTTCATTTCCCTTTTTGCAGCTCTGCTAGAATGTCCTTTTATTTACATATATATCTATGACTATGTATGGATACATATGTACACATGGGAAGATATAGATACACACATTCCTGTAGCCACAGGAATATAAAATTTGGAGGACCATCAGACACTTGGAAATATGTGAGAGGTACAATTTATGCACAGTAAAATTCACCACTTTAAGTGTATAGTTTGTTGAGGTTTGACAAATGTATCTAGTTGTGTAATGACCACTACAATGAATATATAGAATATTTTCATCACCCCCACCCCAAAATTTCCTTGTGTTCCTTGTAGTCTGTCCCCTCCTCCCAGCCCCCGTCCTTGACAGTCACTGATTGATGGCTGTCCCAATAGTTTTGCCTTTTCCATGTCATGTTAGTAGAATCACACAGTATGTAGCATTTCTGTCTGCTTCTTTCATTTGGTATCCTAGCTTGCTCCTTTTCATTGCTGAGTGGTATTTTGTTATATGGGTGGAGTGAGTACAGTTTCTGTTTCCATTTCCCTGTTGGTGGACATTTGCATTGTTTCCAGATATTGAATGAAGCTGCTATAAACACATTCAGGTCTTTGTGTGAACATATTTTCATGTTTCCTAGGTGAATACCTACAAGTAGGGTAGGTGGATTATTTAATGAGTATTCATTTAAGTTTATAAGAAATTGCCAAACTGTTTCCCAAAGTGGCTATACCTGATGAAGGCTTCTAAGAAGCTAAAATAACTATACCAAAGTGTATGCAAATGAAGGAACTCAATTCACATTCAGCACAGGTTTATTTTTATTTTATGTCCATTTTTAACAAGTTTGGTTAGCAGATTTTTTTTTATAGCCCACAGTGGAGTAGCAACAGTAAACTAGAATGCTTTAGGGAAAGTTTGGAAGTAGCCCAGAATGATATTCACTAATATTACTATAATTATTGATTTTTAAAAAGGGCAGAAATTTACAGGGGTGAAATTTTTTTATCTGATAAGTTCTGACAAGTTCCCAGACATGTCTGCATATTAGAGTCACCTGGGGATCTTTTAAAAGTTTCAGACCCCAGGCTACACCCCAAATGAAAAAAATCATAAACCTGGGGATGGAGCGCAGACATCAGTGTTTTTTGAAGCTCCTTGAATGATGTCAGTGTGTAGACAGGTTTGCCACCACATGCTAGAAGCATACCGTGTTTCCCCGAAAATAAGACCGAACTGGGAAATAAGCCCTAGCATGATTTTTCAGGAGGACATCCCCTGAACATAAGCCCAAAGGAGCGATGGGGAAAACCAAACACTTTGGCTTACTAAGTAGATATAGCCTTGTTAAGTAGATATGTCTTTTGGAGCATAACGTAAGCCCCGGTCTTATTTTCGGGGAAACACGGTAGCATGATGAAATATATAGAAGGAGCATTGAACTTGGAGCCAGGAGACCAGGAACTGCCTGCGTGGCCCCTGCCTTCGTGGGGTCTTCAGTGCCGTCTTCTGTACAATCAGAGCTTCCAGGAAGGTGAACTCCAAGATGATTCTGCATTAAAATTAGGTGGTTCTAGATATTATTAGACAGATAATAGCCATGCTTAGGAGACTCTACTTCCAAAGGAATGGCTCTGTTCTGAATGGTATGTTTCAGGTACCTCTTGAAAAGAATTTTATTCACTTGACATTTTTGTTCTGTCTGTTTAGACAGTTATGCTATATCTGTTTTCTCTTAAATGGTATTGCTGTATGTTTCTAAAAACAGTTCAAGCATATGGAGCAATGTTTTGATTGCTGAGGGTGACTTTTTTTTGATAAGCTTGATTAAAAAAAAATTCCCAGAATGCAGTACTTCTCAAAAGAATTCTTTGTATAGCAGTTGTGAAACTTACCAGCTATTTTCAGAGCTGGTCTAAGGAGCTAAAGCATTTAGGTTATATTTTCAAAATGTTGTTCCCTTTGCCAAATGTATGAGAAGTTTGGCCTCTGGAGAGTGTTCGAAACTGAGCAGATTCCATATAGGTCACCGTGTTTTGAATATGCTCATCTTGGTGCGCTGGGATCCCCTGCATGCGTGTTGTGGTTTGGGCCTTTTTGCTTTAGTTTTAGCCAAAATTCATAATTGCATGCTGTACCCAGTGTTTTTAAAATGTGCACTGTGTATATTTTTCTGGTGACTATTAAAGTGGTACCTTGTCAGGTGTTGTCTAATTTGAATCCTCTTGTATTTCAAAGAAATACAGTGGCGCCTATGACATTTCCAGGTCTTACATGTGCTTTATTAAGTATACGTCAGCGCCAGTGTTACTGATTGGGTTGTGAGAGAATTAGATATTCAAGACCCTGAGGTGTTATTTTAAAAAATTATATTTGTTCCTGGTACTTGTTTCAGAAACTCAGTTTTCAAAGCATTGTTCAACTAGATGTTGACTTTTCTTGTTGCATTTGCTGTTCTAGACTCTTGTAGCGACTGAAATTTTGCTGCTTTTGTTATTATAACATTTTGTTTTTTCTGTTTTCTGCTTCCAGTCTTTAGTTTTGCTTTAAACTATATCTGAAAGGCATTGATGGAAGCAGTAAGGGTGTTGCTGGTTTCTGGTTTTCCGTGCTCTGCAATGCGGAAGTTGGCATTGGACCTGAATTAACCTGGACCTGATATCTCAGTTCACATTTCTTTTTATTGATGTGGTGGGAATGGTGCCTGTTTCATATACCTACGATATATATGAAAGTGCTTTGTCGTCGTTTATCTTAGAAATATGCTTTTTTCGTTACAAGATTTATTTGAGGATATGGAGCACAATGTTTAGTCATGAATAAGTTGGTTGAAAATAACAACCAGATTTTTCATGGTAAAATAAAAAGAATGTACTGCTCACAACAGGCCATCTTCAGTTCTAGTCATGAGAGCCAAGTTTCCTGATGAATGACTTTTAGTAAGAAACTTTTCAATGCAAAATATTGACCATCCATATATCAAAATATGTTGACTATGAGACTCGCTCAGTCTTTATTGCTTTTAGCATCATCCTTTTTTGTGTGTAGATTTCCAGAATTAGAAAGTACCTAGACTATCCTCCGTAGGAGAGTATCTGCACCACTTCGGCCCATTTAAAAGATAAGCTGAGCTGGTAGCACCAAGGTTGCTGGTTCGATACCCGCATGGGCTGGTGTGAGTTGCGCCCTCCTTAAAAAAAAGAAATGAAAAAACAAATAAATGAATAAATAAATAAAAATGTTTGTAAAAGATATCCTGGAAAAGTTAATTCTATAACTGCTCTCAGGACCTTAATCCAGTATTTAAATCTAGTCAGGAAATTCTCAGGAATTTAACAGCATAAAAAGTTTTGTTTTCAGTCACGTTGAAGAATGGAAGGTATGCTGCTTAGTCAGCATTCCACCCAGCTGAAATTGAAATATTTGCCAATCAGTGCTCTCTTTCTTCTCTGAAAGCCAGCCCCCACCAAGGTTTCTTAGTTCCACACAATAGATGTTCTTTAGAAACGCAATATATAAGTAAAAAGGAAAAGAAAAAAAAAATCTAAGCAATTTGCAAGAGTCCTTGTAGCACCATTCACATTCCTACTTGAATATCAAGATCTGAAGATGTTCTTGTACATATGACAATACACTGTAGAGATCAATGAAACCATCCAAAAGATCTGTTTTCAGACTGTGCTATTGTTTGAAGCAGAAGTGCTGATGTTATATAGCTAAAAAGTACAAACAATTTTCCACCCTTAGAATTACTCATTAGAAGTTCCGCATGTAACAGCTATGTATGCAATATATGTAAAATGAGCATTTTCATGTTCGAGTGCAGTGACTATCATTCAGAAATTTTATGTAGAGGATTAACCTGAGTTACTAGGTTAAAGATTTGTGTTAGAGGACAGTAGAAATGCTTATTTCGTTAACTTTCTGGTTAAGTAGTGTTTTCTATAGGGTGTATTTTACATCAGCAAAGCATGTAGGGTTTTTACACCAGGCTGCTTGGTTGAAATTTCCAGAGCTCTTAAACCACATCTACTTAACGATGCAGGTTGTCTATCAGGTAGCTGCCTGAAGATCCTGCTGGAAACTTAACCAGTGATACTTACTCACCTAACAGTAGTGTCTATTTCACGTCACATCAAATTTTGATCTTTATATGTTGCCTCACTCACTTCACTCTTCTAATTTTCTAGGTCCTTATTTTCTAGCTAATACATAATTTCTGCCTTTTTTCTCTCAAAAGTTTGTATTCTACCATCCTTTATCCTCAACCCCTAGAGATTCTAAGAATCCTGATAGCCTGCCTTGATGCAACATGATTGGCTTAGTGTGGGAACAAATTTTTGACCTATTGCTCACTCTTCTTTACTGTGACTTTGTACACTATTAGCTTGCTTAGCACTTTTTATCCCTCACAGGCAAAAAATGATGACTTTCAGCCTAGCCTCTGTTTTCATTTTTACCCAGTTCAGGGTGGGTAGGGTGTGAATTCATGGATTTTAGGAGGTTTATAATATAGCAAATGGGAATGCAGTAAGGTGGCTGCTGGAAATGCATGGACTGTCTTGGACTGCCAGAGTTGGAAGAGACCTAGACCAGTGTGTCACGTAATGTGACTGATTCCTTGAGTGTCACCTCCTGGGTAACTCTACTTGGGTGGGGCCCCCAGTCTGTGTGTATGCTCCATTTCCTCCACAGCTCTGCTTCCTTTGGCCTCATTGACCCTCCTCTCTCCTTGTCTTTTCAGAATGAAGTGTCAGAGAATCACTTCCTGCCTGTAGCTGCCTGTCAGGTTAGGTAGGTTGGAGGTCTTCCATAAGCTGTGCTTTTGTGCTCTTTCTGGGCTACAGAATTAGTGAGAAAGGAAGGATTAGTTTGTCATTTGGCTTAAACATTTGTTTGTTCAGCCTAAAATTTGATGAAGCGTCATATAGCCCTCTACAGTTTATTAGATGAGAAATCTTTCGGTTTTTGTATGCATATCAAAGTAGCTGGTAGTCACCTACTATTTTTATCCTCTCTATAGACATATAAATTACACAAATATAAATTTATTTTTATATGCATAAAATAGAATAAAGCCAATTACTTTAAATCTGGAAGGGTTGAGGGGCTAAGGTATTTTGGTTAAATTAAAATTGGAAATAGTCTAAGACTTAGAGTACGAAGTAAGTAAAACTAGTGATCCCTTTAGTAATTGTTTGATTTCAGGAATCGTTATTAATGTTAGTTTTCATTCGTGCTATAGATGAGGGCTGTAACGAGGACAGGATGGTCTCTGGTAACTTCATAGTCTTGGTTTATTTTCTAATGAAAGAAATGTAGCATGTAAATGAAGGAATAAGTTTGTGGCTTTTCTATAGCTCCTTCATTTTACATGAATACCCAAACATCAGGACATGCTTCAGTTAGGGAAAGGTTTTACCAAAGGAGTCATACGAATTTTTCATATAATAGCCATTTCCAATAAATATTTCATCTTAAAATCCGTTATTTGACATTATTTTGCTTAGTGATCTGAGATACTTAAAACTGTGTTCTCTACTTCTAGATGAGAATCAAGTAGCAATAAATTTTCTAAAATGACATTGGAACTCAGTTTCCCTTAGTATTTTATATTTCAAAATTGTATTTGTCTGCAGCTTTCGAGGAACCTGGCCATGATTTGTGTTATTTCTTGTCAGTGGGGCTTTCTGAACTATGCAATGCGATCATTGTAATGAATAATATTAGTATTCATTATGAATTGTTGTGCCATTTACTCAACTATTCAAAAGTGCAGTGTCTTAGATGGTATATTTATGGTTAAATAGTCAAATAAAATAACGTCTGATATTTTTCATGTTTAGTATTAAAAATGACCTGATCTATTGGATTTAGGGTTCACTTTTAAACTACAAAAATGGTTTCCTTTAAATAATGCATTGGGGATCTTCAGGTAGGAACATTTACAATGTTCGGGGGAAACTTCCCTTAAGAAAGACTCTTCCATACTGTAAGAAAAAAATTTTAGGCCTAAATTGGATGCTTTGCAGAAATGGATCAGCTTTTATCTTTTATTATATGCTCCTTAAACACAGTTGAAAAGAATTGCAGGTGGAAGAGCTGAGCACATATTTTAAATTAAATGATGGGCAATGTAAAGATTAATTTTCATGTCAGAAAGATTTTGTGGATTCTTGTGAAAATGTGTATGATTATTTTTACTTGCTTAATGTTAAGAAGTGTATTTGATTTGCTTAATATTGCATCAAGGAATGAACTTTGTATGATTGCATAGAGTGCTGTATTGAGAGAAGTGTTGTTTTCTGCTGGCTTCTCCTTCTGAACTCCCTTTGAGTGATACTCCAGACTTTAATTTAATCTGCCTTTGAGTTCTTGAAGGCAGCGAAGTAGTAGTCATTTCATGCCTGCTCTGGAACATTAAATAGACATAGATAAAAATCTGTCAGTTGTACATTGGCTGTTTTTCAAGGCCAGTGTTATTTCACGCTCCCTAAGCCTCCTAAAATGACCCAGCTTGGCCCTAGGTTCTGCGCGTTCCACTCTTCTAATCTGTCTGTCTACTTTTAGGAGTGTGCAGACTGGTGCCTAAAATGGAAGTAGATGTTAATGGAGAGTCCAGAAGTGCCCTGAGCACCCTGCCCTTGCCCGTGGCCGAGGGGAGCTCCCCGGGAAGGGTGGAGGCAGAGAAGCCCCGCTGCTCCAGCACGCCGTGCTCCCCGATGCGCCGGACTGTGTCAGGCTACCAGATCCTGCACATGGACTCGAACTATCTGGTGGGCTTCACAACTGGTGAGGAACTCCTGAAGTTAGCCCAGAAGTGCACAGGAGGGGAAGAGAGTAAGGGCGAAGCCGTGCCTTCCTTGCGCTCCAAACAGCTGGATGCAGGACTTGCCCGTTCCTCTCGTTTGTATAAAACCAGAAGTAGGTACTACCAGCCATACGAGATTCCAGCTGTCAATGGCAGGAGGCGAAGGCGGATGCCCAGCTCAGGAGACAAGTGCACTAAATCTTTACCGTATGAACCTTATAAGGCCCTCCATGGGCCCCTGCCTCTTTGTCTTCTTAAAGGTAAGAGGGCTCACTCCAAATCTCTGGACTACCTCAATCTAGATAAAATGAACATCAAGGAGCCGGCGGACACAGAAGTGCTACAGTACCAGCTTCAACACCTCACCCTCAGAGGGGACCGCGTGTTTGCTCGGAATAACACATGAATGCCCTGCAGAGTGTAAAGCAGTTGAGGTCAGCCTACACTGGGCTAGAAAAACCCACTGTTGTGCTCTGTACAGGACTCTTCATGTTATAGATGGTTATATCAGCTAAGTGCTCCAGGAACATAACAATTGTTGGGGTCAAATTTTGGATACAGAAATGAAATCACAGGTACTTGGGGGGAAATTCTAGAGCACGCAACTGCAAAGAAAGCAGAATGTTGACCATTAGTTTATGTGGCTTTTGAGCTAGGATAAAAGGCTTTGGTACCGCGGGGTCATCTATGATTCTGGCGCGCGAATTGGGAATGTTATCTGCTTGGTTGTTGCTGACTTGGTCTGGTTGATTAGAAATTTATATCTTAAGTCCTCAAGTACTTCTTTAATCTCTGTATTTTACTATAAAATGTATGTAATGATTTGTTTTATGAAATTTAGAACTTGAACATTGCTGAATTGGACCACTTTTTATTTTTAAATATTGAGTTTAAATATTTTATAACTGGTTTTGCACTGAAAAAAATTAACATTTCAGATTGACAAGAGAATAATGTTTCTTCACTTGCCTCAATAATATTATTGAGCAATGAATTTTTTAATTTCCGCATGGAAAGTTATTGATCTCTATGGCTGTAAGATATTTCTTTATAGCGTTATTAACGTGTGTCTTAATAAAACTCAATTTGGGATACAAAGTATTTATTTTACAATGGGTCGGGGGAAGCTTTTCCAGGAAGTTTCCAACATGAAGTTTTCGTAAGTTGAAAAAGTTTCCTTCGTGCTTATTTTCTAATTTAAAATTCATCTGGAACTTTAAAATGGAAAGGATTCTTTTAGTTGTGGATTCTAGGCATAATACTATTTGCATCTGAATGTTCTATAAGTGAATGGAACTTTAATAGAGGAACTCATG
This sequence comes from Rhinolophus ferrumequinum, assembly GCF_004115265.2. Classification (NCBI taxonomy): domain Eukaryota; kingdom Metazoa; phylum Chordata; class Mammalia; order Chiroptera; family Rhinolophidae; genus Rhinolophus; species Rhinolophus ferrumequinum. The sequence continues at coordinate 68,900,202 of NC_046290.1, forward strand.
ATTTCTACTATTGAATGCTTAACCGAAGTATGAAGTGACTCCAGTCAGCATGGCATTGGGTCATTCCAGTTTTAGTTTGGTGCAGAACAAGCACTCGTTGAAATTCCAGTTTCTAGGATTAGTATAGGAGCCTAAAGTGCTTCTACAGTTTTAATAGGTTAATCCTGGATTACTTAACAATTTATGTCAATTGCACTGGTTTAATTTGTTGCTAAAGAAATATTACCCTGGCTTTAGTAACAAATACAGCTCAACTATTCTTGAATATATTTTGGAAAAAAAAAAAAGTATGTAACTTAACCTTTTGTAAAAGTTTCTATTTCTTCTATTTGACTCTTGAAGGTGCAATTTATTACTGAATTGGCATTTCTGGCAGCATAGAACTGCTTATTTTAAATTTTATTTCGGAGGCTGTGAGTTTCTTAGGTGTTAGCAATCTTGCTTATAAAATAAGAACACCTTTTAATTCAGTGGGTCATTCCTGGTGCAGTTGTGACTTTTCTTTCGCCAGGATAAATGACAAACTATTTAGAGCAGAATAAGTATTAGGAAATCCTAGGAACTCTTAATCAACATTTATTATGCTTTCATTGAGGCAAAACATGTGAAAGAACCTTGGCCCATGTCTTACTAAGCTGATCGGATTTCTTAGTGGGCTGGAAATTTTCAGCTGTTGATATTTTAAAGTAAATTGCACCTTTGTAACATATTGTATTGACTAATGATCATTAAGATGAACTATATCTATACAGTCATTAGTTTGACAAGAAATAGAATCCTGTCAGATGCCAAAGAGTTGGGATTTTTACTTTTAATGATTAAACATCGTTATTTATTGATGATTTACCCTGTGGAACTGTGTTATTTCTAACTATGAAATAAAAGGGTGATGTAAACACACATTGTTGTGTGATGCTTTAAACGAGGTTCACCATGAATAGGCTAGTTCCTGTTCAAGAATTCCACCTAAGCACTTATTCTTAGGCCCCACTTTTTTTTTTTTTTTTTTTTTAAAGTTACTTTTGGTGCTCATTCCCATTTCAAGGTAAAAGATGTATTCGTGACAATGACATGTATTCATTCCCTTACAAAACACAACTGTGTACCTGTGAGATCTGTCCCTGCCTATGCGCCTAAATAATTTCTTGAGCTAAATAAAAAATGTAGCTTTTTGTTTTGTTTTGTTTTTACTTAAAGACAGGTGAAACTCTGTTGCAGAAAATGAAGGGGTAAAAAGTTGGAAACATGGCCTATTTGCTGTTGTCTGCCTGGTAAAGATACGTAATTTTAAGTTTTCTTTCCTAGAAAGAAAGTTTTGAAACTCATAGGCAGTAAGTTTTCAAAATGTGTTTGTCAAGCCCCTTCATTAATGAATTCTTACGTTCTCTGCACTCCGCGGTCTTGTTCTCCAAGAAAAAAGGTTAGGCTGGATCTCTTTTAGCTAAAAAAAAAAAAAAAAAAAAATCCCATTTCCTCTTTTCCTCTAGTCTTTTAATATGTTCTATTTTTGAACTCTTTTTATTCTTTTTAAATTCAGTTTAATTTAATATTCCATACTGCATGGGGCACACTTTTGGCCATATCTACCTGATGATGTTATCTTATGGTGCTTGCCCTCACATTGCAGTACCACATAACATCAAATTTCTTTTTTCAGTTTTTTTTCAGAAATACCATGTTTTAGAGGCTCAGCAGAGGCAGGAAGTAGCAATAGAATTTCAGTCCTGCCTCACTCTGAGGTGAGCGCTCTTGCTCCTCTGACTTCTGTCCAGCTGCATATGTATTCCAGGGCTCCAGTAGTCTGCAGTCAGGGAAGAAAAGACTATGGGGAGGAATTAAAATGTAAACTCACTCTGAACCCACGGATCTTCCGGACTCTGTCCTGCTCAACTGGGCTCCTGTTCCAGGCCCATCAAGCCCTGTCTGTGGCTCTCACTTAGGCCCTGTAAGTCCCTTGTGTGGGTCACTGCCTTTTTTCTTCTTTGAGATGTTTTCGTTTCAACGATTTCAATATTTGCGGTTTCGAGAAGCTTTTAGAAGATTCTAAAACTTCCTTTAAAAGGCAAATTGGTGTTTCACTAAAGAAAGAATATTTTTTGAGATCTTGAGAAAAGCAACCAATTTTCACTTATGTTCTCATTCTTGCTTTTATCTCTGAAAGGCTTTTATTCCATTACAACCACTGAAATTTTGTTTTAAAGGGAATTTTTAAATGACCCTGGCCTAAGTGCTTTGTTCTCAGTCAGAGAAAGTAGGAGGAGAGACTGTCAAGCAGTTTATTAATGGAGTAAGTGGCTTAGAAGATGTGGGGTGGAAAGAGAGCAGGGATGTATGTTACTGTAGTGCAGAGAGGACAGCAAGGATTAAATGAAATTGGCTTTTAAACAATATAATTTGATTAGAGAAATGGAAACTGATGAAGATTGCCTTGGAAATGTAATAAATGCGATCAGAAAGCTGGAAGTGGAGGTTGTCAGCACGTAACGATGCACTTCACTTTGTAATGTGCTCCTTTAAGTAGGAATTATGAAATGGATTCTTTGATATTTTACATGAGAAGAAAATGAAGGATTTTTCTGGCTGAGGAGAGCAGCACTAGAGACAAATCAAAAGAAGAATGGGTTTGATTTGTTATTTTGAGTTTGCTGAGCCCCTAGGATACTTAGGTCCTCTCGTTGGGGGGAGATGTTGAATTTGTCTTCTCACCATTGTGAAACGACTTTGTGCAGGGCCTTATTAAATAACTTTAGAGGAAAAGTCTGAAACCATATCTCCTAAGCGATGTCACCCCTGATCTTGAGGTTGTCTTTGATGTACGGATTTATGGGCGAGCACAGGATGAGAAAAAGGAACTCTTTAAACAGAAGAACGCAGCATGTACTGGAATGAAAGAGAGTAGCTGCACAGTCAGTGGAGTCCTTATATGATCCTGGCTGGGGTGGCTTCTTGGAACGAAGGGCTCTGATGCTTTCGCTTTTGTGGAAAAGCTAGCAGCACTTTCAAAGTTCCTGCCCAACGCTCTCGGGAACGGGTTCTTACTGTGTGCATGTGGAAAGAGGAGGGAACACTGGTTCGTGATGATGACCTGTAAGTCTGATTCACCAGGAAGGCTATTCTTCACCCAACTTTTATGTCAAAGGGTTGCGCGTGGAAATATATATTTGGAAGACTTTAAATCATCGATCCCTGGCCTAAGGCTTCAGTTAGGGAAAGGAACTTAAGCAGTAAGGAGTTGTTGAACTTACTGAAATTCAGATTTTGGCTAAGTGGTTAGAACTGACATGGCAAATGCTAAGCATGCATACCACCATGCTTTTCACCTGTACGTGGGGCAGACATCACTCATCAGTGTGCAGTTTCTCTTTCCGTCCACATGCAGCCTCATCATTTTCGTTAAACCAACCACCATTTCAGGCAGCTGCTACCAAATCGATTAGCATTACACTGGAGATAAAATGTTTGCCCACCACACCCCCCGCAGTGGATTATAATGTGAGTTGAAAAATGATCTGGACATTTTTGAGTAGAAGACCATTCTGGGCCCTCTCTTCTAACCAGAGAACAGAGGAGAATGGCCCCCATTACTAGCACCCACAAGGCACCTACTAAGCACATGCAGGCACTCGTGACAAAAAGGCTGAAGATCAATTTCACCTTCAAGGACATGATTCTTGAAGAAGCATTGGGACAGGGAGGGCAAGGTGGCATAATATAAATGCCAAGTGAATGCTTTGTAGAATAAATAACAGTTTAAGAGAGCGAGTAGAGCTTAAATCCTATAGGACTGAAATCTGAGAACTATCTTCAATAGCCCGGTCAACTTAGCGGATGTGCTCACTTGCATTGCTGATCTATGTAGAAAGTGAAAAATAGTGCCTTCATAGGGAAGTCTGGGGAGACAAAAAATATGGGGAAGGCAAAATCTTAACAAAATAATGGAGTCTGAGAAGGAGCAGAGAATGCCAATAATGTTCTGTGGTTACCTCCCCAGTTCTTGGTGGTTGGCTATAATGGACTGATCCACTTTGTAATAGCATTAAGGTGGAGGGGTAGTTGTCAAAGAACTAAAATATTGGAGTTGGGGTCAGGAGAGGTGAGAGCTATGAGGGATAAATAAATGGATAGTTTAGTGCTTTTTTTTGCTTGCACTGCGCTTCATCTTGGGGTGGGGTGAGAATAACAGAAGAGAAGGTTTCCTTTATTTAGACTCTGAGGTACATTTAAAATGTGTATGCTTGACATATTTGTATAAGAAATTAAAATATATGGAAAGTGTGTTGCTCAAGAAGTTTCCTAATATGGATCATCTTTTCAAATGACCAACTAGATCCCTGCATTAGTTGATTTCTGTATTTTACTTTCTAATATTTATAAAGCGAGTTTTGTTATTTTCTTAATATTTGTATTTTTAGTGTCATGCTCATCTAATTAGGTATTAATGCAATTGTAAGGAAAAATATTAAAGGGATTAGGATATTTATAGATTTGCATACTGTTTTATGGTAGGCCACATAAGGTAATCTATTCATAGTTCAGAAAAGTATTCATTAAACCCGACAGATAGACTTTTTTTTAAGGGGAAAAGGGCATACAATATTACATTTGGTGTAACTTTTTTCCCAACAGAAATTCATTTCTTAAAAGTTTGCTGGATCAAGCCCTCAAAGTGAAATAGATGGGGATTGTGTTCTTTGTTCAGATTTTCTTTAATTCATTCCTTGCTTTTTTTGAGGATCCTTGTGACTAGGATAGACATAATTAGAGAATAAACAATTTAAAAGCATGTCTATATAAAGTATGTAAAAACTAACAAATTTTTGTTGAAATAGAACCACTAAACCAAACTACTGTATTTGTAGAAGTTGATGCTCCTTCAAATTCACGATTGAACAAAACAGTGGAGTCTGAGAAGGAGCAGAGCATGACAATAACATTCTGTGGTTATCTCCACTGTTCTCGGTGGCTGGCTGTAATGGACTGATCCATTTTCTAATAAAGTGGAAGGGTAGTTGTCGTTAAAGAACTAAAATATTGGAGTTGGGGTCAGGAGAGGTGAGAGCGATGAGGGATAAATAAATGGATAGTTTAGTACTTTATTCATCCACCAAATATTTATTGTGATTAGATTATGTGCCAGGCACAGTGATAACTCATGAGAATACAAGAGGAGTAAATAAAAAAGCCATAGTCACGACCAAATAGTTGCATTTTAAAATGAGTGCTGCTAATGAACATAGATTGAAGAATTTTTCGAGCACACAGAGGAGAAGTTCATAATTCCAACTTACGTGAGGGGAAAGCTTCACCAGAGAAGCTATGCTTGGGCCTGGAGGTGAAAAGGAGTTTGCCAAGTGGGTCGGAGGGTGAGTGCCTCCCCGGCAGATGAGAATGCTGTATGGGAATATAAGACTGGAAACGGCCTTGAACTTCATTCATTCTACTTTTCCTACTATCAAAACCAACCTGGACAGAACTGTGTCATACATCTTTCTAAAAATAAAAATCTCCAGGAAAGGAAGTCATTTTGAGTTTGCCCTATGTTTTCTGGTGAAGAATTTAGCAGTGAAATTGAAAATCATTGTAGTTGAACTGTCAAACCACATTTTACAATCAGCATTTCTCACAAGTCAACAACATTCTTACCTTAACGTAACTTCCTCCGCTTCAAGGACCCTGTCATTTTTGTGGGTCTCTGGCAGTCCAGAGATCTCACGAGAGCTGCATATACCTCCAGAGAGGAAGAAGCTTTTGGGTAGCCAGTAGCCAGTTTCAGGTGCTACCTGGGAACATAGCTGGAAACTCTGGGTCCTGAGAGAAAGTCTGAGATGCTCCTACTGCACAGTCAGCCTGTGAGATGTGGGGAGGGAATCTAGCTTGCTTTCTCACCACTGTTCTTGTTCTTCCCCAAGCAGAACAGAATGACCTGTTCTGCAAGTTCCAAAACTTACCCTTAACGAGATCTCTTTTAAGATTAGAAGATGTTGTTTTAGGAAATACAGTACTCAAGAGGCTCTGAGGTTTCAGAAAACAGCAGTAGAAACACCCTGGGCTGAGTTTGTCCAACCACTGTAGCCACTCCCAGAATTCTCTCCTGCAGGCCACTTTCTAGGATTAAAAACAAAACTTTGCTGGGGGAGATGGGGAGAGGAACAGGTGGAAATGTCTGGAAGCTGTTATTTTTTAATCTAAAGAATATTTAATAGTTAATATCTGATTTCTCTGTTCCCCTCTCTCTGCTTTAAGGAGCCAACTGTAAATACATATATATATATAGTTTTTATGAAAGTATATATATATATGTGTGTGTGTATATATATATATATATATATATATATATATTTATATAAAATGCTTGGCCCTTAATTGTGACCATCTTGATTTTGTGGTTTTAAAGATAAAGTCTCATCCACCTTGGCTCCATCACTTATTTGCAGGATACCGTTGATCACGTGCCTTAGATTTATTATGATGATGATTTTTTTTAATAAAATGGGAAACATAATTTCTACTTTACAGTTCCTGTGAGCATTAGACATAAAGTATGTAATATAAAATGCCTGTCACATAGTGGTTGCTGACTAAAGTGCAGCCATTGGCAATAATAAAAAAAAATCTTTGAAACCCCTGGTTTGCCATGTCTTTATTCACCCCACAACTGCTTTAAAAAGGTTCTGAATAGTAAAATAAAAGCACTACATTTAAAATTTAAGTACTTGGGATAAAATATTACAAAATGTCAAAAAATTGTGTGTGTGAGTGTGTGTGTGTGTGTGAGAGAGAGAGAGGGAGAGAGAGATATTGAGAGAGAGAGTTATGGGTGAATACATGTTGCCCCTCACATCTAATTAATGAACTAATGAACTTTTGTTTTCTGAAGTGGGCTGTTGACATCGCCAGTGGTGCAAATATGATCCACTTGGGTTGGGAAGATACTATCAGAACTACTTTTAAAATATTTTTTATCTTATCCTTTTTAAAGTTTTATTTTGTATACCTCATGTATATAGTTTGCCAGTGGTAGTAAATGTATAATATAAAATGTATAAATAATTGTACATATATTGGAGCTATCAACTCAATTATTTAAAACTTTTTTTGTTGAATCATAGCCATAGAGTTTGGGAATCACTGACCTAAGTAGCAATAGCTATTATTACATGAAAATTTTTCACATTGAATCCAGTTTGCCCACTTGTTTGAACATGGGCTTGAGATTTAGCAAGGTTAAAAAATGAGCAGTTTTAGATATGTATGGACAGTCTTGTTTTGATTCTTATTCTACATTTCTTTGCTAGTAATTTCTATCCAGTGCAGTGGTTTTAAAATTTGTTGGATTTGCTTCCTAGTTCCTAATATGAGGACTTAATACAATTTGGGAAATAAAAGATACTAAAACAGAGCCACCTAGGTCAATAGGTTTCTGAAGTTTGTACTGTAAACCTTTTCTTCAACATGCCTCGTATTTTTGGTTAGGGGCTTCTGAACCATGTGGTGAAACATTTGCTGACTGTCCTATTTGCAGAATCCATTATTTATGCCTCCAGTGAGATTGTGTTCTTGGCAATGGTTTTTAGAGTCCTGTCTTTTAAGGGCATGATACTGCCTTACCCTGCAGCACATTCTACTTCTTATCTCACAATGCAGCCATTTCTGATAATTGGAAACCCTGTTTGTTGTTGTTTTTTTGTTTTTGTTTTTTTAAATTAATATTTATTGGGGTGACAATTGTTAGTAAAGTTACATAGATTTCAGGTATACAATTCTGTAATACATCATCTATATATCACATTGTGTGTTCACCACCCAGAGTCAGTTCTCCTTCCATCACCATATATTTGATCCCCTTTACCCTCTTCTACCACACCCCTGCCCCCTTACCCTCTGGTAACCATTAAACTATTATCTGTGAGTTTTTGATTCTTCATTTGTTTTTTCTTTCTTTCGTGTTTTTTTTTTTTAAAGAAAGCACAATTTCTAATCTCTTTGGGCTTCTTTGGCCTATGAGGCCCTTAAGAATATGGCTCTCCAGAGGTTGATTTCTGTTGCACTGATAGTTAACTTGGTCATATGGTTACTATCCTATCCTATTATATCTTATTCTATCCTGGAAAAAAAAAGTGTAAAACCAGAGATTGTGTTGTGATAACACTATTTCCAGAAACTGTGGCAACAAAGGGATAGATAACAACTACAGAAAGTGGCTCCTTCCTCCTTTTTCTCTCCCTCTCTTTTCCCTCTTTAACCTGATGCTGCCGCAACTTCTAAGAGCCGGAATTGACCCCACTTTTTCTAGGCACTGCGTTAGGTAGGGTCCAGGGAGCTTCCTCTGCATAACCCACTCGTTGTTCTCTCCATCTTTAGAACCAGCTGGTTCTGATCAAACTACACAGCATAATACACCTTCAGAAACAATTAATTGCTGTAGTTAATTTTGCTACAGTTAGCTACAGCTAAAATCCTGTAAGGCATACATGTTACTTTCATTTAATATGAAAGGAGCTCCATTTTCATCATTTCCTTACTTTCCTATGGAGAAGAAAATATATACATGTACCATAACCTGCATGTTTACTGTCCTCCATTAGACTTGTTTTGCTCTCACCTGTATGTCTGGTCTGGTTTCTAGTGTTTTTGTGGTTTCTGGTTTCTAGTATTTTTGTTTTTAGGGTTGTTTTTGTTTTGCCTAGGGTAGGTTGAGAGCCCTGCGGGGAAATTTTCAATTATTTCTGCTGAAGTTTTCCAGAGCTGCTAACAATGCCCTTATGTGTCGTGGAGCCTGTGTAAAGTGACTTTGACAAAGACTGTTGGGAATTCAGCTTGTCTTCATTTTTCATAAAGAAATTATCAAGCCATCTTTTGATCTTTTTTCCAATAATCTCTTATGACTGGTGCAGCTTAGTTTTTCATAGCTTCTGAAGTAAAAACAAAATTGTCTTTTTTATGCACAATGGTAGAATTCTTCATTCTGTGACACTGCCTCAAACTCATACTAATTCTTCCCTTTAAGGCTTTGTGATATAGCTAAAAAGATGGACAAATTGGCAAAAAATAAAAACTCAATTTTTATTTGGTTGCAAGTGGAAAAGGTAAATTAGCCTGTCTATCTCAAATCTGCATTCACTACCCCTCTGTAGCTGCTAGTTTTAATAAAAACAGCGGAAGCAATGGAAATTTGGTGTGGAAAAGGGCTCTGTGAATGTGTGATTGGATCTTGCAGAAATTAAAGAAATTCTGAAAACATTTTGTACCTACAGGCTTTTCAAAGTAATATTCCATTCATACAAATTTAGATACATAATCAGAGTTTATCACAACCCTCTGTGCGCTTCGTTGCTTCATTAAAAATTTGTAACCACAAGCCTCTTTATGCGGGCTGTTTAATGAATAAGTCCCCATTCACAGACTGTATTCAGCATACCTGGGAAGTCTTTGTGGCCTCTTTCATGGCCTGCCTTACAGGGGCCATGCCTTATATTTATTCTACCTGTGGTTTGTTTTGAAATCAGTAACTATTAGAGAGTGTATGTGGGGACAGAGCCAGGAGAGCAGTTTCCAGGCTCTCGGCCTTAACATGGAAAGGTGCTGGTTCGGGTAGTAGATGGCCATCAGCTGTGATCAGATGGCCATTAGCTGTAACCAGTTAGCCCTCAGCTACTAATATAACTGCCGTGGCTATGCTGGCAAGGGGATTGGTTAGTTGGCAGAAAAGCACATGGCAGATTGCGGCTCCTTCTTCCTGTGTCTCCAACCCAGCCGCCAGAGAGAATATAGTGGTATGACTCCCCTATCTATGGCTCCGTTAGTGTTCCTTTTTGGCCTCACCATATCCTGTATTCTTGTGCGGGGAGTGGGACCAGAGACCCTGCATGACAGTATATATATTTTCCCTCTCACCTTTTCCTAGATTAAAACTGCTTAGGTTTATTCACACTCTGTATGAGAACCTACTGTGTGCACACAATGATTTGGCACTAAACCAAATCACATAGTAGGTGGCTCTTATGGATAACAGTTAATGTTCAGGAGGCTGTACGTTTTCCTTAAATTAAATATTGCTTACTCTTTATTTTGTGTACATATAACCAAAGGTATCATGGAGTTGGGTTGTCATGACAGTTTTATCATCAGTTTGACAACTCTATAATCATTATGTGCTATCACTAATGTACTATTCAAGAAACTTTAAAGTTACTGTTCTAAAAGGAGATGAAGAATCTTCGCAAGTAAATAATTTTATTTAATGTTTGAAGAAATATGTGGCTAAAAGGCCTCCGAATTATCATCAGCCTATGGATGAGGGTTTCTGGATAATTGCTCTAGATTTGTTCAAGTGCTTATGACACTGATAGTGTCAGAAATGAAAGGAACAACGCAAACAGTGTGGAAGCTGAGAAAAAAATTCTAAGTTGGTTCAGTAACACCTCCTCCCTTTTTTAAAATTATCACCTGGTTTAGATTTAAAAATAACTTTTCCATTGCAGACTTCCAAGTTTATCCCAATGTTCTCAATGCCATGGGCTATATGTGGATGCAGACTGTGTGTTAACAGTCCTTTTGTAACCATCTCGGGATTTTTTTAAATGACTTGTTATTTCTGTGAAGTCACAAAAAACGTGACTACTGCTGAAATATGCAAGAATTAGAGCAAGGTGATAGAATCTGGAGCACCTTGTAAAAAAGCCTGACCTTCTGCTTTCAATTCATTTAACTCCTACACAATCTTTTCTTCTCAAAAGTGTGATTGAGCTGTAGTTGGTTTTTGTTGATTAGGATAATTCTGCAAGAATGATTTTAAAATGTTTTTGCCTACACTGTGTAGCTTGGGCACTTCTTGCATTCACACTCTGTACTGAGAACCTACGGGTCCTTCATTTATAGAGGGACCAGAGTTCTACCCAAAATTCCCTGGGTAGGGCCCGTGGGAGGAAACCGCCAGGGAAAGAGCGAGGTGATTTTAGGGAAGCAGTTATCTTTGTTCTGCATGCAGTTTAACTCTTCAGCACTGCTCACGTCAGTCATTGAATTGAAAGATGCATGCCTGGAAGGAGCCAGGTCAACCTGAAACCAAGCAGCAGAACATGCAGTGGAAAGAACATGGGCCTTGAAATTGGACAAAACCTAGATTTGAATTCTGGGCTTAGCATAGTGTCTGGTGCAATAGTAAGTCTTTTTTTTTTTTTTTTTCTGCCTCCAGCTTATGATAAAGGAACAGACATCTGTTCACCTTTAACATATAATTAAGGATGTTTGCATCACTCACTTTTCAGTTTTGTATCTTTAAAATAATTCCATGGCATGTCACACATCTTAAAAACTCAGTTTAAAAACAATTTGGGGCATTTTGCTATGAAGAGCAACCTATTCTCTCAAGATAGCTTTTATACTTGATGTTGTGCAATGGCTGATGTCAAATCTGAATTGAGTTTCCAAGAAGAGTGTCAAGCAATTATGCATTTGTTCCTAGCTGAATTCTAAAGTGGTTTTTCTCTTTCATATATACCTCATTTAGTGGTGAAAACGATTCATAAAGGCAATGTATAATCCAACCTGCCTATCAAGGTAAAACAGTCTCTAGCCCACTGATTTAATATCTTTAAGAAGAAATAAATAACCAACAAAAAAAAACTCCTGCTCATCCATGACTAAACTACAAACCCTACTTAATACTGATTGTAAAATTAATGGAACGATTTATAGATAAACATTAAAACATTTCTAAATTGCTTCTAAGCCTATATACATAGGTTAGTTATAACAGGTTAGACTTCCTAAATATTTTCGGATATTGAGTGATAATTAAGTGCATATCCTCTTAGAATCAGATGCTATATATAGTGTTGCTGAACAAATTAAATTGAAAATAATTTAGAGGCTAAGTGTTGAGGTGGAAATGTAAGCTGACCTTGATTTCAGACAACATGACCTTTTAAATAAGGTATAATAATGCTGTAGTCTTGTCTTTTTTTTGTTATTAAATCTGTTTCATATTTGTCTAATTATAGGGTAAAACCATACAACCTTTCCTTTCTCAGTCCTAAATCGTTAAATAAATGAACATAGTATAGGTTCCCAGAGATTGCTGTGTTTCATAACTATCAATTTATAAATTCAGTTTTGGAACTATGAAAAACAATGGCAAATTTAATTCTGAGATCATGGTAATTAACTTTCCTAAGTTATTGTTTTATTGACTCGGTTGGGTAGGAGATCTGTTTTCTGTGTGACTCCTGAACGCATTCAATTAATACATGATGATACAGCAGTTTTATGAGTTGTACCCTGAAATTGCTTATTTGGAGAACAGCAGGTTTCTCTAAGGAATATTTACTTGGGATTTTTTTCTTTTTACCTCGGTAGTAGTACAAGTCAGGAACTTTCTAGACCAAACCAGTATTTTTCTGATAAATATAACCTCATTTACACATTTTAAAAAAATGAAAATCCTGTTAGGTCTAGTCTGTCACAAGGGAAATGATTTTTCCTTTAGCATACAGATGAGAGAGCAAAGTTAAATTTAATAGATAATCTTAATGTAATGAATATGCTGAGGATCCGTAAGTATGGCTATTTTCCAATTTGAGTTCCCTAAATGGGGGCAGTAAGCACAGGAGCCTGTGGTCAGCTGGAATGAATGAGAAAAAACAGCAGTGACCTTTTCATCGGAGGAAAGACATCACTCTGCCTCTGGCTTTTCACGGGTTATGTGTTTGTGCTTTAAATGTATGACTGAACCTGAAAGTTCATCTCTAATCTTGATCCACAGGGAAATGGCAGAAATCCTAACCAGCCAAATGATACAAATTTAAATTTCCTGTAGAGGAAAGGTCAATAACGTTCTGTTCACTGGGGACAATCTCATCACAGCGAGCAATCCTTCTGATTAAAATTCCTGTTGAGAGCTAGTGATTTGTCTGATTGAAAAACTAAATAGGTCCTTAATCACCTAGATAAGATGACATCACTGGGGACTCATAAATTGTCCAACAGATGAATACCTTCTCTCAAGTATCAACTTCTTTTTAAAATTGAAAAACAAAAACATAGGGCTGCATTTAACAGCAACTATTTATAGTTCTGTGATGTGAGGCCTCCAGTTTCCTATAATTCCCATTGTTCTCTAAAAATAAAGACCCATTTAACCGAGGAGGTCAGACAAGTGATCTTGTGATGGATGTGAGTTATTGTTCAATGTGTCAGACCAGGGAGAGTGTCACAGCAGCGTGCCAGCACTGCTGGAAACCTCCGGCTTCACGCGGGGCCTGCGCCTGTGCCCAGTGTATATACTACCTGTTCTCACATGGTTACCGGTGAGAGAACAACACTCTTGTGGGCGGTTTCTGCCTTTCCAGTGGAAAACATGCCTTTTATAAGATGAGCACGTAACCAGCGTATTTAGTTGGTAACAAGTGACGGACCTAATGAGTTAGGTCAGCATGGAGAAGTTTCAGTTCCTCTCCCCTGTCCTTAAAGTTCTTGTGCTTTAATCTTGGTGGTTTTGTGTCTGCTTCACCTACATCTAACGAGGACCTCCTATGATGTCTCAACATAGCCTTTCGCCTGAATTTAAAATAACTTGAGATGCAGCATTTTAACCAGAGGCCAACAAAGTGATGTTGCCTCCTTGTGACTGTTTCTCATATTAGATTTTACTTGACAGTCCTTCCTTGTAATTAATGTCTGTATTCTCCATCTCAATTTTTATGTGCTTGGCAGTGTCTGTTGTCTTTCTGTCTTGTAAAACAGAAGACAGTAATCAAAGATAAAAGTTAAGAAAAGACCTAACTGCAGATGAGGTGCATTTCCAGTCCCATTTTGAAAGCACCTCAGGCAGTTCCTGTCTCCCGGCTCTGAGGTGTATGCTGGGAGCTCCTGAGGAGAGCCAGGTACTGTGTCTGCTCTCACAAAGGCCCTGGGAGCCCTTGTTTGAAGCGTCTCATCTTGTCAGTGCTGAAGGGCTGGAGGAGAATGCAGGGATTTCTCAAAATCGGCAAATCCTGACATTTTGTCTTTAATCTCTTGTTCAGTGTGAACTCTGTCAGATGCTCTGAGAAGACACCTAATTACAGTCTGAGTTGCTACCCAGGGTCTAAAACTGCTCAAGAAAAGGGCTCTCTGTTCCGGAATTTGAGAGTCTATATATGTGCGTTCTGAGCTTTTGGCTTTTCATATGAAATTATAATAAATTGTGCATGAAGGTGAAACACAGAGGATGATGCTGCCTTATGAAATTGAATTTAGTGGATGGTTAATTCTGATGATGCTGAAATATTGCGCATCCTGAAGTAGGCACATTGGTGCCAGGAAAGTCCTTGATGCGTTTGGCATGGAACTGTGACATTTAGCTATTAGGCTGGATCAAGCATCTCGGAAAGAGCTGAAGGGGCGAGGGCTAAGTAGACTTGAGTGGTCTCCTTTCTAATGCACTTGGGTCGTTCTCTGTGTGCCTAATTATAACTAAGAACTTTGTAGATTTCCTACATAGTAAATGCATGGTCTGTATTCAAATGGGTTTAGAAGGCTTAATGGTCAGATAAGCAAGTTTGGGATGTATTTTTAAAAGTCTAAGTTGCACATTTTCTGTTAATAGAATGCAGACATATCTTGGTGTGAAAATGAATTTAAAGTCAGAGAAATAACATAAGTACGTGGCATCATGATTTGCTTTGCTGGCGCTAGGGAGGGGTGTATGTGGGTGACAGACCGTGGCATCCAGTCTACCCTCAAATAATACTCAGGCTTCTGAGGGGAGAGCAAAGACAGCAGGGATCTGCAAAAGTGGATTATTTTCAAGAAAGCTCCAGATGGGATTTTGCTTATTTATTTAGATTTCATTGGGAGACACATCCAGTTTTGATGTATCGGGCATCTATATAAATGAGCAAAACAATAACGATCTAGGCTTGTCTTTAAAGATTTGTAAGACGTATCCAATTTTTCTATCATGCTTTATGATTTTTAAAATTTCATTCTGGAATAGTCTAGAAAGATCACATCGCTCATACCAAATGTAAAAAAGTATCCAACCATGTTAATTGAATATATTTGGCTAAATTTACTGCACATATCAGGGAACTATAATTTTGAATATTTACATAGTGAGTGAAAAAGGCTTTGCCAAGGTCAATATTTTAAAAGCATTGACTGTTGATGTCAGGGACATGTTCCCCTGCCACCCTATCTAAAATTGCAAAACTGCTTCCAATTCTCCCAATACACTTCCTTTGCTTTCTTTTGTTTCTTAGCTTTTATGACTTTCTTGCATACTAAGCATCTTACTTATTCTGTTTATTTTCTGTTTCTATCATAATATAAACTCCTTGGGGACAGAAATTTTGTCTGTTTTGCACACTGTTGTATCCCTATTGCCTAGAACAGTGCCTGGCACGTAGTTGGTCACAAATGTTTGTTGAATAAATAAGTAAATGAATTTTATGAGACTGCATTCATTCATTCATTCATTCACCAGATATTTATTACACAGGTACTGTATGACTGTGCTTCCTATAAGTACCTATCTTGGTTTGTGAATATATCCATTTAGTTAACACTTTATTAAATGTGCAATTCCAAGCATCCTCATATCCAGAGTCTGTAATTTTCAGTATGTGTTAATAGGGACCTATTGATCTGTAAGGATACACACTAAAAAGATTTCTATAAGAATACCTTAAATACGAAGTATGTAATTGAATCACTCTAAGTGAATCATGTACTTTTAGAGGATAAGAAAGAACCAAAGAAAAGAGAAATCTTCGAATTCTACAGGTCATGATATACTTGCCAAATTATACCATGTTTTCTGTCACTTGACAATCTGAGAGGCTGTTAAGGTGTTGGGAACCCATGCCTGAGCTTAAAAGCTGGTTCCATCACGTACTGTGTCACTTTGGGCACGTTTCTTAGCCATTTTGTGTCTCAGGGTCTGCGTCTGAAAAGATGGGTTGAGGTGAGGCTGAAACGAGATAATACATGTAAAGTGCTTAGGATGGTACCCAGTACATAGTAGGTGCTCATTGGTGTGGGCTCTGCCTAGCTCAAAATAGGTTTCTATACTTAGTTTGTTTTTGCATTTTGTTCGTTTGTATTTGGAAATAACGTCTGCAATATTTTCCTCACCATGGGAAGCAAGTGACCTAATGAATAGAAAGATAGTCAATGCATTAGTACTCTTTTTCAGATGCTCTATATTTGTTTGGTTTCTAAAAATAAGTACTGTGTCATTCCCACTCTAATATGTTTTTTTGGAGAAGGAGAAAACATGAATATTGAGTATTGTCTAATTGTCTTAGCTCACTGTGGCTTTCACTTTCCAGGGGCGCCAGGGGCTCTGTACACCGTGTACACTGTGTTCCAGAAAGGAGAACTAAAGGACAGAAGTTTGTGAATTCAAGAATTTGGGGGGATAGTTTTCAAGTACACTGTCCCCTGGCGACTTGTATCTGGCAGGGTGCTACTAGGGGACAGAAAATAGGACAACAACCAGAGGCTCTGAGGACTCAAAGTTGCAGTGGCACGTCAGTTCGACTGTTTCCTGGTAATGGGCTCTTGAATCAGTCCCCTGACTTTTTACAGAAGCAGATAAGAGTGAAGAGTAAGTGCTATGTAGAATGACTTTGAACCCCACTGCTAGTTATGTAGCTGTAGATCTTGGGCCAAATTGCTGAATCTCTCTCCAAGTCTTAATTTTGTCATCTGCAGATTGGCCATAAAGGAGTCTCTTTCACAGTGCTGGTAAGATAAGACCCAGTTAAGTCACTTTGTGCTATGCCGGGTACGTGATAAATGCACAATACATTGTTGTCACTATAATGGTAGGTAATACCAGCGTCTACCTCAAATATATAGGGACTAAATAAGATACATAAAGCACCTAGCACAGAGTACATGTTTTTAAAATGTTCTGACTTACTTTCTTCTTGGCTTTCCAGGGAATGGGTACAATTCTCATACTTCCCTGGAGAGAAATTTCTACGTTCTGCTCTCGTTTCTTTTCCCCAGAAGCATCTTTTCACTCAGTCTCTCTGAATGACGTTCACGCAGTGCATGAACCCACATCTCTTGCTTTGTGCTCGCAAAATGCAAGATTCCGAGGAGGATGGCAAAATGGGCCACTTAGTGAATGCCACACATTTCGTCTTTCTAAGCTTTTCCGCTGAAGATATACCCACCTACATCCTTCTCTTCTCCCCAAAGATAATTGTATCTACCCAGGACTTAAAATCACAGAACCCTAATGCTAAATGGAGCTTAGTCCAAAGGCAGAAAACTGAGGACAAATGCAACCTAGAGATGCTTTGTTTCACTGCACAATTGGCTTATGTGGCGTTTTAAAATTTTTGAACAGTTGTTAATATTTTTAAAAGTCAGACATTTCAAATTAAAACACACACGCAGGCTTGTATTTCTGGCTACTCTGGCAAAGTGGGATGATCTGGCAGCCCTCAGCCCAGATTCCCCCAGCTGGCACTGCTCTGGAGTGAAGCAGCACCTGTCCCCTTTTTAGTGTCCTCTGTTTAGACCCAGTCCCCCACCACTGTCTTCCTGTATTTACATTACCTCCATGGTTGCTGGCCATCAATTGTCCAGTCCTTTCCCTTTACAGAGATGACACCTGGAGCCAACCGAGGCTTAGTGCTGCTTACAGATCCAAAGGTGAGTTTGTAATGGCATCAAGATGAGCACTGTAGTTTTTGGATTCTTGGGCCTCTGCTCTTTTTTGTCTTCTGAGCTGAAATTCATGGAAGATCATTATTGAGCCGAGGACAGGTTTTTCATTTTTTATGACTAATTTTCAAACATCTTGGCCCATTATCTTCCTTGGTTAGAGAATGACAGGTCTAAATGAATCCACAGGTCCAAGTTTGCCATTTTCTTCATTCTGTTTTACAATTCCCAGCCGTACCCACCACACCCGTTCTTAAGTTGTAAGGCATTTGCCCTGCTTGTAGACAACATCTGTGAGTATTAGGCGACTTCACTTGATTCCATTCATCCAGGGATGGCAAACTCAGGTGCCCAATGGAGCCAGGCATTTAACTGTGTCTGATAGGCTGGGGTGACCGGGAGACTGTCAGCCCTAAGAAAAATCACAGCTATCCCTCAGCTGTAGTTGTTAGTTGCCATGAGGGAATCCTGATGCTGTCAAATGTTTTTATGCTGTTTTTCAGGAGAAGTTCCAAATCAGACTTTTATATGAAATAGTCTGGCTTCAAATTTGGCAATTAATTCACATTTGTAAATAAAACTGTTTTGTCTAAAAAGAACAAAGTCTCAACAGTTGTGCCCCTGCCAAGGAGAAGTCCAGGTAAATTGGGTTTCAATCTCAATTCTACCACTACTCATATGTGATGCTGCCCAAATTTCTGCATCTCTGAGTTTTAAACCCCTCATCTGAAAATGGCTGTAATACCTGTGGGAGTTGTTAATACCTGTGGGCTGTAATACCTGAGGACCAAAGGGAGAAAATAAGTACAACTCCCAGCACAGAACAAGTACTGAGACCGTCTCCTACCATCTTGGCTCCCTCAGATCCAGGACTGAAAATGATCCTTTATTAAGAGTTAAGCTGTATTAAATGTTACCTGGTGCAATTAAAAGACATTTCAAGCAAGCTATTATTTATGGTATTAAAACATGTACCAGCAATTAAATGCATTCAAATATGGTCTTATTAGGTAATAATTCACTGACAGAACATATGCTGTATTCCTTAAGCAATATTGCAGTTATAAGAACACATACATATCAGAACAATTCAGAAATGCTGGCAAATTTAGATGTTCCACTTTATTTTTAGACATATTTTAATACTCATGGCAAAAATATATTTTATAGTTTTGTGTTTTGTTTTTTTTTCTGAAAAAAAATGAAGATATTCCCTACTGGATTTGGATAAACTTTGAGAGAATTCTAAATGCTTTTTTGAGTAATGGAAACTTTTAGACAGAGGGATGACAAAAGAAAGGCCTACCTCATCCCTTGATGTCACCTCTGGCAGCTGGGGGTGAGGCTGGTGGTGGGGTGAGATTAAGTAACTATAAACAGAATTATGGGATTTAGAGCCTCTACCTATTGACTCTGTTATCATCCAATTAGAAGTTTTTTGATTTATAACAATTCTTCAGTTAAGAAGGAAATAAGAAAAACCACAAAGAAAAGAATGGAATCAGGGGTCACCAAACCAACCGTACCCCATGCTGAGATGGTTAGGGAATCCCTTCGTCATCCATTTTCCTGTTTTTATATCTTTCCTCTTTTACTTTCTTTTCTTTCTTTCTTTCTTTCTTTCTTTCTTTCTTTCTTTCTTTCTTTCTTTCTTTCTTTCTTTCTTTCTTTCTTTCTTTCTTTCTTCTTTCTTTCTTTCTTTCTTTCTTTCTTTCTTTCTTTCTTTCTTTCTTTCTTTCTTTCTTTCTTTCTTTCTTTCTCTCATCTGATGATATAGAATTGCTTTCCATCTCTTTGCCCTTTGATTATATATATCATTTTATTATATTTTTTAATGTGTGCCTAGTCTTAATTTCCCTAGGCATATCTAAGTTTAGGGGAAATGATGTCCCCATGGCAAAGATAAAAAAAAATATATTGATAAAAGTCTTTCTATATGTTTTCCTATAATTACTCTTGTAGCTTAGAAGTGGTCTAAGGGTTGTGTGGTGTAGCTGTTGCTAGGGAAACTTGCTTTTTGGTGAGCAGCAATTTTCGAAAGCAGATGCATTTCCTCTCTTACTAATGAGTGTGTAAATGGTACCTCTATAGCTTTTTGCTTCCATATTTTGGTAACAACTTGAACTATTTGCTTAGGACAGCAGACATCTGCTTTATAAAATTGAAGCAGATAGATGCCTAGAATATCTTATTTATATGCAACTTGTGCTGCGTGTTTCAAAAGCGCATTTGCTGTTTTGCACTTTCTTGTTAGAAGCCATTTTACACCTGTTAGTGGCAGAAATAATTGCTTAGATTAAAAAAAAAAAAAAGTCCGCTCTAAAAGGTTTAAATATGTTTGGTTGCACGGTGCATTTCATTTCCACCAATCTAATGGTACAGTGGGGAGTTTTCTTGATTTGGGCTGGGAAGCAGACTGGAAGTCTAGCTCCATAATAGCAAACTGAATATTGTTATGCAAAGTTGAGTGGGAGCAGGGCTATTTCAGAGGCAATAATGTTTCCTTCCAGTTCACTGATCCACTAATTTCTATTCATTTTAAACTGTTCCTGTATTTTTCAGAGAAAATAGCTTTTTTTCTCCCATTTTCACTGTTCTAATCTTTGGCTTTGAACAGAATCTGTCTGGATAACAAGGAGGACAGGTCCCCCTCCTGCTTTTACATATAGCTGGTAATGGGTCCAAACACATGCAAATAAAGAGTTGTAGCTATTTCCATAAAAGGTGGAGCCACATGCTCTCTAATTATGCTTTCTGATTTCAGATGGAAGGAGAAAGATGGGTTTAAGGAATTAGGAAAGGAAAAGGCCAGTAAAGGAGGGCTGCAGCTTGGATAGCATAAAGGATTATCTGAGCAAAAGACAAAGTACTCACTTTTCTTTTCTTTTTTTTACTTTTTAGTATCTCTCTCTGTTAAAGTCCTTGGAAAGTTTCTAAATTTGGTGGCTTTTTAGTACCATTGGAAAAATAAATAAATTATTCTGCTTATTAGTTTAAATTTACACAAAGACTTCTCCTAACATGATTATACAAGATTATACCTGACTTTTTCTGTTTGTTAAATCATTTACTCCTTTTTTTCTTGGAAGTTTTGTTCCTCTTGGCAATCTTTCTTAAAGGGATTAAAGCTGTATTAACATTGGGTATATTATATGAATGGTTTTAGATCTCAGTTAATTCAACTTCAAGTTTTTTTTTAAAGTAAATAAATAATGTAATTTCTTAAAATAATACAGGTGAATAGGCATTCTGGCTGTGGTATGTGTAAGGCAGAATAGAAAGGAATGCAGTATTTTAAAAATATATCTTATACAAATGATTACCAAGAGGATTCTAATGTATATAGAATTAGAGCCAAATTTTCCAACAAATTACTTTGAATTGTAACAGGGACATCATCTGTGGGTTTGATGAGGTTATTGCCCCCATTTCCCGTTTGTGTATTGAGACTATGAATTACCTGCTTTTCGGTAATTGTGAGATAACTTTTTTTCTGAGTTACATAGTATCAGAATAAAGTTTCTATTCTTGGTGGAGTTTTTAAATATTTTTCTTTTCTAACTAAACTCCAGACTATGTTTGGATTCACCAGTTTTTTCGTTAATGTCCTCTTCTGTAAAGATTTGTCTCTTCTACCTAATGTATTTATTCAATAATTTACTTATATGACTATGGATTAATGTATATTTATTTTATATTTTGAGTTATATTCCAATACTGCTTTATTTAGTTGCTCAAAATTTTCCACCTTTGGCTATTTGGAGCTCTTTCAGGTAGATGTCTGTATCCCTCTGACATAATCCCATCCTTTTGTTGTCAAAGGATTTTATGTGCTTGTGTTTTAGAACCTCCTTACTTTCTGAGACTATAAGATGTTCCACCTTAGATTCAGCTGATACGCACTTTCTTATGGTAGTGCTAGAAAACAAATATACATGACATTTGTTTTTTGAAATCACTTTGAAATTAGCAGTCTTACATGGGAGAAAGGTAGTAAGGAAATGATGGTGATAAATAGTAGGAAAGAAATGTAGCGAGAGTATGAAGGCATCAAATAAGGGGACCTGATCCAGTCTGGGTTAGTATGAAGGGAAGGGAAGATGTAGGCAAGTAGGTTTTTGCTGAGAGTAACATATGAGCTGAGTTGAGAAAACCAGAAGGCCAGAGCACAAATGACAAGGACAGAGTATCTAAGGTGAGGCTGGAGAGGTAGACAGGGTATTATTAGACAGGAATTTTGTGCTTTCAGTAACCTGCTTTTTTCAGTTGGCATATTGATTCACATGTCATTAAAGATTCTGTTAGACTAGTGGCTTTTACATTATGCTCCCAGAATCCTAGGTGTCCTTGGAGTATACCATTGCCAGGGCCTAGCTCTGGGAAGCTGCACGTACCTCAACCTGAGCATCAACCTGAAAGACTCTGTTTTTATTGTTCAAGCTTCTCTTAAATTTTTTACTTAAAAGAGTCTGCCCAGAAAAAGTTTGAAAACCACTGTTCTACAACATGAGTTTTATATGCTGCACTCATGCATTATATGAATGTGTTTTACTTTATTTAACCAATCCCCCATAGCTGAATATTTAGGTTAGTCTTATGTTTCACTAATATACAACTCTGATGAGCTTCTCTAGTTAGAACTTTTTGTGCATGTAACTTCTTTGTGCAATATAACTGATTCTTTCCTTAGAATTCTTTCTATATAAAGCTGGCTCCATTTCTAGGAGTGGGTCAAAGGGTGTATTAGTTAGAATGCTGCATAATATTAGGTTGGTGCAAAAGAAATTGTGTTTTCTGCAATTATTTTTAACCTTTTAAACCGCAATTACTTTTGCACCAACCTAATATATCATCCCAAAATTTGGAGGCATAAAATGAAAACAATCCTTTATTGTTGGGTCAAGGATTTGGAATGGCTAGCCAGGGTCTTTCATGTGGTTGTGGTCAGTTGTCGGATGGGGTTGTAATCATCTGAAGGCTTGACCAAGGCTGAAGAATCCTTTTCATGGTGGCTCATGCACATGGCTGGTAAGTTGGTACTGGTTGTATGTGGGAAGGCTTTATTCTTCTCCACGTGGGCCTCTCCACAGGGTGGTTTGAGTGTCCTCACACATGGTAGCTGACTTCTCCAGAACAAAACATTTCAGAAAGCCTGAGAGAAACTGCAATGCCTTTTATGACCATGCAAAGAAATCACATACTGTTACTTCCATCATTTTCTACTGGTCACTGTAGTAAGCAGAATAATGATCCCTTAAAAATGTCCTAAAGTAATAGAACTTATGAATATGCTATCTTTTATGGCAAAAGGGATGTTATTGCTGATATTATCAAATTAGGATTCTGAGATGGGTAGATTATGTTGGATTATCTGGTTGGGTCCAGTGTAATCACAAGCGTTCTCATAAATAAAGCAGGGAGGCAGTAGAATTGGAATCAGAAGGTGATGTGTCTACAGAAGCAGATGTTGGAGTCATATGATTGCTGGCTGGAAGGAGACGATGAGCCAAGGAATGTAGACAGCCTCTAGAAGATAGGAAAGGCGAAGAAACAGATTCTCCCTTAGAACTGACTGTTCACATCTGAATTAGCCCAGTGTGACCCATTTTGAACCTCTGATCTCCAGAAGTCTAAGACAATAAATTGGTGTGGTTTTAAGGCACGAGATCTGTAGTGATTTGTGATAGCAGTAGTAGGATGCTAATGCAGTCTCCCAGCCCTGACTCATCGTGGGAGATGATGACACAAAGGAGTGACTACCAGGTGGCAAAGATCATTTGGAGCCATGCTGGATGCCACAAAGGGTATGCCTACTTTTAAGATTTTAAAATCCATATTGTTAAGCTGCCCCTTAGAAAGATCGTACGAATTTCTACAACCAGAAATTTGGATAAATATTGATTCAGTGAGATCAGAGAAGGTGTCTTTCAAATGACCAATCTTTCCAGCTCATGCATCTTCTTGTGGAGAAAAATATAATGGGGAAGTAGGTTCCTTAATTGTCTAGGTATCTTTCTTCCTGACATCCTGGTAGAGTAGATAGCAAATGGGAGAAGTATAGCTGCAGGATGTGTCTCTATGCTTCTTGAGGTCTTTTTTCCCCACCAATTTATTCTGACCCCCTTCAATAAAAGTAAATTCCTAGTTGCAATTCTACAAATGTATTTTCACCCAACAGAATTTAAGAACGATGTCAGACTTTAAAGCCAAGAGATTCCTAAATATAGCTGAATTTTTTGTTTCTTTTAAGTATTATTCTGAGATTTGTCTCTCAACCAGGTAGAAGTTTTCATACTGTTCCAAAAAGAGGAGCTTGAAGTAAAGACACGTGTGTTTAAGAAGAGACAAATGATTTCCATTACAGCTAAGGTGAGCTTATTCTTTGTGGGAGAGAAAGTCTCTGCTGGGAAGAATTTTAAAATGCTTATCTCGGGCTCCCTGTTGATCACATCTAATACCTGAATGTGTTTTCATAATACTGACATTACAATCTTGGGCCACAATGAATGAGGAAAGACTTATTTTTCCTATGGAGTGTCTAGTGCCGAAAAGAGAAATGCTGAGCAGGGGTCTTTCTCATTTTGGAAGTAATTATTTTTTTTTCCTGGAAGATATAAAATTAATTAAACCAAAATTAATTTAAATTAATTAAACCAAAAAAGGAGATATGCCAGGAAGCAGATGCTATTTCCAGCAAGGAGGTCCAGGTCCCTCATATGCTTTCCCAGGTTTTCCCCACTAAACTCACAGAATTTCTCAACAGGGATTTAGAGAACTTTTAGTTCCCCTGATTTTGTAAAGGAGGGATCTGAGGGCTGAGGGTTGACGTGCTGGGAGAACTCAAGATACTTCAGTACTAGACCAAGTGCTAGGCTGAAAAATAATATATTTATCATGTAAGTAGCTTTGGAGTTTCTCTTTATTCTTTATCTTTTCCCTCTTCCCTTGTAATCAGTCAGGAACTTTCGATTGAAATTTTTGGAAAATGTAACCTAAGCTTGTTTAGCCAACATGGTACTTATTGAGTAATGTAACTTTAAATATCCACAGGTAGGTTTGACTCATGAGATTTGACTCAGGTACTCACGTGCTTTCTCCAGGCCCTGATTTCTCTCTCCTTCTCTTATATTCTCTGTGTCAGAGTTCTTTCCTCTCTCCCTCCTTCTTTCCCTCCCTCCCTTTTTTTGGCAGAGCCATTTTCAAATATACTCTGGCCTTGCAGTGACATTAGCTTTTTGTTCTCTAGGTTCACCTGCAGTAGGGGAAAGCGTTGCCTCTCTCCCAGCGGGCCACCAAGTTTCCCAGCATCACGTTGTTTTTGTTTGGGTCCTGTGCTCATCACTAAAGAAATTTTGTTGGCCAGGAGATTGCATTGCTTTACTCTGTCAGACCCGAGCCACGTTCCATGCCCCTGGAGCTGGGGTACAACCAACACTTTGTAAATCAATAGGGACTGAGATATGAGGGGAATTCTGGGTATTGTTACCAAAAGAGGGGAATGGATAATGGCCGGCCCCCAAGTTGCAAATGGTTTTCCCTTTTAAAATTTCTTCCTTTACATTTAATGTATAGAGTACCTGCCCTGTACCAGGTATACAATCAGGGTAAAACAGACAAAGGCTCTGACACATGGAGTTTGTACACCGAGGGAAAACGTGAGTGTGTGTAGAAACAATCATTAGAATAAATAATCCCACAAATAGGTTAAATATAAAAACAAACAGGGTTTTTTATCTGTTAGAGATATATGCTAGAATATTTACAGATAAAATGATGTGATGTCTGGGATATTTTCATCAAAATTGGGTTTGAGGAAGAGGGGTGTAGATAAAATGAAATTGGGCAGATGATCAATGAAGCTGGTTGAGGGTATGTGGGGATCCATTATACTATTATCTCTATTTCAGTATATGTTTGAAGTGTTCTATAATAAAAAGTTTAAGAAAGCAATCCTATAGACAAATATGCTATTGGATAAGTGCCACGAAGGAAAAAATTATCTGTGTATGTATGTATGTATGTATGTATGTATGTATGTATCCATCTAATCTACAGGAGGACCCAATCAAGTATCAAAGGTCAGGGAAGAGTTTCCAAGGAAGTGATGTGTTTGTTATAACCTGGAATATGACTAGTATTGAGATACTAGGAGGACAGTACATAACACCCCTCTTCACTTGAGTTTGGAAACGTTGAGAGAAGACAAAGGAGTCAGACAGATGAAGATCAAAATGTCACACACATTGCATTACTGATACAATTTAGGATGTAGCTTACATAGGTAGTCAAATAAGCTTGCTAACACTCATCTGAGTTGAATTTATGTTTGAAACTGCAGGCAAAATTGCAGACGAGGATACACCCTCTGAAAGCTAGAATATAGGAGATAAACTAAGAGCTGAACTGGGTGTTCTGAATCCCTTCTCGAAAACTCCAATCAAATGGCACTCCTAGTCATAGGATGAAGGAGTGAGTCAGAATGGGACAAAAGGCCACAAATGTCACTATGTGTTCCTCCCGATTGGATGCATGAGAAGTGGGGAGATAAATGTTCTCCTTTAACAAGTAGTAGTAAACTAGGTTAAGGGGTGAGTGGGTGGGTGGTGAATAGGGAAATGTTTCCTGGGCCAATGGAACAGTACATGCAAAGGCCTTTTCTATCACTGTGTACAACTCTCTCTGCTTGGTGCTGGGGGTATACAGGGATGAACGAAGTTTGCCCTCCACCCTCAAGTTGTTTATGGTTCATGTGGGAGACAAACACAGCAAGATGCAAACACAATGAACAAGATACAATTAAATACCGATAAAGGGGAGTAAGTGCAATATAGGTTACCATTGTGGAGGAAGTCAGGATGAACTCTGAGCATGTACTCATGGAAGAGAACGACAAGGAGAGGAAAGAGAGGGAGAGGAAGATTAGGGGAGCAGTTACCTAACTGGTCCTTGAGAGTGGGTGGAATTCTTGTAATGGGAGGGGCAGGGAAGGTCCTCCAGGCAGAGGGAACTGCAGGTACCTCTCCTGGCCTATTTCTGTCCAGCGTTCCTGCCTGTGTAATTGTCTCCACCTTGCTCCAGCTTCCAAGGGAGGGGAGGCTCCTTCCATCACCTCCCTGGGGTGCCAAGAAGCCTCAGAGCACACACCCTGCATTTAGTTCCCTTGATTTCTGTCCTCCCACTGTCCTGCACAAGGTGATCCTACCTTCAAGCTTCCTGCTGCTTATATAGCTTGTGTGGGAGGGACGCCATAAGGAAGCCAGGATGCAAGCTTACAGTTTTGGAGGTTTTATTAGTGGTTTGAGGTCAAGATTGCAGAGAATCAAAATTTGTCTCAGTGGAATGTAATACACTTAGGTGAGTGGCAGAGGAGTTTTCATTGCTGCAGCTGTCACGTGGAGTGACTGTCATCCTTTTTTCCCCCTTCCTCCTACTTTCTAAGCTTTTAAAGAAACAAGCTTGAGAGAGTGCCTTTTTAGAAGTGGGAGGATTAGTGGGAGAGAAGTTTCCCCTCTCAGGAGTACAAGTGACAAGTCTTTATCTGATGTCTTTTGCATAAATAGTGGGATTCCCACTTAAAACTGTTATTCTTATATAAAACAATAGATTGAAAGCATGTCTACTTTCAAAGATTCATCAAAGACCAGCTATCTATGTGTAATACTTTAAAGCATTTTTCTTGCCCTAAAATAGTTTATATACAGTGAAAGCACAGGTGTGGTCTTGCTACACTGAAGTTTTGAACCTGTTAACATTTACAGCCCCAGCTCACAGGCAAGCAGTTTTAAGGGACGCATACCTACTAGGGAAAATGGTAAGAGGCAACCTTGCCAAAAGGGTTTATCGACAGGCTGTTGCTGACGATAGAAGGCAATTTGGAACAGCTTTCCAGGTCTCCTGTTACAACCCTTCAGGTTTATAGCTATGTGAACCAAAATTAATTTTAGACTATGCTAAAGAATAACAGTAGAAAAAAACAAACAAACATTTATTCGAGCAAAAGGAGCTGCAGCCCAGGAGACACATTCAGCCAGCTACCTAAATTGTGTTTCACTGGATCAAGCGGGAGGCTGCGTTTTACAGCAGAAGTTCCTGACCAGGTTCTCAGTAAGGGCTGTTTTATGTCAATGATGTATCCAAATTGAGCAGTTCTGATTGGATGGGCAGGTCTCAGTGTGTTGGAAAAAGACAAAACCAAGGTTTCCCTGTAGTTGTTGAGTCCTACAGAAGTGTCAGTGAGCAGGGCATAGTGCAGCAAGTTCAGTCTGAGGTTATTCCTGGTAGGCGGAGTCTGTGAGGGGCCCCTGTCAGGAAATGGCTGCTATACTCTTACTTGGGCCCTCAGTTGGCCATGAGGAGTCCATCTCAGCAGATAAATTCCTTCTTAGGGTTCATATCAAATGAACCTTTCTCTTCAGCGTTCACGGCCACTCAGCAAATTTTAGAAAAGGCTCCCTTCCTCCAGGCAGAGGCTGCTCCAGAGCACTGAGCATCTGTGGGGTTTCAGTGCCTGCTTGGTCCTCGGGCCCACGGTCTGTCCTCACCTGCAGACTTGTGGCTTTTTTTAGCAACAGGCTAATTCATTATTAGTTACTCTCATTTGGATTGTGGATTTTCTTCTTTTTGCCAAAATTACATCCTTTTACACTTGAGAGTTGTGATGGTTAATTTTATGTGTCAACTTGATTGGACGACTGATGGGGCTCCCAGATATTTGGCTAAACATTTCTAGGTGTGTCTGTGACAGCGTTTCTGGATGAGATTAACACTTGAATCCATGGATGGAGTAAAGCCGATTGTCCTCCCCCATATGGGTGACCATCGTCCAATCCCTGGTGGGCTTGATTAAAACAAAAAGATGGAGGAAGGGAGAATTCTTTCTCTCCGCCTGAGTAATTGAACTGGGTCTTCTGCTTGCAGACTGGGACTTACACCAGGGACGCTCCTGGTAGAGCTTAGTGCGCAGAGCACCTGCCGGTTCTCAGGCCTTTGGACTTGAACTGGAACTGCACTCAGGCTTTCCTGGGACTCTAGCTTGCACCTGGCAGGCTGTGGGACTTCTCAGCCCTCATCACCATGTGAATTAATTCCTTATAATAAATCTCTCGCTTTCTCTCTCTCTCTCCCTCCCCCTCCCTCTGTGTACGCACACACCCATACATATTCACATACGTTACTTCTTTTTCTCTGTAGAACACTGACTAAAACAAGAGTCAATAATAATATAAAATTGTTTGATTTCTCACAAATACATCAAGAAGTTTTCTTAACCAAAAGAGGTTCATTCTTATTAGGAGCAATTTTTTTTTTTTTCCCCATTTGATTTTCAACATCACTTCTCTTTTTCAGGCCACCACATTTTCAATCTTCTCATTCTTTTTGTTTCAGGCTCCATTTCTACAATGTACCTTAGTTCTCCTAAGACCCCTCTGGAAGTTTCAGTGTATTCGTTCATAGCCGTTCTCATAGGGATATTTTCTGAGGAAGGGTCAAGGAGTAGAGTTTTTTATTTAGTCACTTTAGAAATGGGTTACATCCCTAAAACTGTTAACTCAAATTATCCTGTACACTTTAAATAGATTTTGAGACCATTAAAGAGAGAATAGAGATTTCATAAAATTTTATATATTTGATTTATTCATCCATTTATTGAGAGCCAGGTACTAAGTTAGGTAATGTGGAGGAAACAGAGAAGACGAAGAAATCCATCTAATGAAGATTCTTACAGTTAATAACAAAGTTAGACAAACATAAATGTATTATGATACAACATACAGTGGGTCTGATAAGCGAGTTCCAGGTGCTACAGCAGTTCGGATAAAGCAGCGATCTGTTCTGGTTAGTAGGACCTGGAAAAGCTTAACAGAAGTGACTTTTGAACTAAGGTTGAAGAAAGAATCAGATGATGGGGATGGGGAAAGAATTGCAGACAGATAGTGTGGCAAAACACAGACAGTATTGGGGGGGTGGAATATGTGGTCAGATTTAACTGACGCCTAGGGTATAATGATGAAAATGATAACGAGAGAAATTGTTTACTAAGTACCTACTATGTGCATGTGGTGTTTCTAATCTACAAACCCTGTAAGACAGGCATCATGATTTTTTTCACAGATGTAAAGATCTTCACTTGCCCACAGTTATTTAGCTGTTAAGTGGTGGTGTTGGGAGTCAAATGCAGATCTGGCAGTCTCAAAAGTCATTGTTCTTTTTACTGTACTACTACTGTCCTCGACTTGTGTATGTGGGGGAGAAAATGAGAAATATTTCAATCATGCAGTAGGTTATGTAGGGTAAGAGAAAGGAGGCATAGGCGAGGAAAGCAAATGCCTTGATTGAAAATGACTTGTTATAGGGTGTTTCTCTGGCAAAGGGAATGCTTATAGCTAAATGACACTATAAAAATGACGTTGATGACAATAAGTAGGTGTCATTTACTGAATGCCAAAAACAGGCCCAAAACTCTATTATCTCTGATGCTTACCACTACAGCTGGCACAATCATGTGGTTTGTTACCTGATGTGGTAGAAACAGCAGAGGTATAGGGCCAGAAAGAACTTAGTTCAAATCCTGCCTCTACCCCTTTCTAGTTATTGAACTCTAGACAGGTCATTTAATATTTATGAGCCTTATTTATAAAATGGATATATATGCATATGTCATAGAGATCTTGTGAATGTTAGAAAATTTTAAAAAGTTATCATGCATTTTATAACAACAAAAGCAGAAGAATTAGATAATGAAAATAAAATTCTAACATAGACACAAGGGTATCTCTGAATATGTCTAAATGAAAAACATAACAGTATAATGAAAATATGAATCGTCATAGTATCAAAATTTAACTTACCTTAGTAAAGGTTTTTCTTTCCTTTGCAAAAGTATTTATATACAAGAACAGGCAACAGAGGATATGAGTATGAATTTAAATATTCTAAGAACTGAGTGGATTTATGTTATTATATATAACAGCGAAATATACCTAATCATTACTGATTGTAGAACCTCATGAAAAATACAACTCATTCTTGCTATGTTGAAATACGCTTTTGCATTCATTGTATTCATGCAGTTCTGTCTGGCTTTTTAATGACAGTTTTTAATTCTTTTTGAGAAAAAATTCAGTACATCAAAAAGTAGGTCATGCTATGCATAGATTTAGATTTCTTTTCCTAGCTTGATGTGTGCTTACATAGAAGATTGAAAATTGAATGTTCTCACAATGAAAAATGGATGATTCTGACATTTATATCGAGCATCAGAAATATTATAAACATATTTGTTGAAAGTCTCGCCACGGTTGTTTTGAATGTAATATTCTTGCAAAAAACACTTGTCTAAAGGCTTTGTTTTTGTTAATAGACTCTTCTAATTGAGACTCTTGTGTGGAAACCTCCCAGAGGGAAATCCTATAATTGGTGAAAACGGAGGGAGTGTACAGCAAGCCAGATAATTTTACCTTCCTAAAACCCTAGTCCCTCATGCTTTACTTGATCTCTTACCCTGTCCCCAGGACACTGGACCTCGATTAATTTATCCAAAGAAATATCTGGCATAACTTTTAAGCCTATACAATTGGCAGAGTTGTTAGGATATATTTATGTGCTTTTTGTAAAGTGTCAAATACCTGTGTATTCCTGGAACATATTATGAAGAACCCTATTGAACTATCAGTAGTGTTATCAGATTTGTAAAGCAGGGGAAAAAAAAAAAAGACCAAAATAGAGAAAGTATTTTCTCAAAAGGGTTCTTTTCCGGACACTAGGGCAAAGTGCTGAAAAATAAGTCCATCTTGCAAAATATTCGTCAATCTTGCCCTGGAGTAACCTATGACAAGGTATAATTTTAAAAGTTGAATAAACGTTTGCAATGAACTGATTAGTCTATTCCTGCCTTGCAATCTAAATCTGAGTAATTTGTTTCAACATGGACACATATAAATGCTACAATATCATTCATTACTCTTATATTCTTAGTATTCAGGTGTTCCCAAGTCTTAAAAAAATGTGTACATCTTAACCTTAGAATTTATCCTGTTTTAGGAATTTATGTAAGTAGTCATAAATTTAGATGCATAAAATGTACACAAATGGTTGTTGTAACATTATTTATAACAGTAAAAATTCTAAGTAAATAACAGGAGAGTGCTTACATATGTTAGACTAGACTCATAAGTTGAAATAGTATGCAACCATTAAAAATGGAGTTTTTTCATAACAATGATTAATAATTTCAGAAAACTCTTGGGGTTCTATGTAAAGATTGTAAAATTATATATAGTATCTACTCAAATTGTAAAAAGAAATCAAAATATTTTGCATTAAAATTCTTGGAAGAAAATACAAAATATAACTGCCTATTGTGGGGCAATGGGATTTTGAGTGATTTGTTTTCTTCCTCATTCATTCATTCATTTAATAAGTCCTTATTGAAAACCCAACATGTGATAAGCACTATACTAAAACTGTATATTCAATGGTGAGTAAAAATAAAGTAGCCTCTGTCATCATTATGGTTCCAATGTAGTGGAGAAGACATATATTAATTTAAAAAGTCACACATATAAATGTAAAATTACAACTGTGATAAGTGATAAGAAGGAAGGCAACTATAAAAGCACTTAATAGGGAATCTAGCATAATTTGAGGTTTAGTTACTGAAGATCTGACAAGCATACTACACCCTGACATGTGGGTAGGAAATTTCAGCAGGTACGTGGGGGAGGAGGATTGGGAGAGCTTTCTTTGTAGAGGAACAACACTGCCAAGTCCCTGTAGTAAGATGAGGCATGGTATGTTTGAAGAAGTGAACATGGGCTGAGTATAGTGGTGTGGGAAGAGAGTTTGGGGAGCATAATATAAGATTTGTGGTTTTGAAATTTAACTCTCTTCTGCAGTGTAGAAAAGAGATTGGAAGGAGGAGACGCAGAATCAGGGTACCAACTGGGGGATTGTAGCAGTAGTACAGGTAAGTGATGTTGGTACATTGGATGAAGGAGATGAAGGGGGAGACAAAGAGTCAAATGGATGGAATCAAGATGTATTTTGAAGGTAACAATAAAGTGGGCTTGATGAGGGATTATATATCGGGGTGAAAGATCAAGGAAAACTAAAGAGGTCTCCTAGATTTCTAGCGTGAGTACCTAGTTGGAAGGTGGTATCAGTCCCTGAGGTAAGTACTTGGGAAGAGGATTAGACTTCAGGGGGAGATTGTGTTTGGGTTAAGACACATTAACATGAGATGCCTTTGAGACATTCAAGTGGAGGTAATAGTAGGCAGTTAGATACATGGGTCTCAAACTCAGAAAAATCTGAGTTCATTCACTGTCTTATCCCTAGTGAATGACACATTGTAGACATTTAAAAATATTTATAGAATGAATGAATGCACTGGAGAAGGTAAATTTGGGAGTCCTTGGCTTATGGTTGATAACTGGAATCCTACTCCATAAAATTCCTAAGAGCAAGGTATAGAATGAGAAGAAAAGATGGCATTGAAAAACTCCATAGAAAACCCTCCATTTAATGACTTTGAAGAAGGAGAAGGAACACAGAGAAGTAGAGATGTTGCAAGAAAACTAGACGCTATCTTAAATACCAGCAGAGCGAGGTTAACCCTGTCAAAACTGCTGATAAGGTGTGTATGGAAAGGATCAAAAGCCTCTTTTGGTTTTAGATATTGAAAGTCATTGAATTTAGGAACAGCTATTTTGGTGAAGAGAGTGGGAGGTAAGAGAAAAAGGGATAAGAATGGTATCTAAACCATGATGTGGGGGTCAAGGGAGGTTACTTTGTTTGTTTGTTTGTTTGTTTATGTGTATTTATTTATTGCTAGGAATTTGACTATGGTTAAATCACATTGGGAAAGATGGATTCAGTGTGTGTGTGTGTGTGTGTGTGTGTGCGCGCGCGCGCTATTTGAAAATACAAAATAATAAGAAATTATTATATAAATTTCCTGTGAAGGTCAAAGCAGACAAAATTCAATGCTATCTAATCCCACTTGCTGGGATTTTTTTTGAGTCGTGAATCCCACAACTCACATTTTTTTCTTGTTCATATGATGCCTTGTCTCTCTAGTCAGCATTTCATGTGTCATCAGGTTTTTCTGTTTTTGTTTTTGTTTTACCAACAAGACTATAAGTTTCTTATTGCTTGGCCATACACTCAAAAAGTATTTGTTGCGTTAAAAGGAAATATGGCACTTTCCAAGTTATATTTCATGTAGGGAGATATATGCACTTTTAAAGGGTAGAACAAATAAAATCAATTGTAAAGTCAGAAGTTCTTGATGACTATGTAATTTTTCTTAGTTGTAACAGTAAATTAACTGGGTAGCAAAGAACTTAAATGCTCATCAGTAATGCTATTATTTGGCGTCATTATTAAAATCATCAAATTGCCATTCAGTTTGTTACTCTTGCAAAGCAAACTGATGTATACTGATAATGAGCAGTCTAGTGTGAAGAAAAGTTGTGTGTGTGTGAATATGTGTGTTAGCTACTTCCACACTCACAAACAAAATCAGCATTGTAATATAGGTAACCAATTTCCAACAAATAGTAAAGTGTATTTTAAAAAAATTCAACAAATTAAACTCATTAAGATGTCTATGTGTTTCTCAAAGGTGTCAAATATTTTTAATATGAGGAACTCTTTATTCTCACAAAAATTTGAGGCTCCCCACCCTCATATTATAGTAATATGGTTTAGTGGCCACTGAATGAGAAAATACTTTTGCAAGGTATTGGACCACATGCAAACCTAATAGAAAAGTCAGAGGACTTACAGCAAACATAAATTTGAGGATATGTGCGTTTGGGTGGTATAGATATAAGTGGGTAGGAATGGGTTCACTCGAAATCCGGGGTGAAGAATAGCTGAACCATAGTTTTCCAAAGATCAATTTTGAATTGATTAATGGGGAAAAAGACATTTAGATTTGAAATGAATGGCGAAGAATGGCTTATTGGTTTTGAGGGAGAAGTGTGTGAGAGGTCGCTGGTGTTTCACTAAACAAGGTTTAGTGGTGGGTATAGAATGATGAATAGACTGGGGGGTGTGCAGGTATGTCTGAAATAAGGTTGAGGTGACATGAGTCATCCAAGAGGAAATAAGACTACCAAACTCCCTGACTCCATTTCCCTGACTCACAATTAACTTTAATTCCCAAGTGGATTTGGCGTCTATGAGGTAATTCTT
Source organism: Rhinolophus ferrumequinum (assembly GCF_004115265.2). Classification (NCBI taxonomy): domain Eukaryota; kingdom Metazoa; phylum Chordata; class Mammalia; order Chiroptera; family Rhinolophidae; genus Rhinolophus; species Rhinolophus ferrumequinum. The sequence goes on from NC_046290.1 coordinate 68,935,065, forward strand.
TATTTTGCACCATGCTCCTATGCACTTACATGTGCTGTTGTTTTCTAATTAACATTGGAAAATAAAGAATTGTGCTCTGGATGTGAGGAGAGTTAGGAAATTGAGAAGGTGATTGTGTCTGGGTCTTCGAAAGGGCTCAACGGATGTTAGTTGCTTTTATTATTCTTTCTCATTAGTGAGGTATTACCAGGGGTATTCTATATTGCAGAATATCAATGACAGCTTTTTTATTTGCATAAAACTGCTCTTTGGTGCATTAGCATTAATTCTTGATAAATCTAACTAATGGCTGTTGATACATATTAAATCATCATTGTGAATGGATAAAAATTTGACTTCAGACATTGACCTAGTTCATGAAGTAAGTCTGTTCATTTAAAGCTGTCAAACTTTCCCTACCCAGTTCTTAGCGAGCATCATCAGAATTAGAACATATTCTTACAAAAAAAAAAAAAAAAATGGGATCGCAAACTCCCTTCCACATATCCCTAAGTCCTAAACTCTCCAACTATTATGCATTTTGATTTCTGATGATCTCTGAAGACAGGAAAAAAGTTAGCTACTTTTCCCATGCCATTTAGAGTGAAGTCATTACACCACAAGCAACAATAATTACTCATAAATGAGGGAACAACATAGTGGCCTTGCAAAATAAAGGAAATGATAACTTTTTAAAAAATCATAAGTGAATTAGAGTCAATATTCTGGGACAAGCTTGAGAATTTCCAAACTATTACAATATAGAGAAAGCAAATATTGATTAAAACAAAGAACAGAGCCTGAGGAAATTCTACAGTAATTAGTTTGAATGCTTTATTTTTGAACAATGGAATTAATACCATTGAAGTTAATTGTCAGTCAATAGCTTCTATGCAATACAGCCCAATTGATATGTATCTAACAACGAAATGTCTAATTACATAAATGCAAAGTATCCTCCATTAGCATTAATACCCTTTCAGCCTGTCTATTTACACTTTATACAGTGTGTCATACAGTACTGATTGTATTAATCATTAATTAATTGCACTGATTATATTAGTCATTAATTAATTATTATTCATTCACTTTCAAACAATGGAATGTTAAATTTCTCCTTGAACAGTTTGAAAAGCCCATATGCAGACAACGCACAATCGTGTCACTATGAAGTTGGGCAATGAATCTATTGTAGGTGGTTTTATTGAAGTTCATAAAATGTAGGTGACTTTCTTTATGTCAGCTAGAGTCTATCAGTGGCAGAGATGACGAGAGTGTTTTGTGCAGTGCTAGCATTACAGAGTATGCATCCAATTCAAATGCAATTCTTTCCCATGTCAAATCCTTCCAGAGACATTGAACTTTGAGAACTTGAGCGTGGATGACCTAGAACTTGGCAGAAGAATATGGGACAGATCAGAGTTTGGGTTAACCAGCCCTTTGTAGTGGTTCTTATTGATCACTTTCATTTGCCACGTTGCTTATTGGAGCATATCTTGTAGTGAGGCAAAGATGAAGAAATAAAGGCACATGTACCTCATGTGAAGGTTTAACTCTAAATTAATTGTACAAGTTAGGGGGCAGAGAGCACAGAGGTAATGAAAATCCTCAGGTGATCCTTAGGTTTCATGTGCTTCAGCTTATTCCTCTTCCAAGTCTTTTGCAAAGCCACGCAGATAAAACAAAGGGGATAGACGTATATATCATTGTGACCTTTCTGTCTACACAGTGATGAAGAAGGTAATGAGCAGTGAAACAGAGAAAGAGTAGGCCGCAGAAGGGAAAAGACAGGGCTCAAGGTCATCTGCTAGCACCTTGGGCTTAATATAATCATGAGTTGACAGCTTTTGGATAACCTCTTTCCAAATTAGATGAGGGCGATGTGTCCAATTTTTTTTCTGAAAAAACTAAACACACCCCTCACGCCCATAATGAACATAATACACACCCTTCCAAAGTGGCTTGATCACCTTACACTGGTTTTTTGCCATTAGTAAAGGACTTTCCATTGCTTTTGGGGAAGGAGGCAGACATGATATGTAGTTGTAAAATGCAGCGTGCCTTTGTTAATTGAGTAACTGAGCAAAGACCCTCTTGCCTAACTGACTTAGACTCTGGAGGCACCAGGCCAAACAAATAGGAAAGGATAGACGGAATGGTTACTATCAAATGTAGTAGACATTTTCCTTTAAAAGTCAATGTTAAAATCTGGGTTAGTGTAAATCAGAGGTGGAGATTCTGAAATGAAGAGAATAAAGAATAGAGATGATTTTGTTGATGTTTCTTGTTTTTCACATTCCTTTCAACTCATTTATGAGGGCTGCATTTTTGTAATGGGTTTTTGCAATGTGCCTATAGTGAAATGGTGTGTGTATATGTGTGTGTGTGTGTGTGTGTGAGGAGTGGCTGATGTGTGTAGGTGTAGCAGTTGGTAATGTATGTGCTTGTTTTTCTGGTGTGTGAGAATGGTGGTTAGTATGTATATGTGGGAGAGGCTGTTGTCGTGTATATGTGTTTGGTGGGAAGTGTGGATTTAGCTGCTGTCCAGGCAGGCCATTGAATTAATATTTGGTCGTTTGAACAAATGAACCTTTCACATCCTTAGTTTATGGGGAGGCACAGATCAGTGCTGAGATGCTGACTATTTACTTTAACGTCTTTATTGCTAACCAGTGCCTGTGTCTGAGATGCTAGAGGAAGTCCTGAGCCTCCTCCAAAAGCCTCTGTCCTTGAATTCTGATTGTTCAGGAGCCCCCCTTCAACCAATTGAAAATCTTTTCAATCTGCTTTAGGAGGAGAGAGTGAATGAATGAGAGTGGAGTGAGAGGGAGAGAAAGTGAGAGAGAGAGATGTAGAGCGAGTACAGGAGAGACAGAGGACGAGAAAGATCGCCTCTGCTATTGAGCCCCGTGCGTTCTGACATCTCTAGCACAATAGTAGCTTTTTTTCCCTGTGGGGATTCTCCTCATCAGGGTTCCAGGGCTAACAATACCTCTGGAGGCATTTCTCTGAATATTTGCAACTTCTATAAATTAGTCAAAGACTAATTAATGTGGTGCTGGGTGGCATCACAAATCAGCAAAGAACGACTTTCAACCGACCTGATCTGGGATAAAAATTAATCTTTTCAACGACTCAAAGCCCCGCAACAACTTAAACTCTTCCTTCGTACTAAACCACAATATCCCCCTTTGGACACATAATAACCTTCCTTGCTTTGATAACAATTTTTAAAATAAGTGAAAAAGGGGAGGGCATACCCATTTTTTGTTATCTGGTGTGTACACAAGGTGACTCCACTTCAATAATTGCAATGGCCAGAGAAAAATGACTGCTTCTTTGAGTCTGTGACTGTGTTTTGTCCTCAGAGATGTATATTAATAATAATAATAATAATGGCCATTGGCTTTAGAGGAATGGTTTGTAGTGAGCCTGCTGTGGTGAAGTCTCCCTGGGATGTTTGAGCAACGTCTCTGCGTTAGTCCTGGAACCACTGTGACTTCAGCGGCCTGGTTCTGAGCAAACCATCTCAGGGGCTCAAATGCTTACAGACGTTAGACAGATATTGTAAGTGGGTAGAGCAATTAGGTGTACGACAATAGGCAGTATGGGGTCTCTAGGGAACCAGAGAGTGTATCTCACCATATAAAGGAGGTGGCTGCTACTCATTCTGCTCCTTCACCTGTGCCGTGAAGGAATGACAGCCCTGTGTTGTGGGAACTTCTCTTATAGTTTCTCTTCGTATCTAGTATAAGAAATAGACTAAGTTGGGGTCACATGCAGTTAAATTTGTGAGTGGGTCAACCTGAAGGAAAAGATTAAGGAATCCTCTCTCCTAGAGGAGCATGTTCGTTTCCTAGAGCTGCCCTAACGCAGTGTCATAGACTGGAGGACTTAACCAGCAGAAGTTTATTTTCTCCACAGTTCTGGAGGCTGAAAGCTCAAGATCTAGGTGTTGGTGGGTTTGGTTTCTTTCAAGGCCTCTCTCCTTGGCTTGAAGATGACCTCCGTCCTCACGTGTTTCCTCTGTGCTCAAGTATCCCAGGGCTCAAAGTGCCCTTTGTGGGTCCAAATTTCCTCTTCCTATGAGGATATCGGTTAAATTGAATAAGGGACCACTCTAGTGGTCTTATTTTAACTTAATCACATCTGCAAAGGCCTTATCTTCAAGTACAGTTACGCTGGGAGGTACTGGGGGTTAGGACTTCAATATGTGGATTTGGGGGTGGGAAGAACTCAGCTGTGACATGGCAGCCCCCCACAGTCTAGGCTCTGCAGAGGCAGCAGCTTGGGCATCCGCCTCCTGTTCTCCTTATTCAGGCCAGTAGGCAAGTGTGCGTTATAAACAAGGAGGGAACAACTGCAGCATCACATATTCAGTGACTTAATTAATGGCTTAAGCTTATCCTTAGACAATCATCCCCGAAGAAACTTGTGATTAATATAGATTATAAAGGCTTCCTAGAGAGAATGTGGAAATACTTGACTCCTGCAATGGAATCAACTTTTTCATCACTGCGAGTCTTATTCCATTCTAGAGATGGCATTGTCCTTAAATAGTTGGTAATTGGTACCTCAGTGCCTCTGGCATTTACCAAGCACAGCTCCTATTCTCTAAGACAAAGCACCTGCAGTGAGAGATAGTGGTTTAAGGCTGTCTGTGTATTGCCAGTCTTAGAAGTCGATACATGTGTAGCATTTCAGACAGAGGTTCCCATGTTGATGATGAGAACAACTGCAGAGATTGCTTTTTTCCAGTAAGTAAAGATGAGTTTACCTCTTCTGGAAAAAAAAAAATGCAGGGAGAAATTGAATATCCTTAGGATGTGCTTGAAATTCTTCACTTAAAAAGTACATGTGCTTTTTGTTGGGTGGGATGAAAACCAACCATATTGATCTGTTAATTTAAGAATTTGGCACAGGATGGTCTCACTTCACATTTTTATAACTTCACTTGGTTACTGATGAAGCAAAATGCTTTTGTCAGTGCATTTTTGCAATCCTATGGGTAGAACATCAAAATATGGTATCATGTCTGGAGTCCTAGGAAGTAGAATCTTCTGGAAAAATCATAGGTAACCAACATCTGGAAGTAGATACTTGATCTAAGCAATTCTCATCAGATTATCCACTTAAGAATATGGAATTAGGTCTCAGACGCATTAATTCATTCCTATTGGGTGTGGGGGGATGGAAAAACAGAGGTGTGTGTGTGTGTGTGTGTGTGTGTGTGTGTGTGTGCGTGCGCATGTGCGTGCGTGTGTGTGCATGTGTGTGTTGGGGGAGGGGTGTGTTCATATTTGGGCCACGTGCATCCCAAGGCAGAGAACCGTCTGCAGAGGAGAGGAATAAAGGAGACAAACCGAGAGAAATGGGAATGGGAGCGTCTTCTCTTCTGGGGCAATGGTGAGTGTGACCACAGCTCATAACTCCCCGTTCCATGTTTCCTTCTCTGGCGTGGCCCAGGTGCATTTTTCTGCCTTTTGGGTTCAATGACATATCTATGTATCTTTCTAGTGAATAGTACTATTGGCGTAAGAGAGGTTGAAAGGTCTGTTTCCTACAATCAAAATATAGCCCAGACCACGAAAGTAATCAGACAATCGTGAACATCGTCATCATCCAATTCTGAATAATAACCGTCCCAAAGCTTTCAGTGTCTTCCTTTCTGCCTTTTTCAAACAAGTCAATTGTAGGTTTTTCTGTCAGTTGATAGTCTCTCCCAGTTATGAAGAAGCAAATGTAATCATTTTTACTTCCTGGTTTATATTACTTTTGATGAAATTTTCTGTCGTTTGAAAGTTTTATTTCTGAAATATGGGAGCCACGTGTGCTAATTTTGATGCTGTGGTATTGAACTCAGTGCTGGTCCATATTAGAGCCTCTGTAAATAGCTGTGGAAAAATTCATTTTGACTTCTTTTCTAAATCCTTCAAATGACACAAAGCTTTGTGTTGTTCGGTGATACAGTCTGCCCTGGCTTCTAGGCGGGTGCTGTCCAGCTCTGTGCTGTGAAATGACTGTGTTAGAATTGGGGCAACCAATTCTCAACTGCCTGAATTCAGATATTGTCAATATATTTCAAATTTCTTGCCTCTTTTCTGACTCATCTGCTGTGGAAGATTGCCAAATAATCTAGTCCAGAAAAATTTAGGGCTAGATGAAGACTCATTTTCTTGAGTAAGAGGTGGGATGATGTACTGTTTAATTAATGGTATAGTTTAAATCGCTTCTCTAAAATCGCTCAGTGTATAGTTGGTTGGATAATCAAGGTCCGGCCTAAAGTAGACAGGCTGCTATCATAGTCAAGTGTCAAATCCAAGGGAGTTTGAAAACCACAAATGTAGTCGTATGCACTTGTCCCTTGGAAGAAAACACCCTCCGATTACTGTGATTTGGTGGTTTTGTTTTCAGCTCTAGGAGAAACTGTTGCCAGATAATTGTGGTGCATCCTTAGGGCAGCCCTTGCATATAGTTACTACATGTATTTTAAGCAAGAATCTAGCCTCCTTAAGTAAGAGCTTTCTTACTGCCTTTGCCGTTTTTTTTTTTTTTTTTTTTTACAAAGGAAGATATAACCTCGTGTTTATATAATTAAAGGTGGCGTGTGCACAACAATGCGGATATGCTTAACATTACTCGACTATACACTTAAAAATAGTTAAGATGGTTAATTTTGTGTTATGTGTATTTTACCACAATTAAAAATAAAAAAATTAAGAAGTGGCTCACGATCTTACTCTTACCTATGTTTTGCATGAGGCCATAGGGAAGTGCCTATGGCGGCCAAAGTGGTGCCTTTGGTTTTAAATTTATATTAAATGTTTCCTTGAATTGCCACTATCCTGCCATTCACCTTGAATGTTAAATATTCTCAAACATCATGTAAATAACCCCACCTTCCTCCGGCCCACTTTCCTTCCATGAACGTTTAGGGAGCATTTACGTATCTTGAACCAGAGGGAGGAAAAGTGGGATTTGTTCTTCGCTCTGCAGACTGGTTGGGATGACTGACAAGCAAATACTGGGGCAAAAACTCTAAGACAGATGTGTGTTATCCTAGGCGAGGATGGGTGTGAATAAGTTCCTCTTCTGGGTGGGGGCGCAGGGCAAGCAGGAAGGTGAAGAAGCTTTAGTTACTGGCACCTTATTTTCTCTGTTTTACAACCTTGTTTTCAAGGTTGTAACTAACTACCCAACCTTGCCTTCTGATGGCCTGGCATGCCTCTCGATGTCTCTGTTCCGATCTTGCTCACAATTCCATAATAGTGATTCCAACCATCTTCCTAAGTCTCTGACCCCACCACTCTCCCTGCCACTTTTTCCTAGCAGTCACATATTGTAGTTATACCTTTCCTTTTGTAAAGGACTAAACGTTTTCTACCTCTATGACTTACAGCAAATAAAAACGAAAAAATGAGTTTAAGTGTGTTTTCGCCAGAAACCAGATTTAAATATAGTCCTTTTTAATAGTGGTATCATAATTAGCTTGGCCCACAGACTGACCTGAGCTCGAAAGCTGGACATTACCTAGTACTTACACTATATTTTATAGCTTGTCTTCTTGGACAGTAGCATATTCTGCTTCTGCAAGCCTGAATGTTCTTTTATGGTAAGACAGAAATTGCCTGGTCTAACTCTATGCCCTGGCTCCTACCTATTCATATGAGAGGCAAGATTTCACAGCTTTAAATTAAGATCTCACTACTCACCTTTTAGGTTCCTACTGACCAACTGTCATCCCAGTGTGTTTTGTTTTTTGTTTGTTTGTTTGTTTGTTTTTGAAAAATCACCTCTGATGCTGATCTGTAATTTCGCAAGTACAGTTGCGGAGTAGGAATCAACTTAGTAGCGGGGTCATTCTCTGATGTGTGGCTTCCTGGGTGAGTCCTAGATGCTTCATTCTGACACCTTGCTTCTCATGTGGTTTTTGTCTCAACCTCAAATTTCAGTTGCAAATCCTTCTCTGCACTCCTCGGAAGTGAGGGCTACCTGGCTTCTTCGCTGGCAATCTCCCCTCGGCTCCTCTTCAGCATGCAGAAGTACCACTGCTGTGTCTTTCCTGAGTCACTGCACGCAAGTGACAGAACTCCTTGGAGTCTGAACTAACCCTCGCTGGGTGTCCCGCAGAGCAAGATTAGTAAATGTTTCAGAAACAGTTCATGAAGTATTGAGTCAATTCTGAATAACAAGCTAACATAATTTCTTGCTTATTTCATCTCGATTTTGAAGATGGAATGCCGTTCTTTAGATTCGGTCAGTTATTCTGTGAGCTCCACTTCTCTGCCTTCTGATTACAAGGAGGGGCTTCTCAGGGTCCAAGTCAACATGTATTTATCAAGGACCCACTCGAGCTCGTCACGGGTGATAACGAGGCAGATAAATCATAGTGCCTGTCATCAAAGGCCCTCACAGTTTCGTGAGAGACAAGCTAATAGGTAACATATGGCAGCTATTCTCAAAATGTAGTGTATAGATTCCCATCCTTAGAGAGATGTTTTCTATAGAGCTGCCAAAGAGTCTAAAATCTACATTTTTAATAAACATTTGGGGTTGGGGTGAGTTGGGAATAGTGGAAGTCAGTTTGATGCACATGATATGAGAACCATACTTGGAAAAACACTGCCAGGAAATGTGTAAGGGTTACAACAAAGGTGTGTCTACCTCTGGGAGCCAAAGAGGAGACTCAGCGGAGAGAGGTGGGTATAGTGTGGGAGGCTGAGGAAAGGAGGTTTTATTGGGTGACTACACCGTCTCCTCTCACATGATCTGTGAGGATGAAATCATCTAAATGTTCTTGTCCTTGGCTCTTTGTCTCCGAAACCTCTCCTGAAGTATTTTCTACTTGATCTACAGTGCACACCCTTTTCTCTTATATTTGTTTCTATGTTTTCTTTTTACTCAACAAATTATACTATCTGCAGCTTCATGGGTTTTAATGCTTCTCTTCTCATTTCTAGACATGTTGTAATTTAAGTAGCAGTTTCCTCCAAAACTGAGTGTCCTATTCTTAGCTCCTTATTTCTGAATTTTCAGTTACTTCATATGCTTTCTTTCTTTAGCAAACAAGTTCTTTTCCTTAACCCCAAGCTGAAAATATAACCCTTACCTCACCCAGACACTGAATGTATTGTTTGCCTCAATCAATTTGAAAGGAAGATGTGGCGTTTTGTTTCATGAAACTGGTCTGCAAAGGAAATGTTTAACCAAGAACAAAACATTTTCTTCCTAGAAATCCATTAGCTTTAATGGGGATGAGTCTGTAGTTTTTACTCTTGGGAATTTTGTGGAGAGAAGACGACACAAGTGGACTGGGTTAGAGCAACTGGCAAGTGTGTGTGGAAGGCTAGCACACGATGATTTAGCATCTTTACGTTTGTGTCTTTGAATTTGCACTTTGGTGTAGAGAAAGTGCGAAATATATCACATGCAAATCTTTACACAATTAGTCTCTTAAGTCATCACTGAGAACAGAGAAACAGTGTCAAGCTGTGGAATATTTCCTTTTTTATATTCAAGTATTATTTTTCTCATATTGAAATGTAGAGACAAGAGTTGTTGTATCACTTTGGCAGGGAGGAGAGACATGAAAAAGCTGTGTCATCCATTTTATGAAAGAAGGTACTACGGACTGATTTGTGTTCCCCTCAATTTCATATGTGGAAGCCCGAACCCCCAATGTGATTGTTTTCAGATAAAGGGCTTTTAGGAGGTAATTAAGGCTACACGAGTGGGTCCCCATCTGAGATGATTGGTGGCACTACAAGAAGAGAAAGACAAAGAGATTTTCTCCATGTACATGTACCAAGGAGAGGCCGTGTGAGCACACAATGACAAGTCTGTCATCTGTATGCCAGGAAGTAAACCCACACCAGAGCCCGACCATGCTGATATCCTGATCTTGGACTGCCAGCTTCCAGAACCGGTGTTTTGGTTCCGTGGTATTTTGTCATGGCAGCTCAAGCAGACTGAGACAGAAGACACAGTTGGCAGCATGAGAGTCTGTAGATCTGGGTTACAGCTCTCATTCTACCACCCTTAGCCTTTGTGGTTCTAGACGTTTCATGAGACCTCACTTTCCTTTCTGCAAAATGAGGATGAAAGACTAGCTAACTTCTGAGATCTTTTCCAATTTTTGAAGTCTTTGTTTCAAATCACACGAAATGAACTGCTTTGTTACGGATCACATAATGTCCAGCCTGAAGCAACTTTCAAGGCCTTTTTTGCCTTTTTCTCTCAGAGAGTGGAAGAGAGGCCCCAGGAGAGTAAGTGCTGTGATTTTCCGGATGTTGCACCGGTAGGTCTGGCAATGCCTGGACGTGTAGCCTCTTCTTTGATTCTCTTTCTATTACATCGCTGAGTGGGTTGTCAGCTATGAAAGAGGAATGTTTTCTATCATGTGTCTATTTTATTAGGGAGACGTTAAGTAAGTTGGAAAATACTGAGCTTTTCAGAATAAGGTTCTTTTTTTTAATTGTATTGTGGTAATTTATGATGAAAGTATTCTCTAAATGTTTTCTTTTAAAGTGACCTATTATTGCATTTAAGTATTTCTCTCTAAATATTATTAATATATTAATAAATAATGCCAATATGCACGCATACTTCTATTTTATTAAAAAATGTGTTTTATCAAAATAACACATGCCTATGGTAAATCAAATAAACAGATGATTTCATCATGAACAGTAACAGTTTCTCACTCATATCTCTCCGTTCTCAATTATTCTTCCCAAAGGCAAAATCTTTTAGCTGGTACTTCTAAAGTTTCTTTTGAAGCTTACTTTGATAACTTTAGATAATGTGCTTATTCCTGTACTCTCCCATGACTCAATAAGCCACATCTATAGGCTTCCTAATAAAAAAGTTGAGGTAATAACTCACATTACTCTCCCATCCCCGTCATCCATGCTAAAATTTGATATTAATATTATTTCTAGTTTTTCTAAGCCTTTGTAATTTTAAAATAATATCATAAAACTATTTTGGGGGCAGGTATTTTTGATTCCTTGCTTTGTAAAATGAGTACATATAAGTGGTAGGACCCCTACTTTTTCCTCCCTTTTCCTTTCCACTTTTTATATCCTCCTCCTATCAGCTACATGTTTGATTCACATTGTCAAGGTTAACATTTACATTTATTTCTGCAACCACAGATGTGTCATCTATGCTTGTCCAGACCTAACTCTAAATGTTGTCAACCAATCAATCAAACAAACAGTGTTTAATATTTCGTTTTTAAAGAAGGACTTGGGACCCCAGATAGTCTGTACAAATAGATTTTTTGGAAAAAAAAGGGGAATTGGAAATTTGCCACTGTGGCAATTTTGGATTAAAAATTACACTTATTTGAATTAGGACACAAGACAAATATGCCATTATTCTGTGCTTGGGTTTTAAAAAGTGACTTAATATAAATGAAATATCAGAAGTGGTATCATGAATATTATTTAAATATATTTTTTAAAAATTGTGCTAATTTGTATGAAGTTTACTGCAGTGTCCAATAAGAACATTTGAGTTGGTTTGGAGATCTGATTAGACACTGCATTAAATTGTATTGTAGAGGTCATGATAGTGGCTCTTTACAACTGTTTTACTCATTGAATTCAGTAAAATTCTGCCTTTAATATGCTTCTGCCAGGTGATGCTTAAAATTATGCCATGTAACTAAGTCAGAACCTCACCGTAAATAATCCTTAGAATCATGCCAGAGAGATTTCATTATTGTTAAAAGTGTAAATATGTTAGTTGGTTTGGGATGAAAGGAAGATCTTAACCTTAATAATTCTGCTATGTCCAGCGAAGCTTGTAGGAGGTTTTAGTGGGTCAAATTGTCTATATTTTTAATTATATTAACAACTCTAATATGTTGCTTTTTCTGTGTGTTCATATTTCCAGAATGGTTGTTAGGGAGTTATTTGTATAGCAGGGATTACAAGTCTCTATGCTTTTTAGATAAAAATATGTTCTTGAGCTTTCTTGCCTATTTAACATTTTATATCTTGCAGACATAAATCCTGGAGCTAAGCTTAGCTCACGTAGCTCTATATATTTTTACTTCCCCAAGGGTAGTTATATCATTTCTGAGGTAAGAGGATCAATACGGAATAAGATTCTCTAAGTAAAGGCTAAACCAGCACCAAATATAGCACTGACGAAGCGGTTTGTGGCTTCCTGTTTATGATGTTCATCAAAACTATAAAGCTGACTAATACCAGGATTTGAATTCTGCAGAAGACTGTATGGTCAGAAAATATCTGAGATAGTCTTCGTACTTGTCATGGTGCCCTAAGGTTTCTATTTTTACGATAGATTGCAGTGGAATTCCCTTTTAAGGCCTTGAACTCATGATTAAATCATATTTATAATAAAATTTGTTATGAACTAATGTCAGTATATTTCCGTAGTTTCTACTAGATCATGAGCTCCTGAAGAGCATTTATTATACTTTATCTTCTTTATATCTTCTAAGTGTGCTGAAGGATGCTTTTCGTACATGAGAAAGTTGGCAAGTGCTTGTTTTCTGCCTGGCACTGTGCTAATCATCTTAGATGCATTATTTTCTTTAATTCTCAGAAAAAACCCCATGAGGGAGGCACTCTTTAGTTCCATTTCATGGATGAGTAATTTAAGAAAAAGAGAGATTAAGTCACTTGACTTGAGGCAAATACCTAGTTAAATGATAGAGCCAGAATTGGTCTGTGTGATTGAATCCTTCCAAAATGTCTTATAGTTGAAATCATGCATTATGTAGCCTTTTCAGATCGACTTATTTCACTTAGTCATCTGCATTCAAGGTTCCTGCATGTCTTTTCATGGCTTGATAGCTCATTTCTTTTGAGTACTGAATAACATTCCATTATTTGGATGTACCAGTTTATTTACCTGTTCCCTTACTAAAGGACATCTTGGTTGTGTCCAGGTTTTGGCAGTGACAAATAAAGTTCCTGTAAACTTTCATGTATAGGGTTTTGTGTGTATATAAGTCTTCAAATCCTTTGGGTAAATACCAAGAAATGCAATGGCTGAATCATATGGTAAAAGTGTGTTTAGTTTTGTAAGAAACCACCAAACTGTCTTCCAGAGTGGCTGTACCGTTCTGCATTCCCATTAGCAATGAATGAGACTTCCTTTTGCCCTATATCCTTGCCAGCATTTGGTGTTGTCCGTGTTCCAGATTTGGGCCATTCTAATAGGTAGTATGTAGTGGTATCTCATTATTTTACTTTGTAGTACTCTAATGACATATGATGTTGAATACCTCTTCCTATGTTTATTTGCCATCTGTGTATCTTTTTTGGGTGAGTTGTCTGTTCAGATCTTTGGCACATTTTAAAGTATGGCTGTTGGTTTTCTTATTGTTGAGTTTTAAGAGTGCTTTGTGTATTTTAGATGAGTCCTTTATTAAATGTGTCTTTTGCAAATATTCCCTCCCAGACTGTGGCTTGTCTTTGCTCTCTCTTGATGTTGTCTTTTGCAGAGCAGAAGTTTTTAATTTTGGTGAAGTCCAATTTATCAGTTATTTCTTTCATGAGTCATGCCTTCAGTATTGTATCTAAAAAGCCATTGTTATCCCCAAGGTCATTTAGATTTTCTCCTATGTTATTGTCTAGCAGTTTTATAGTTTTGTGATTTACATTTAGACCTTTGATTAATTTTGAGTTAAATTTTGTGAAGGGTGTAAGGTCTGTGTCTACATTCATTTCTTAGCATGTGGGTGTCCAGTTGTTCCAGCACCATTTATTGAAAAAACTCTCTTTTTTCCATTGTATATCTTTTACTCCATTGTCGTAGATAAGTTTATTATATTTATGTGCATATATTTTGGAGTTCTTTATTCTGAGGAAAACCAAGGCATTTTAGGTGCTGGCTAGTACCCGCTCTCAGGCATGTGAGTAAAGCCATTGTGGGTCCTCCAGCCTGGCCATCGCTCTAGCTCAGTGAAATCATATGAATGTGTCCAGGCAAAACCAGATGGGACTGCCCAGCCAAGCCACTGAATCATAAGAAATACTGAATCATTGTTGTTCTAAGACATTAAGTTTTGGGTGCCAACAAGTAGCCAATATAACATGACCAAAATGTTAGTAGTCTTTGGAAGCATTTCTATGCTTCAGCTAAATAGGTGACTAAACAAAATGATGTGTTAATAAGTTTGCAAATCCGAATAAGTTTTCATGGTGAGTTCTGGAGAGTTCATCTTCTGTATTTAACCAAGTACAGCATTGGGAATAGAGACAATTGAAATGTAATGGCTGTGTGTGATGTCAGAGGGATAGTGGGTGGGGGGAGGGGGGTTGTCACTGTGTGAGGGATATAAATGATAAATGTCTAACTATTACATTGTTTTGTGCACCTGAAACTAATGAAAAAAAGTAAAAAAACAAAACAAAACAAACAAACCAAAAAAAACCACAAAACACAAATGAGGAGTGTTCTTCCGTGCCAGAAAGCAAACGTATGAAAATTACACCTCAGTGAGATAAAAGGGCAAATAGTATCTTAAAGGGTGTTAACTACAGAGAACAATTTATGTATATGAATTCTTGGCTTCTGGAGAAAGAATATCATAAGTTTAGTAACTTTCCGGATGTGCTTGTGGTGCAACTTTGTACAACGGTCTGATTCTAAATGATTTTGTGGATCATAGTAGTTACTAACATTTGCTGAAAGGGCTGGAGGAAATGGGGTTCCGTTGGCTGAGTAAGGACTGGCTTGTGCTGGTGGTGTTCTGAAAAGGTTCAGAAAGTGGCAATGGTATGAAAGGGGAGGAGAAGCCCAAGAAAGTAGATTCCTTATCTTTATGGCTTGAGTCTGTGATGTCCAAAGTGCCAGAGATACCACATTTCTTTATAATGATAGGAAATTTCACATCTTGTCTTTAGAACGTGTCAACAGAAATTTGAGTTTTGTTACAACATGGAAAAAGAGAGCTGATGGATTTTCACAAGTCACTGATTAAAAGAAATTCTTCCTGCATATTATTTGGGTACAGTAGTTCTTTGACCAAGTGATACACTGACATCTTGATTATGAAAATTGGTAACTGATGGGTTGAGTCTATCTACCTTTGGGGGTATTTTGTTTAGCCTGCACTGTGTATGAATATTTTGAGTTACAACAGTTGAGCTGCCTTTTTTAAAATCCAAGGGCTTTCACCCAAAAAATCTATACTTTCAGCATTTCTTGGAAATTGGAGGATCTTGCCACAGGTCTGGAAGGAGGGACAGCACCCACCTGACACAGACCCTACATTCTCCAGCCAGCAGTTTCACTCATTACCTATCAGTCTGGTTGCTATAGGCATGTGCCAGCCTTTATAGATTCATTTTGAAGATTAAGTCCTGGTAATTTGAACTTAATTGACTATCTAAACAATATTAAGTGGCTTGATTTCCCATGGGTAGAAAATGATCAGAAAACTGATCTATGTACACATGAAATGTCCATTTATGTTATTTCCACTACCAAAAGAACCTCCGGTTCAGGCAGAGGAGTCATAGGTTTAGATAAGATACCTTTAGGGAGTATTTTCCATCGATGAAGAGATGCTCCCAGTTTGATGAGAAGAAGAGAGGGAAGTCCACGGTTACGGGGATTGAAAGAGGACTTGTGTTTTACTTTTGATATCCCTTGGGGGAAAAAAGCTATCTCTTGAGTCTGGGTGGAGAGAACCATAGACAACTTCCCCACAGAAGCAGCAAAGACCTACAGACTTGTTGAAAAGGATATCGTGTCCCTTACAGGTAACCTGTTTGAATGGTGATTAAGGACAGGATACTCCACTGTCCGCATTCTTCCTAATGCCTTGGCTTGGCAGAAGATCCTAGAACTTTGACAGACCCCTATTAAATAGGGCAGGGAACCCAAGGAGAGCTAATATTAAGTTTTTCACAGTCTCAGTGAAATGGTTCTTTGTGTCAGAAATTATTATAAAAAAATAGAGATTTGTTTACACACCTAGAATTGTGGACTGAAATTCATGCCCATTATATTGTAAAAGAATATAGTTTTTTAGGGAGTTAAACATACAAATATATTCCCGTAAGCACAGTTAGTTTGTATTTTCAAGGATTTTTTTTTCCTCTAACACTATTAAGTTTATAAACTACATCCTGTGATTTTTCACTTGATTATTGCACTGAATATTAGAGTTGTGACCTGAGCGTTAATTGCCCTCACATGTGTTCGGCCATTTGCTGCCAGCTCAGTGTCTTTGTTTTAAGAGCATCCTTATGGTTCTCCTTTCCACCAACCAGAAATGTTTCCAGTGCTGTGCACAGGTAATGGCTGTTTAAATTACCACCATAAAAGTCATCTTCCAGACGGATTTTCTTTCTTCAAGAGTCAGCTTATAAGCAGAACCTTCAAGGACTGCTCTCCAAACAAGTGGGTCTCCTACTTTGTATGGACAGAGTACCCATTGGGAAGTGCCTCCTGTGGTTCTAGGTTTTTATTTCAGGGCATTGAGATAAATTGCTGTTCATTCTTAAACCTTAATTGAGAGCTTCAATGGAAAGTTTATCAATATGATAATTGTATTCATTCATTTATTTAGAAAATACATGTTGGATGGCAGCTATGTACTCAGGACACCAAATAAGATCCAATAGCTGCTCTCTGGGAGCTCACAGCCTTGTACGTGAGAGGTGAATGAAGTACTCTCCTTGGGAAGCTATGCACCAACTCCAGCACTTAGTCCACCCTTCAAAGGAATTTTGGAACTCTTTTTCTGGAATGGCCATCAGAGCTGTCGTTATAGTCGTATTACCCTTGATGTCTTCCTTTCAATATTTCCTTTATCTTCGGGTAAAGAAAGAAGTCATTGGGGGCAGATAAGGTGAATAGGGAGGGTGCTCCAACACAGTTATTTGTTTACTGGCTAAAAACTCCCTCACAGACAGTGTCGTGAAAGCTGGTGCATTGTTGTGATGCAAGAGCTCCTTCGGGACCATTTTTGCACACACGTTTCTCATGCCAAGATTTTCAGTTAAGATTTTCCTAACTGTTTCTCTATCTATGTTTCCTTGGTCTGCTATGCTTCTCACAGTCAGCCGATGATTTTGACACACAATTCAACAAATTTTTGCAATGTTTTTGTCAGTTCTGTTTGTTACTGGCTGCCCTGACCGCTCGTCAGTGACGCATTCTCTCCCCTCAGAAAAATGTTTAATCCATTTGTACACTGCCGTTTTCTTCATTGCATTATCTCCATAAGCTTCGACTAACATTTCCTGATTTCACTTCCACTCTTACCAAGTTTAACAAGAAATTTAATGGTTGTTTGTTGCTCTAATTCAAGCTCAGACATTCTCACGACGGCACACAAAAACAGGCAACAACAATAATAAATGTCACTCAGCAAGACACTGCCACTCGTCGACAGGAACACAGCTGTGAGACACTGATGTACAAGGTTATGAAACCTTACTGAGCTGTTAGTACAGTGCTGCCAATGTAAGTGCACGGTGGCAAGTTCACAAACGTAATTGTCAGACCTCAAGTGTGTAATTGTAAAAAAATATATGAAGGTGCTATGGTTGAGGTAGGTACAAGGCAACAGAGGACAAAAATTGGGGTGAGTTGAGAAGTTAGACTAGAAAAGAGATCAGGAAGTGTTCTTGGTGAAGTGATATCCAAAGTGTGTTTTGAAATAAGGAGTTGGAATTGTTCAAGAGAGGAAACTGGGACCAAACATTGATGTTTCTCGAATGCCATGTTAGGAAATTTGGATTACCCAGAAGTTGGTGAGGTTCCATGTAGCACCATTAAAGGATTATAAACAAGAAGGGGACTTGATGTGATTTCTCTTTTAGAATGAGTGTTTGGTGACAGTGTGGAGGATAAATTAAGAGTAGGGCAAAGCCAGGGGAAGGGATCTCTTAGGAGGCAGTTAAAACAACTTAGAAAATAAATTATAAGAGCCAGAATTCAGGCACTAGAAGTAGGGAAACATAAAAAAAAAAAAAAAGAAATAGATTCAAAAGGTATTAAGAAGGAGGAGGATTTATGTTCTGAGGACTGTATGTGTGGGGTGAAAAAAAGGAAGGGGTCAAGAATGATTTCAATTTTTCTGCTTGGTAATTGGTTGTGTGACTGATTATTCACAATATCAATGAACAAGATGGAGGAACAGGACTTAGGAGACTGATGATAAATGAATCTTTGGAGTTGTTTGCTTTGAGGGGCCAGTGAAACATTCAAACAGAGATTCTCGTTAGCATTTGGATATATGGGTCTGGGAAACATGGAAATAGCCAGGCTGGAAATAAATATTTTGGAGTCTTTGGCACATAGAAGGTAACTAAAACTTTGAAAATTAATGAGATCATTCAGGGAGTGTTTGTAAAGGGAAAAGAGAAGAGTCCGATTACAGATTTATGGGGCACACAGACTTTTAAAGGATGGTCATTGGAAGAGGAGTATGCAGAACACTTTTTTGAAACCAAGGAACTAGAAAAGTAAGATGAAAACTAAGAGGGCAGAATCTGGGAGCAAATGGAGGAAAGAATTGAGAGAGAGAGAGAGAGAGATTCATTTCCAGCTAGACCTAAGCTAGACCTACTCCAAATAGACCTAAGATTTCAAGGGCTAAATAGAAGTGCTCATTTATTTAGATTTTTTTTTATTCCAACTCAGTTAATTAAAATAGATGAAAAATCCATTATGAGAAAAAGCATAGCAAATGCCAAAGAAATTGAAAAGTGACCTATGAAAATAATTAGCAAAACGATTGGTGTTACTTCATGATTAAAAAGAAGCAAACAAGTAAAACATATGCAAATTTGTTCAGATAGTTTTTTTTCCTAAATATTAGGATATGAGTTCAAATGTTTCTGAAGTAAATTGCTTATTACTCTTGTTTTTGACAATTCCTATTGCTGCATGTGAAATTAAAATTAATGGAAAACTAAAGTATCCTTTGGAACAACAAATTAGTGTTAGCACTATCCAGCATATCTGCTTCAGCAGCTGAACAAAAGAGCAATTGTGAAATTTACCTACCCATTAACTAAAGCCAAAATCACTGTATTAGTTTGCTAGGGCTGCCATAAGAAAGCGCCCCAGACTGAGGTCTGAGGTCAAGATGTTGGCAGGGTTAGTTTCTTCTGAGTCTCTCTCCTTGACTTGTAGGTGACCATCTTCTCCCTGTGTCTTCACATCGTCTTCCCTCTACATGTCTGTGTCCTAATCTCTTCTTCTTATAAGGACACCAGTCATATCAGATTGGGGCCCACCCTAATCACATCACTTTAATTTAATTACCTCTTAAAAGACCCTATATCAAAATATACTTACATTCTGAAGATTCTGAAATTTAGGACTTCAGCATAGGAATTCTGGGGGTATGTAATGCAACTCATAACAATCAAATCTGCTTAAAATTTTGATTTCTATTTATTGACAGAAAAATAACTTTTCTTATACCATCTTTTTTTCTATTTGATTTTAAGTTTCAAATGGGTATATTTCATCATAGGCATATTTTTGATTATTAATAACCTATGTAACTATGTATGGTAAAAGAAGCACATTTCACTGATTCACTAGTAGATGCTGTATATTTGTTTTTTAAACCATGAAATGATTGTATGGAAGATTAAGAAAAGCCACAAATTCTTTGACATTTTCTCATTGAGAGGTGGGTGTCTAATGTCATTGTCCCCTTCCTTTGAATATGGGAGGGCTCTCTATCTGCTTTGACCAATGTAATAATGCTAAAATGATGCTGTCCTGCGCTTCAGCCTTAAGATACTGGCAGTTTCCACTCATGTCTCTTGGCACAGACCCTTTAGGAGCCCTGAGGTGTCATGTAAGAAGTCTACTACCCTGAGACTGCCATGCTGGAGAGTTTATGTATAAGTGACCTGTTCAACAGTCCTCTTTCAGCCATCTTTGTCAAGGCATCAGATATGTGAGTGAACCCATTTGGGATCTTTCTCTGCCAACTAAACACCACTAAGTGATCTTGGTCAATCCCACGTGGAAAGTGACGGTTGTGGAAATATTTCCTAAACTTGGTCTTTTGCAAATGAAACTAACCAAATATATTAGTGCTTCAGTAATTTCAACATAAAGAACTTTCTATACTGAGTATGAAAATGTTCTGTGTAGACCAACAAACGAGATCTCATTTTGGTTGTCATGGAATAATTGTGTCTGAATATAAGGCCAAAGATGATCTTTTATGCTATCCTTTAGTGTCATAAAAAAGGAAGCAAGCCTATGTAAGATAGAAAATATAAGTCACCTGTGGACACAGAGCGGCTACCTAAATTGAGACCAATATGTTTAGAAATACTTTACATTTAACAGGACAATATTTACTCATTTTTCTTTAACTTTAATTACTTAATTAATGATAAATGACCCAGTTGAATATCAGAATAATATAGTTTGGTTTTAGAGTGTACATTTTTATTCTTAGAATAACATTCTGAGAACAAGGGACAAGAGCTGAAATAACCATTTTTACAACCATCTTTCCATCTGTATAATGGTGGTACATAAATATGGAATTTAACATTGATGTTTGACAACGGTTGTATTTCTGGTTCCTATGATTAGAGCAACCCATATTTGCACTGATGCTTCCGTGGGCAGCAGGAGACCGCTGCGAGGGTATGTTGCAGTCATTGCTTCCTTTGTGCAAGGCGGTGACAGATGAACTGGCAGTAGGAATGTTTTGTTATGAATTGTGTGGATGGGAAAGAGAAGTAGAAATGGAAATGTGTGAAAAATATGTGTGGGAGTCAGCGAAAAAAAGGAGTAAACAAATAAAAATTTAAAAGTGGTAATTTCAGATACTTATATATCTATGAAGGAAATAAGCAAGGTGATACAAGAGAGTGACAGGAGTTACTTGCGACAGGATGTTTGGCCAGGCCCTCAGAGGATATGGAGTTGGGTAGGTAAGATCTGGGACTCAGTAATTTATATTGATGCTTCCCCTCGTAAGAGGGTAACTTTTCTCTTTCCTAGGTACATGCATGGACATCCAGTTTACTAATCTTTGGTAGAATTGTGGTTAGATTCCATGGCTAGATAAGTGACACACATTCCAAAAGTAACAGAATTGCCCTATTTGCTGACTCACTCTCTTTATCATTTTGAAAGAGAATGAATTCCTGAAAAGATCAAATCAGGATAATGTGGCAATTTAAATATGTAAAAAAATAATAGTTAATAGTTACGAGCATTTACTAAATGTTTAGCTGTGGTAGAAACACTCTATATGTATTAGTTAATTTTTACAGTGTTTCCCCAAATTGGTGATAACAATATGTTCATGTTAGAGATGAAGTCAGTCAGGCTAAGAGAAGGAAGTAATTTGTCGCTTGTCACACAGCTAGGAAATGGAAGAGCTGGGATATAAGCTCCACGGTTAGAGCTGGAGTATAAGCTCCACTACTTTCCATCATACTACACTGTCTTCATAGAATAGCCATTTTATGTATTCAAGACTAATGGAATAGTATCAGGTGATAAATTTTTTGTATATGATGTGAATTGTTTTGAGGATGGTACTCAACTTTTTTCAGGGCCACTGATAATCCTTAACTTGACCTTGGGGAGTCAAAAGAAGATAAAGATTTGCTTTTTCACAGAAAAACTGCACTGAGGAAAATGTGTTATATCCAAGCAATATTCTGTGTAAACAGCTAATAAATCAGAAAAAAAAGGGAAAACGTTAACAGTAATTTAGCAGCAAATGGGGCATTTGACCTGCAGCTCCAGATGAATTCCCAAACGACATGAATAATTTATTTTGGGAAGATGAAATGATATGGGTTATGTAATGCTTGATGAGAAATTGCAGTCGTAATCGGGGAAATTGCTTCTACTTAGCAGGGTCACCAGCAGAGGAAGGAGTGGTCCCAGGATATCATTTTCTACCTTGAGAATCTTGGCTGAAGCAGTGCCTAAATGCTTTCTGCCCAGCTGTGATCCAACTAGTGTAGCTGAAGTTAGCTTCATTTCCAGAGACCTCAGAAGCCCTTTGAATATCTAGCACCCAAATGGCCTCTGTGCTATTTTCTGAGGCTGTGCTCCAATCACAGCTCCTCATCTTAGAGCTGTGTTACATTTCCTAGATTTGCACAGATGCAAGGCTCTCCTAGAACTAGGATAAGCTGTCAAGTTGTAGGGCAGCTCAGTTGCTCCTTGGAATTTATGCCTTAAGGGACAAGCACTCCATAAAGCATTTTGAAAGCTGACAGCTTAGTGTTGGCAGCTGAATTTTGACATTTCAGGCTATTATCAAAACTTTCAAACAGCTGAAACTGTAGGTATGTGACAGTTAAGCCTTCTGTGAGGCATGTTTACCTGGCAGGAAGAATGCTATCCCTTGCCTTATTATTCTATAATCCTGTGTATTTCGGTTGCTTTTTGTTCCTCAACTAAAACGCATACATTGTTGATATGCTAAAATGACAAGGCAAATAAAGAGTCATAGTTAGGATTTTAGCCTCAAGACCACATACTCAATTTAAAAATATGGCATGTCGTTTCAGAACAGTTAGTTGGAAAAATTTACCACTGAGTTTCTGAAAAATGTAAAAAGCAATACAAGAATTCACATATTTGGTAGTCTCTGTAAAATCTCACATTAGTCTTTCCCCTGTGGACTTAGAAGGAGGTAATGAAAAACTATATTTCTTCCAAAGCTAGAGCTGACACACTTGGATATGTTGGACTCTGAAAACATATTTTATCAAAATAAGGAACTAAAAGGTGAGATATTTTTTTAATGCAATGTGGTCCTCTTAATTTTCATTCCATTAAATGCTGAAAAAAAAAATCAATGTCTGACATGAAAAAGGGCAGAGTTGAAAAAGAAGAGTTGGGACTTTATTTTTTTAATAGGAAAAGGAAGAATAATTGTCCTGTAGCAATCTTTACATAAAAACTATTTTTGTTAATGCAGACAAAAATGAAATTACATTATTAATGGTAAAAGAATATGGCTCTTTGGTTTTTAGAAAAAATAGTTAAAAACACAATCTCTCTCCCTTGGAAAACGACACATCCATGCTTTAGGTCAATCCACAGACAAAAAACTTGGCCCCAGCCTCAGCAGAACCCTCACCAAACAATGCAGGAAAGAATCCTGTCTTATGCCTAACTACTGGATAAGCACACATTAAAATGTGTCTTTAAAGTGATTAATCCAACCAAATCCCCTTTGTTGCCACAAATTGAATATGAAATTGTAGAAGATGTCCTCTAACTGATTTGTGACTGAGAACTGAATTTGATAAAACAGCTTCAAGATGAATCATGGTCATATTTATTCTCTGTGTGTGCACAACACCAAACAGGCAGTCTATTCAGTAAATTTCACTTCTTCGCAAAAATTCTCAGTGAAAGAAAATGAAATATGTTTAGTTGGATTTTTCTCATGAGTTAAATTTTATAGAGACACCGATTTTTTTTGTTATTATTAGTTTCAGGTGTACAAAACAATGTAATAGTTAGACATTTCAGCCCTCACAAAGTGATAACCCTCCTCCCCCAATCTATTGCCCCTCTGACGTTGTACATATCTATTACAATTCCATTGACTCTATTCCCTATGCTATACTCCATATCCCATGACTGTATGTATATATTAAATTATAGTTGACATGCTATATTATTCAGCTTCAGGTTCAGGTGTACAGTGCAGTGGTCAAGCATCTATAGCATCCATGATGTGGTCTCCCTAATAAGACATGTGACAAAATCTTGACATTTGACATCCTACAAAGACATTTGACATTTGACATCCTACAAAATCTTTACAGCATTATTGATTATATTCCCCAAACTGTCTTTCATATCCCCGTGACAATATTGTAGTTACCAGTTTATGCTGTCTAATTCCCTCCCCTTCTCCTTTATCCCCATCCCCTCCCATCTAGCAACAATCAGTTTTTCACCTTTATCTCTGAGACTATTTCTGTTTACTTTGCTCATTTATTCAGTTCTTTAGATTCCACATATAAGTGAGATCACATGATATTTGTCTTTGTCCGACTGACTTATTTCACTTAGCATAATACAGAGACATAGATTTTTAATTAACCAGTCTGATCTGTAGGTTAGGTTATATAGTAGCTTTGTAATGACATTCATAATAAATAATATCAACAACAGCATCTAACACTTAAAGAATGTCTATGATGTGACAGGCATGGCTCTAAGACACACACACACACAAACACACACACACAAACACACACATGCTCATACCTATACATATACATAGGTACATATATACATGCATATACATAAGCATAATATTTAATCCTCAAAATATCCTTGATATTGGTAGATGCTATTATTAGTATCCCTGTTCGGCAGAGAAGGAAATAGAGGCTCAAAGAGCTTAAATAATTTGTCCCGAGTCACACAGTGGTAAGGGTGTTATTTAAATCTCTGCCATTTGACTGTAAAGCCTGTGCTATTTATTTATCACTATATTATAGTGCCCTTTGATTAAGTCACCAGAATATTTACACTTTGAAGTTTATCTGCAGCACAAGAATTTCAAAATTCTATGTGAGTTTCTTCAAAAATGTGGTCAATACAGTGAAGAGGAATAACCACAATAGAAGTGATATTTTCAAAGCTTCCATACAAAAATGTCTGGAGGCAGAGCTGATAATGGAAAAATATTGATTGTGAGTTTAAAAGGTGAGGAACTTCAGGACCAATAACAGCCGAATGTATATCCTAAAGTTTCCCTCTCATATTTGCAAATTCCCCTTTCCACATTTGAAAAGCTGGTTTTTAGAAGTGATGGCAGAAGTATTACAGAGTCAGCCCTAGTAACAGCTGTTAGCTCAGATTAGCACAAGTAAAAATTTCTCTCAGTTTCTGCTGCACATCTGTCATAGTTTTTGTTTTTTAATCTGTGGACAGTGGGCTGTAAAATAAGAGTACAGATTTTTTTCCTATATTTAAAATAGTTTTTCTGTATTTTCTTTTTTATTATTTTGCTTCATTTCCTGAAAGTTTTTCTGTTAATGCATTGTAACCACTTAGCTTCAAGTAGATACCAAGGAGTAAATAAAAATATGAATGCTTCCCTGAAATAAAACAAAGATTTATTTGAACTTAAAACTATCTTGGCTTTATTATTTTTATACATAAAAATGATTTTTTCCATATTATCATGTGCCTCTGAATTTTAGAAATCTGTATTATACCTATTAATTGCAATATTAAGATAAATTAGTATGGGAAGTCAGTTTTCTTTTTTTACTACTACTTGTGTGTGCTTTGGTCAGAAAATTATATGATTTTTTAAATTTTATTTTATTAGTAGTTTAAAAACAAAAACAAAACAAAGAATAAGCTAATTGGGTGGCAAAAATGTAAGACCTTTAGATTGCTTAGTTTTGTCTTTGCCAAAGGGTTTTTAGTAAATGTTTTTAAGCAGTGTGTATATGTGTGTGTGTGTGTGTGTGTATGTGTGTGTATGTATACATACATACATATATATTATATATATATAATGTTCAGCTCCTTATTTACATTTCTCACTATGGAGATAGAATGGCGTTTTATTTGGAATTTCTACCAAAGGAAGTGACCTCAAGTATTATCACCATTATTCTCCTCTTAATCGCTGATCCAGGCAGCGCTATTAGGGACAGCTGTAGCCTTCATTCCATGAGCTGTCTTGGGTCACGTGGTATGGAGAAGAGGAGTAACAAGAGTAGAGGTAATGTTTTTAATGTTTCAGATACAACAATATCTGGAGGCAGAGCTGGTAATGGAAAAATATTGATTTGTGAGTGCTCATCAGGACTGATAATAGCCACCTTTACACCTCCAGAGCTTGCACAAAGTCTGGCTTCTGGCCAATTCTGGCTCCATCTAGGACGCAGCTATGAGCAATGGAAAGCCTATGGGTTTAGACTCTGGTGTTAAAAGTTCTCAAATTCCATTGCAGATGGTACTGCAGATTTGAACTTGGTTTCTACAACATCTGAATCTCAGTCTTTTTATCATTAAATTGGAATTAAAACTATATATTTAGTTATTTTTCTAAGGCCTAAAATGAGATGAAAGCCTGAGAAACTTTCTAGGTCTCTCAATAAATGTTTCTGGGTCTCTCAATAAATATAATCAATTTCTCGTATGCTGGTAGTCTGACAACAATTTCTATTTTTAGAATGATGATAAGAAATAGAAAAGTAGATGTTGATGAAGTTATATTTTTATTGGGTCAAACAATATTTCTGTTGGTTAGTTAGGACTCTTCCTTCTGGAATTTATGACACTTTACATCAGCATTTTTCAAAGTGTAGCTCATGGATCACCTACATCAGAATCACTTGTAATGTTTGGCAAAAGATCAGATTACCTGTCTCTATCCTGGACTTACTGAATCAAGATTTCTAGGGAAGGCACTTGGGTGAATATGTATTTAACAACATCCCCAGAAGAATATTTTTCCTACACTAAAGTTTTAGAAACATTGCTTTATATAGATAGATATACAAGTTATGTAAAAAGTTATATAAATAGCATCTTATAGCTTATAAATCATAAATCACTTTCACACTTACGGTGGCATCTGACTCTCTTAGCAACCTTGGTAAATATAAAGAACAGGTAATATCTCCTTTTTATAGATGGGGAAACCGAGATCTAGAGAAGTTGTGTTTCACCCAAGGTTACAAAGCCAGTAAGAGGCAAAATTTAGGCCTGTCTTCAGGGTTTCTAGTCCAGTTCTATTTGTACAACATCTCACCCATTCTCTTTCTACATTGGAGGATGTTAGGTGTAGATATTTGGGACTGCAGGTGAATCTTGCTACTCTTTAATAGTTTATTCTATAAGGAATAGAGGATATATCAAAGATTTTCAAGTAGTAGCATTATGATCTCATCAGATCTGTGTTCTAGGAGATAGTCTAGAGGATGGTTTGGAGCGAGGACAAACGGAAGCCAGGAAGTGAATTGGGAGGCTGATGTTCTTTCTGCAACATCAGCACTATAGGCTGGGTTGCTTATGCCAAAAGTTTTCAAATTGCATTCCAGAAGGTACTGGAAATGAACTTCTTCTTCTTTTTTTTTTTTTACCAAGACATAGTGTGAAATCCAGAAAATGGTTCTTTATGGTGCTTATTGAATTTTAACATTAATCACATGGCTCCTCTAATAAATTGTGAACTCTATAAAACAGAGCCATGTTTCATTCATCTTTGTATCCCCAGAATCTAGTTTAGTGTTGGCCATATGACTTCGCTAAACGTGTTTGTCGTTTGTTTATTGAATTTGAATGAATGATAGTAAAACCTTGTTTTGAGTTAGCAAATATAAATTATTGTTTATGTACATAGCTCATATTTTATACTTTAAATATATGCCCATATATAGCTTTAGGTATACAGGCATACCTCATTTTATTGTAATTTCCTTTATTATGCTTCAAAGATGTTGAGTGTTTTACAAATTGAGTGCAAGAGCCTCCACCAGCAGAAAGATTAGAACTCGCTGTGTTGCATTACTCGCTTTATTGCAGTGGTCTGGAGCTGAACCCACAGTATGTCTGAGTACGCCTATATTTCCTCATCTGATCATCACAACCACCGTATTTATTATAATAGCCCCTATTTTACATATGAGAAGCCAGAGTGGTTAAGTAACTCATCCAACTCAGCCACTTGTCCAAGCTCTAATCTGAGTGGAATTAGGATTTGAATTAGGTAGCCTGGTTCCAAAGCCTCGCTATGCTGCATTATATACAAAAATTCATGATTATGCTTCAGTTGCTCATCACTTTCGATATTATTTCATATTGATATAAATTGAAGTTTATAGGTATATTATATGCTATGGTAAAAAAAAAAGACACTAAAATATCAGTGGCTTGACCCAATAAAAGTTTATTTCACACTCAAAGTTTGATGTGGTTTAGATGACTTTCCTGTGTGGCTATCATCCAAAAGATGACTCAGCGACCTGGGCTGCTTTCATCTTGTAACTGTGCCAGCGGAACAGGTGTCCTCTGGGGTTGATCAGGCCGGGGAAGAAAAATGAAGGTGGTACATCAACTCTTAATTGCCTGCTCTGTAGGGTCACATGTCATATCCACACATATTTCTCTGAGCAGCACTATCCACACAACCCAACTTAACTGAAATGGAGGCTGGGACATGTAGAGGAACACGTAGATCTTTGGTGAGCACTATTCATTTCTGCCACAATAAAAAATAGGATAAGATAAATATGTAAAAATAAAACATTGGGAGCAATGCATTTGTTTTCAGCCCCTGGCTCTATTATTAATTAGTTCACCGCCTATAATGTAATATACCTGTTTTGATCTGAAGTTTCACCATGTATAAAATGGGTATAATGAGTGAAACCCAACTCACAGGGTTGTGAAGATTAAATGAAATAGTAAAGGTAATGACCATAGAATAGTGGTAGACACACAGTAAGTGCTCAGTATATTATTGCCATTGTATTAGGATTCTCCAGAGAAACAGAAACCGTGTGTGTGTGTATGTGTGTGTGTGTGTGTGTGTGTGTGTGTCTGTGTGTGTGTGTGAGAGACAGAGAGAGAGAAAGAGAGAAAGAGAGATGTTTAACATAAGGAATTGGTTCATGCAGTTATGGAAGCTGGCAGGTCTAAATCTGCAGTCAAGTCTGAAGGCCAGAAGCTACTGTAGAACTATGAAGAACTGATAGCCTAACCGAAAGGCCATCAGGCAGGAGAATTCTTTTTTACTCAGGGGAGGGTCAGCGTTTTGTTCTACTCAGCCCTTCAACTGATTGGGTGAGGCCCAACCACATTGGGGAGGGCAATTTGTTTATTCAGATTACTGGTTTAAATGTTAATATCTCCAAAAACATCCTCACAGAAATATTACAATGTTTGACCATATATCTGGATACCTCATGGCCCAGTCAAGTTCACATATAAAATCAATCATCACTGCCATTATTATTATTATTATTATTAGATATAGTCAATAGTAAGGGTTTTCTTGTTCCTTGGTGAGGTTCATTTTTTTCTCAGCTAATCATTTCTTTTAAATTTTTAAAGACTCACATAAAAAATTCTTTTCATATTAGCAATAGATACTCAAACCAGGTGGACACCTATGCGTGGAGATGAGATTTTCATGCCCAGAGTGAGCAGATCAAGTTGGTAGTCCTCTTACTAGACCATCATCTTGATAGTCAAACAGCCACCATGAAAGATGAACAGGCAAGTCTTTTAAAAAGATGTCACATGAAAAAACAAACAAACAATAATAACACATGGTAAAAAAACCCAAAAAACAAAAACCAATAAAACCCCAAACTGTTGGGGTTATGTAAAGAAAGCAATCAGCCAGTTGACTTAATTTCTCCCTTTGCTGCTGGTTGTCATCATGGAGACACAGATGAAGAGATATTCTAGGGCCAAATCCATCTCTGTAATACGTTGGAGAGACACAGACAGCCTGGAAAGATATTGTGTTCTTGATGCCCAGAAGTCTAGCAGACATGGCTTTGTCAAAATTGTAGAGGAAGTAAACTCCAGACACATAATGCTTTCCAGGAAAATGCCTGCTAAGTTTTGGAAAATTCAACCAGAAAACTTCTATTGAGAAAATTCACACCAGCCCTGCACACTCAAGCCAGTCAACATATTGGATTGAATCAACCAGTAAACTGATAATTATTATGAACCAGTTGTAGACAGAATGTCTGGCCAGTGAGTCACTGAGACCAGACAAGCAGTACAGGTAATAAGGGAGGATTAATTCCTGCACAGTCTTATTTCTTAGACTATCTCCCAAAGTATGTAGAATAACTTTGTCTATAGGTTGCTCAACTCATGTGAGTCTATTAGGAAGAGACTTCAAAGTACACATCTAAGTAGTTAAAAAGAAGCATATATCAGAAACTAGTCAGAGTATTTTTAGTTTTATTTTTAAATATTAGAATTTAGAATTAAAATGTTTTGTGTTATTTTATTCTAAAATGAATTGAAAATGCAAATGATTCCCTATCATACAAAAATAAAATAGCTGTGACATAATAGTTATATAAATTGAAACATATTTAATGACATATTTTATGAGTTTTAAGCAAAACAGATGTTTGAAAAGTCTTGTCAAAGTTACGATGTCATGTTCTATGCATGTTGTGTATGCCTGGCTTACACAACTAGTAAGCCAGTTGTGTGTCATTTTGTGTTTCATGATCATTGTCCTTGCAGAGACAGAAAGCAGAGCCAGTGATGCTTGGGTACTTACTTCTTGATTGACATATCGACCCACACTGTGCTGATTATGCCTCTATCTAGGCAGCACACATTTCAAGTGCAGGAATATAAAAATGTGAATTGTAGGAAAATCATACACTATCTTCTTATTTTGTGGTTACCATAATTTATCAAAGGGTTATTAGCATATGCAAACATATTAGTATATCACTTAAGTTAATTTAGTCATATGTAGTAGGGGAGAAAATATGCCACTCCAAACTATTCACACTCTTTGCTATGTGGATAATCCATATGATATATTTCTATACAAAATTCTATGTAGACTTGTAGGTGTAGATTATAAAATCTCTCACATGGAAAGTTTTGTATTCAGTCAATTACAAAGTAAAGGAAGACATTTTTTTTCTACTCACAACACTTCTGACATCAAATATGTTGGTTTTTCATGTCCACAGAGAACTAGAGAATTGCTTGGTGTTCACACCAAGCAATTCTCTAGTTCTCTGTGGACAGCAACTGAATATCCTATAATCTATGATTTAATTTATTCTGACACTGACTACTCGGAGTTGGCACAGACCCCACAGGTTAAGGGCTCAGTCCCACACACTGTCCCCACTTCTGACACCAGTTGCAAGTCCCATGTGATCACCTGTACTTCAGATCACCCAGCTATAAATTGTCTATAGGTTGAACCCTGCTTCAGGTTCAATAGTTTGCTACAATGCCTCATACAACTAAGGGACACGCATTTACTGGTTTGTTGTCAGGATATAATAAAGAATATAGATGAACAGCCAGATGAAGGGGTACATAGGGTACAGTCAAGGTGGGTCCTGAGCACAGGAGCACTGTCCCTTGGAGGTGGAGGGTGTGCCCCTCTCCTGGCATGTGGGAACCAACCTGGAAAGGCTCCAAATCCATGGGTAGGGATTTTTTGGAGGCTTCATTATGGACCCATGATTCCTGTAGTCACTGGCCACTGGTCAGCAAGTCAATGTCCAGCTCCTGTCCCCTCCTCAGAGGTCAGCGGGTGGAGCTGAATGTTCCAACCCTCTAACCAGGCCTTGGTTTTTTGGTGACCAGTCCCCACCCTGAAGCTGTCATCACGAGCATACAGAAAGACACTCTTGTCACTCCAGAGATTCCAAGGATCTTAGGAACTCTTGTGTCAGGAAGCTGGGATGAAAAGCAGATACTATAATGAAAGATGCTCCTGTGACTCCTATCCTTGAGGAAATTACAAAGGTTTTAGGAGCTCTGTGTCAGAAGCTCAGGGCAGAGACTGAATATATACCTCTTATCACGTCACACAAAGTGACTTAATTTACATGGTATAATATCGGTGAGGGGAGTGGGAGGGGAAGTAGTATGCTGGCAACGGTTCACAACCAGCTCGCTGAAAAAAAGCAAGTTTGTACATACGTTTATTCACATTTTTTTCTGATATAAAGGATGTGTGGTACAATATTTATAAATTAAAAGATATACAATTTTTTTTATTATGAATTCTGTATATTCAAGATGCTTTTATTGACTTCTGCCAAACATTTGTATCCCTCATTAACTATGCTGGCAAATGATGAGCAGGTATAATTATGACATGCATGTCATGTTATGACATGAATTAAATGAAACAGCAAAGATGTATTTTGGAGTTTTACTCATTTCTCAATGATGTGAGCTACTTTTTTGCTGACTCAGGTGATACATTTCAGATACCGAAAGACCATTTTGAGTTTTCACAGCGTAACAGCTGCAGACATGACACATTTTTAAATTTTAATCAACACTGCTAACATATTCTCCATCCCTTTCCTAAGTCTTGACAATCAACAAAACAATACATTAAGCCCTGATTCACAGCAATTTACTGATTTCCATGGTATAAATACTTTCACTCTGGCAGGTTTCAGGCCTCCGATGGGATGTCACTGAATGTGGAGTTTGGAAGAGATGTTCAGTAGCTCATTATTATATAGTATTCCCATTATCATAATAGACATAAATGACCTTGAGAGCATAAATGATAGAAAGATGTAATAAAATCATAGGAAAGTGATGATTTTATGTATTTTACTGCCTTTGTTTTTAACATAATTTATTTCATTGAAGTCTAATTCGATTTTTAATAATGCTTGTGTTTAACAACTGGCTTGCAAAATTTTTGAAAAATTGATTGGTTTTC